>NW_026622852.1:24886039-25191774 GCF_023065955.2 Ursus arctos | reverse complement strand
TAGTGACCTTTAAAATTATTTTATCAAAATATTAAAAATCCTCTTATTGCCATTAATAATCAAATACTGAGATTTCAGGTGTTTTATTTTTTATCTTTATTTTTTTTAAAGAAACTTAATAAGATACTACTGCTAAGGATTTTCCCTTCGTCTGTCTCTAAACTGTGAACTTGTATCTTAAGGCTTACAGATTGGTCTTTCCTACTTACAAGAGACATTTTAGAGGATACGTTTTATATCTTTTTTTTCAACACTGAAGAATTTTATAGGTGTGAACACTTCAATAACTTTGTAAACAAAAATCCCCCATGATTTTGTTCAGCAGTACTCAAGTATTCAACAGCTTGTGAGTTTTTTTAAAGCTTATTTTTTAAAGATTTATTTATTTGAAGGGCGCCTGGGTGGCACAGCGGTTAAGCGTCTGCCTTCGGCTCAGGGCGTGATCCCGGCGTTATGGGATCGAGCCCCACGTCAGGCTCCTCCGCTATGAGCCTGCTTCTTCCTCTCCCACTCCCCCTGCTTGTGTTCCCTCTCTCGCTGGCTGTCTCTATCTCTGTCGAATAAATAAATAAAAATCTTTAAAAAAAAAAAGATTTATTTATTTGAGAGAGAGAGAGCACTAGCATGAGCATGCAAGCAGGGCGTGGGGTAAAGGGAGAGGGAGAGGGAAAGAATCTCAAGCAGACTCCCTGCTGAGCGTGGAGCCTGATGTGGAGCTTGATCTCACAACCCTGAGATCATGACCTGAGCCAAAATGAAGAATCAGATGCTAAACCAACCAGGCACCCAAGCTTGTGAGTTTTCAGACTATTCAGTGATATTTTAAACTTTTCAAAGATACAGAATAATTTACATAGGAAAAAAAGGATTTTTGTTTTTACTATATTATTGTTCATGTACATGGAAAATACGCATTTCTCTTTGAAAACCTATCCTTTTTTTTTTTTTTTTGCGCCACCCAGGCACCCCTAATAAAACATTTTCGATCAAAAAAATTTATCAAGAATGAGTTGAATCATGCTTGCCTTCTTATAATGTAACTTAGGGTATGGAGTATCTTTTCTATGCCTTTGCAGATTATCATACTCCTAAGTCTATATTGGCTTCCAACATTTTATCCTTTGCACTTTTAGTGTTACGAAATATCTCTGAGCATTACTTTAATGTGAGGTATTTTGCTGGCATCACTTTTTCTGGGACACGATCATCCTTTCCCCATTTATGTTGTTTATCTTCACTACATTCCTCTTTGCTACATATCTAAGGTCTCTCGAACGGTAGCAGTGTCATTTATGGTCATCTGTTTCTTTTATGACTCCATTTACTTTACATTTGATTCAGATTTCACCCCTAGTATTATTACTTGTGTTTCTTTGCTGTACTCTCATCTTTGTTGATTAATTCCCTCTGTCAAGTGTCTATTTTAGTAAAGTGCAGGTGGTTTATCACCTGGAGATTAAGGAGGTGACACAACTGTACTCTCTTTGTTATCTCTTTGTAAGCTGAATAATCACACAGTAATCAATCACTGACAGACTTTGAAAGAAGTGATACATGGGCCACTGACCACAATGCTTATCTGTTATTTACATAGTGATATTTGGACTTGTAGTTCATGTAGTTACTCACAGCTGATATACTGTGGTAACTGAAATCTCAACTGTGTTGTTTGGAAACTGGTGTTAGTTAACTGAACTGTGGTAACTGAAATTTTTGCATTTGGGAACTATGCCAAGTGAGTTCTGCATATATCCTACATGTCTACAAAATTTGCCGTAATCCTTTTACTATCTTGGAATTTGATTAGCTATTATGAGAAGACTATGACTTATTCAGAGGATTTATACTCATAGGGATACTGAAAAATGAGAGGATTCATTTGGTCTCATTCCTGTGTTCATTGCTAACATTTAAAAATTCAGAGCACGTGTGTAGGACAGTGAAAGTCATCATCAAATAAATTTATTTTAAGAGCTGGAGCTAGATGGTACTGAGGAAAACATGGAAGACTAAAGGCTAGAAGACAGAAACCTTTAGATCATAAGAGCTTGAACTGTGTGTGGACCAAGATATTTCCCTGCATCTACCACACCATCTCCTGCTTCTTACAGAGGCTGAACCTTGCTCAAAAGAGAGACTTAGGCTAATAACGTTTTGGAATTCTCTCAAACCCCTATAACTCCAAAGTAGAAAGAAAAAAACCAAATTTATTATTTCAACAATTAGGTTTAGTATGTTTAAAAATGATTCCCCCCCCATATACTCTGTAAGTTCCAAACTGGTAGTAACCATTTCCCCATTTCCTTCTCTCTGAAGCATGAACTACTAGCTAAGATTGTCACTGAAAAGTTGGTTCCCACCCACCTACTTATGTTTTAAGCACTTTCACTCAGTCACATACAAAATGATACAACTAATTGTTCTATGCCAAAAAAAATCTAATCACAGTGCAAGATACCTCACTGGCAGGGACGCCTGGGTGGCTCAGTCAGCTAAGCGTCTGCCTTGGCCCCAGGTCATGATCCCACAGTCCTGGGATCGAGTCCCGCATTGGGCTCCTTGCTCAGGGGGGAGTCTGCTTCTTCCTCTGCCTGCTCCCCCCTCTGCTTGTTCATTCCCTCTCCCTCTCTCTCTCTCTGACAAATAAATAAATAAATCTTAAAAAAAAAAAAAGGTACCTCACTGGCTGCGAAACCAAATTCATTTATGAATACCCTTCCTTAGGGCATATTTTAGGTTAAAAGGTTTTTGCCATCTATGCAGCAAGGTTATGCACAGAGGCTGCTCTGGTGCCGACTTACACGCAGAATAAATGGTTGTCAGATCCACTCATTGCTAGCTTCTTGGAGACAGCGTTCAAAAGCTATCTGAAAGGATAGTGTACTCAAGGTACAGACTTAAAAATTCAGTGAGTGGATGAAGTTTGACTAATCTCAAAAAAATGTTTTAATGGTGCCTGAGGATAGCAAGTAGATTAGAACAAGAAAATCAGTAATATACAATTAAGACGCTAAACTTGAGTTCAGATTTTCAGACTCCACTATTTATTTTATTTGATATTTTTTAATAAGGGAGCCATTTGGTCATTAAATCCCAACACAGGACTCCGTTTTCTGGAGTCTTAAATAACTGTAGGGATCTGATAAATATTAAGAGCCCAAAAAGTCATATAGAGAAGGGAAGCTAGAGTTCCATGAAGTATTAGGCTCTTGTAAAACGCTTATAGGCTAAACAGCAGTGGGCTTGCATGATATGCTTGTAAGTGAACTGATAGTCCTGGGTAGATCATTTGCCATTGCTAGGGGTTAGCTTCTGGGGGCTGATGCTAAGAAGGTGTAAGCTCCTAAATGTAGCAAGGAGCAGGATGATTAGAGGGAAAGTTATAAAGACAGTTCGTAAACAAAACTGAGAGTCAGGCTGAGAAGTCAAAAGCAGGTGAGCCCACTGGAAGCAGGATCAAGGCTGAGGATGAGAAAAAAAACGAGAAAAATTCACATACAGGTTTTTGTATGAACAGAGGCTTTTATTTCACTTTAGTAGTAAGTAGGACTGGGATTACTCGGTGGTATGCTAAATATTTTAAATTTGTAAGAAACTGGAAGAATGTTTACAAAGTAGGTGTAGCATTTTGCATCTCTACCAGCAATGTATGAAGAGTTCCAGTTGTTCCACATCTTCACTAGGTATTGTCAGTTTTCATTGTTGTTTCGGTTTGTTTTTTTAGGCATTCTATTAGGTTTATATTAGTATCTCATTGTGGTTTTAATTTGCATTTCCTTAATGAGTAATAATATTAAGCATCTTTTTATGTGCTTATTTGTCATCTGTACATCTTTTTAAAGTTATCTTATTTAAATTCAATTAATTAACATGTAGTGTGTATCATTAGTCTCAGATGTAGAGTTTGGTATTCATCAGTTGCATATAACACCCAGTGCTCATTACATTCATGTGCCCTCCTTAATGCCCATCACCAAGTTACCCCATCCTCCCACTCACCTCCCCACCAGCAACCCTCAGTTTGTTTCCTATAGTTAAGAGTCTCTTATGGTTTGTCTCCCTCTCTGATTTCATTTTATTTTATCTTTCCCTCCCTTCCCCAATGATCCTCTGTTTTGTTTCATAAATTCCACATATGAGTGAAACCATGTGATAATTTCTGTACACCTTCCTTGGTGAAGTGTCCATACAAGTCTTTTGCCCATTTAAAAAATTACAGATTATTTCAGGGTACTCAATTTGGTGTCAAGAGTTCCCATTGATTTTTTTTTTCACTTAAAAAAGTTAAAGACTATCTTTTTAGAGTAGTTTAGGTTCACAGCAAAATTCAGAGGGAGGTACAGAGAGTTTCCATATATCCCTACTCCCACACATGCATAACCTCTTCCATTATCAACATCCCCCACCAGAGTGGTAATTTTTTTTTTTTTTACAATTGATGAACTTACATTGACAAATCATAATCACCCAAAGTCCACAGTTATACTAGGGTTCACCCCCAGTGTTGCATTCTATGGGTGTAGACAAACGTATAATGACATGTATCCATCATTATAGTATCATACAGAGTATTTTCATTGCCCTAAAAGTCCTCTGTACTCTGCCTATTCATCCTTCCCCAGACTTTCTAGTAACTACTGATTCTTGTACTGTCACCATAGTTCAACCTTTTCCAGAATGTCAAATAGTTGAAATCAAACAGTATGTATCCTTTTCAGATTGGCTTCTTTCACTTAGTAATATGCATTAAAGTTTCCTCCTTGTCTTTTCATGGCTTGATAGCTCATTTTTTTTTGTGCTGAATAATATTCCATTGTGTGGATGTATTTATCTATTTACCTATTGAGGGCCATCTGGGTTGCTTCCAAGTTTTGGCAATTATGAATAAAGCTGCAGGTTGTTGTGTGGAATAAGTTTTCAACTCCTTTGAATGAATACCAAAGAGCATGATTGCTGGATCATATAGTAAGAGTATGGTCCATTTTGTAAGAAACCACCAATCTGTCTTCCAAAGTGGCTGTATCATTTCACATTCCCACCAGCAATGTATGAGGGTTCCTATTGCCTCACTCCTCATCAGCATTTGGTGTTGTCAGTGTTCCAGATTTTGGTGTTTCTAATAGTTGTATAGTGATATCTCATTGTTTTAATTTGCATTTCCCTGATGACATATGATGTGGAGCATCTTTTCATATGCTTATTTGCCATCTGTATATCTTCTTTGGTGAGGTGTCTATTAAGGTCTTTGCCCCCCCTTTTTATTAGTTTTCAGAGGTAGAATTTAGTGATTCATCAGTTGCATATAACACCCAGTGCTCATTACATCAAACGCCCTCCTTAATGCCCATCAGCCAATTATCCCTTCCCCTCACCCACCTCCCCTCCAGCAACCCTATTTGTTTCCTAGAGTTCAGTGTCTCTTATGGTTTGCCTCCCTCTCAATTTTCATCTTACTTTATTTTTCCTTCCCTTCTCCTATGTTCATCTGTTTTGTTTCTTAAATCCCATATGAGTGTAATCATATGGTATTTGTCTTTCTCTGGCTGACTTATTTTGCTTAGCATAATACCATCTAGTTTCATCTATGTTGTTGCAAATGGCAAGATTTCATTCTTTTTGAAAGGGCTGAGTAATATTCTGTTGTATATATATACCATGTCTTCTTTATCCATTCTTCTGTAGATGGACATCTGGGCTCTTTCCATTTTTTGGCTGTTGTGGACATTGCTGCTATAAGCATTTTTTCATTGGGCCCCCCCTTTTTTTAATATTGTTGAGTTTCAAGTGTTCTTTATATATTCTGGATACAAGTCCTTCATCACATATCTGATTTGCAAATATTATCTCCTAGTCTGTGGCTTGTCTTTTCATTCTCTCGACAGTGTCTTTCAAAAAGCAGAAGTTTAGAATTTTGATGAAGTCCAGTTTATCAGTGTGTTCTTCTATGGTTCTTGCTTGGATGGTGTATCCAAAAACTCTGCCTAGTTCAAAGTCAAAAAGGTCTTTCATGTTTTCTTCTAAGAGTTTTATAGTTTTATATTTTGCATTTAGGTTTATGATCAAGTTTGAGTTAATCTGGAATGTGTGAGGTATAGGTCAATTTTCAGTTGGGTTTTTTTATAGTGGTGGGGCACAAATGTATGCCAAATTATTCTGGCGCCATTTGTTGAAAGACTATCATTTATCTATTGTTTTGGCTTTTCACTTTGGTCAAAAATCATTTGACCATTTATGTGTTGGGTCTATTTCTGGACACTCTACTTCAAGAATTGACTTTTTTTCCCTTAAAGGGCCAGATAGTAAATATTTAAGGCTACTAGGTAGTAAATATTCAGGCCATATGGTCTGTGTAGCAACTACTCAATTTGACTATTTTAGCATGAAAGCAGCCATATGTACAATATGTAAAATGGGTATGACTGTGTTCCGTAAAACTTAATTTTCAAAAATAGGCAGTGGGTCAGATTTGGACCACAAGCTTCAGTTTACCAACTGCTCTAGTATATTCCATTGATTTTTGTTCTCTCCTTTCTCTGGTACCACACTGTACTGGTTACTGTAGCTTTATAGTAGGTCTTGCAATCAGGTAATGTGAGTCCTCTACTTTATTCTTCTTTTCCTTAGGTGTTTTGGGTATTCTACTTTCTTTGCCTTTCCATATAAATCTACAAAAAACATCCTGCTGGAAATAACTGATCAATTTGAGCAGAATTGAAATATTAACAATATTAACTTATCCAGTCTTTGAACTTAATGTATCTCTTTGTTTATTCAGGTCTTCTCTGATTTCTTTCATTTAGCATTTTGTAATAGCCAAATATTTGGGGATTTTCCAGATATATTTCTAGTCCTTAAACTATCACTTCTAGTTTAATTCTGTTATGGTGAGATAATATACTTTGTACAATTTCAATTTTTAAAAATTTAAGTTTTGTTTTATGGCCCATAATATGTTTTGTCTTGATGAATTACTTCATGTGCACTTGCAATGAATGGGCATTTTGCTTTTGTTGAGTGGAGTGCTCTATAAATGCCAGTACGAGACTTGAAACCATAAAAATCCTAGAAGAGAGCACAGGCAGTACCCTCTTTGACATCAGCCATAGCAACTTCTTTCTAGATATGTCTCCTGAGGCAAGGGAAACAAAAGCAAAAATAAACTATTGGGACTTCATCAAAATAAAAAGCTTCTGCACAGTGAAGGAAACAATCAACAAAACTAAAAGGCAATCCATGGAATGCGAGAAGATATTTGCAAATGACATACCTGATAAAGGGTTAATATGCAGAATATATAAAGAACTTATAAAACTCAACACCCTAAAAGTGAGTAATTCAATTAAAAAATGGGCAGAAGACATGAATAGACATTTTTACAAGGAAGACATACAGATGGCCAACAGACGCATGAAAAGATGCCCATCATTAGGGAAATACAAATCAAAACCATAATGAGAAATCACCTCACACCTGTCACAATGGCTAAAATCAACAACACAAGAGGGGCGCCTGGGTGGCTCAGTCTTTAAGCGTCTGCCTTCAGCTCAGGGCTTGATCCTGGAGCCCTGGGATCGAGTTCCACATCAGGCTCCTACGCTGGGAGCCTGCTTCTTCCTCTCCCACTCCCCCTGCTTGTGTTCCCTCTCTCACTGGGTGTCTCTCTCTCTGTCAAATAAATAAATAAAATCTTTAAAAAAAAAACCCACAAACAACAAATGTTGGTGAGGATGTGGAGAAAGAGGAACCGTCTTGCATAGTTGGTAGGAATTAACTGTGCAGCCACTCTGGAAAATACTATAGAGCTTCCTCAAAAAGTTAAAAATAGAACTACCCTATGATCCAGCAGTTGCACTACTATTTACCCAAAGAATACAAAAATACTAATCCAAAGGGATGCATGCACCTGATGTTTATAGCATCTACAATAGCCAAATTATGGCAACAGCCCAAGTGTCCATCAATTCATGAATGGATAAAGAAGAAGTGATATATATACATATACATACAATGGAATATTACTCAGCCATTAAAAAATAATGAAATCTTGCCATTTGCAATGACATGGTTGGAGCTAGAGAATATTTTGCTAAGCAAAATAAGTCCATCATAGAAAGACAAATACTAAATGATTTCACTCATGCATGGAATTTAAGAAACAAAACAAATGGGCAAAGGAAGAAAAAAAGGGGGGACAAACCAAGAAATAGCTCTTAATAGTTGAGAACAAACTGATGGTTCGCAGAGGAGAGGTGGGTGTGAGGATAGGTTAAATACGTGATGGGGATTAAGGAGTGCATTTGTGATGAGTACTGAGTGTCATATGGAAGTGTTGAATCATTATATTATACACCTGAAACTAATATTACACTGTATGTTAACTAACTGGAATTTAAATAAAACTTTAAAAAAATGTCAATATGGTGAGCTTGGTTAATAGCATTTTTAGGTTTTCTGTATCCTTACTAATTTTCTATCTACCTTTAAAGAGAAAGAAGTGTTTGATGTCTCCAGCTATACATATGAGTTTATCTCTCTTTTCAGTTCTGTCAGGTTTTGCTTCACGTATTCTGGATCTCTGTCCTTAGGTGCATATACATTAAAAATTGTTCCATCTTCTTTGGTAGTTGACCCATTCGTCGCTATATAATTTTCTTCTTTACTGGTGGTAATTTTCCTTGTTCTGAAGACTACTGTTCTATTAAAGAGCTAATCTGGCTTTTTTCTGATTAGTGTTTGTATAGTATATGTTTTTCAACTCATGTGTGTATGTGTGTGTATAATTCCATGTATATATAATTATATTTAAAGTAGGTTTCTTAAAAACACTGTATAATTATACAGCTTGGTCTTTTTAAAATAAAATCTAAGAATTTCTATATTTTAATTTGTATGTATAGATCATTCACATTTACTATAATTGAAATGTTTGGGTTTAGGTGTACTACTGTATTATTTTTCCGTTTGTCTTCTTTGTTTTCCGCTCCTTTTTTCCTATTCCTGGCCTCTTGGAATTTTGCATATTTATTAGTATTCTAATTTATCTATTTAATCTATCTATTGGCTTTTTGGCTATATAGCTTTGCATTATTTTTTAGTGGTTGCTCCAGTGATTATAAAATACATACCTAGCACTCACAGTCTATTTGGATTTAATATTTTTCACTTCAAGTGAAACCCAGAAGTCTTACAACCACAAAGGTCCCTTATCCTCTACCTTTATAGAAAGGTGTCTTATGTATTACATATAAATACAATGTTATAATTATTGCTTTCAACATTCTTACAAATTTTGATAGGAGTAGAAGAACAGTCTATTTACCCTTTCTGTAGCTCTTCCTTAAACATGAAATTCAAAGTTTCCTTCTGGGATCACATCAGAAGAACTTCTTTTAGCATTTATTTTAGAGCAGGTCTGCTGGCAGCAAATTCTCTTAGTTTTCTTTCATGTGAGAATGTTTCTAGTTCATCTTCATTTTAAAGGACATTTTAACTAGATATGACATTGTGGATTGATAGTGTTTTCGTTTGTTTGTTTTTAACACTTTAAAGTTGTTGTTATACCATCTTCTGGCCTATATGGTTTTTCATGAGAAATTCAGTCATTTGAGCTGTAACATATTGCTTTTCTCTGGTTGTTTTCTAGATTTCTTTGGTTAAGAAGCTTGATTATGATGGGTCTAGGAATGGATATCTTTTAGTTTATCCTGTTTGGGCTTCACTGAGTTTTTTGAATGTGTGAATTTATAACTTTCATTAAATTTGGGCAATTTTCAGCCATGATTTCTTTTTTTTTTTAAGATTTTATTTATTTTATTTTGACAGAGATAGAGACAGCCAGCGAGAGAGGGAACACAAGCAGGGGAAGTGGGAGAGGAAGAAGCAGGCTCCCAGCAGAGAAGCCTGATGTGGGGCTCGATCCCATAACACCGGGATCACTCCCTGAGCCGAAGGCAGACGCTTAACCACTGTGCCACCCAGGCGCCCCTTCAGCCATGATTTCTTGAAATAGATATTCTATACCAATGATATACATATTATATATGTATATATTAGTTTAAATGAAATGGTAATAATGGATATCTTTTCAAAGGAGTTTAATTTTATGAAATTCTTATAATTATAGAAGTCATAAGGGTATAATATATTAGCTAAAATTGTATTTCCAGATTCTTAACTAACCTTAAAACTTTAATCATCAAACAAACAATCAGGTTAATTAATAAACAATCTCTGAATGCCTGGACTATTTCTAAGCAACAAATGTAGAAATACTGCTCACAAAACATAATTTTAATTTGTCCTCATTTCCTAGAATAGCAATATATTAACAAATATGAAAAAATATGCGAATGCACTGGATGATTATTTACTACCTCAATTTTCTTAAAATGATATATAGTAGGTGCCTGTACAAAAACTAGCTAAATCACTTCTACATTTCTGTCTTTTAGTTTTCCCCTACGTCTGGAGAAAAGTTGGTTACTTTCAATAAAGATGATGATTAATATAATTGGTTGGTATGCTAGGTATTTTTTCTGTTTCTACAGTAATCAGAACAAAGCCTTTAACATACACAAAAGCACCCAATTAAAATGTTTTGAATCAATGAACGAACTGACTGTGGCAGTGACAGTGAAGACAAAAGCCTAAGACTGAGCCTCAAATATCTTTACAACAAGAGGTGCCCCCTTTCCCAATTTAAAAACAATCAATTCTGGGTTATGGGTGGGGTATGGTATTAGCTCCATACATTAGAAGAGAAAGGAAAAACAGAAAAAGAAAATTTCAGTGAAGAAAGGAATAGAACTGGAAGGATAAGAAAGGAAAGGAAGAAATAAAACTTTATTTTTGACAACAACAAAAAAAAAAAAGGAAGAAAGAAAGAAAAGAAAGGAAGAAGAAATTAAAAGAAAAAACCCCAAAAGAGGGTTAAATTGGATGAAGGGAAGGACGATGAAAAGAGAGATAATGTGATGGATAAAAAATGGTATTTTGAAACACTAGCCTTTTACCAATAAATGTTGTTTTATTAGAAAAAGAACTTCTGAGGTCCATGTGACAATGAATTATCAACTACTTAAAATACTAATAATGTATAGCAGTTTCATATTTGGGCTTTAGACAGGTTTCCATCAACAGCTCACTTTCTTCCCCCCTACCCTGACACCCTTCTAATCCTTCTTCTGTCTTTCCTTCCTATCGTCTCGGGACTGCATGTGCACACACCCACAAAGACCAAAATATCTGCAGAGAAATGCACCCACACAGACGTTTATACCTAGAAACACATATGGTCAGATTCAGGAGACCTATCTGTGCAGTTTATGTCCACATCATGCAGAAAAATACAGCCACAAGGAGATATCCACAACCTCAGTTTCCACACACAGACACAATGAAGTCTAAGCCTCACTGCACTGAGATAAAATATACACAAAATAAAATGTACCCAGAGTAAAATAAATATTTCAAGAATCCTTCTGTTATCTCCACATACCATTACACAGAAACACCAGCAAACTCTGTGTGCATACTGACTCCTGGATTTGGATCCCTTTCTCTTCCAATTACACACATTATAATTTTCTCTCTGCTTCAAGCAGCAGATTAAATGCCATTTTCTACATGAAGCTTTCCCAGATCACTTCAGCCAAAAATATTCTCTCTCCTCTTTATAGGAGACTTATATAGCAGTTTGTCTGCACCAGGAACACTCTGAAATATTTTGAGGATTTTTGTATAACTACCTATTATTTCCTACCAAGCTGAAAACATACAACTTTGAAGTGATCAGGATTCACTTCTAGATAACATTTATTACTCCTTGTGCTTTATTCGTCAAATAGTCTTTAATAGATACTACTTTACACTAGTGGGAGAAAACTAAGGCACACAAGAAGAAAGCGGCTTAGGTTGAGAAAGAGGACACTCACTGTCCTCTGAGGATGCTGGGGATTGTAGTCATTGCAGCAGCCTGATGTTTAGGATTGCTCTCCCTGCCTCTGCAGCTGGCTGGGAGGATGGAAACTACTAACTAGGAGGAACAGAAAGGAGGGTGAAGTAGGAGTCAACGTTCCTCAGCTTTACAAGAAAGACTCCATCTTGTCAAAGTTCTGCAAGCCAATTGGTTTCTTCAGGATGGACAAACTGTAATTAAATGGAAAAGAATGTGGGGCACCTGGCTGGGTCAGTCATTAGAGCATGCAACTCTTGATCTCAGGGTGGTGAGTTGGAGCCCCATGTTGGGTGTAGAGATTACTTAAAAAATAAAATCTTTAAAAAAAAGTGAGACATAAATTGTAATACTAATATACTAATTTACATTGGAAAATACAATTCCAAGAGACCTGTCATACTCGCATTTGCTGGTCAGTGCATTCTCTTCTTACAAGTTTATTTACATTGAAAGTTACATTCTAGTCAGAGTGATGAGCCTGTCATCAAGCCAGGAGTGTGACTGGGACAATCTTAGAAAGGTTCCTCTTTCTTCCTTGTGTTCCTGAATTCTTAACCTCCATTTATAGTTCACTGTCTATGTTAGGTCATTGCTAGAGATAACCAAACTCACCTACTGTAGGAGGATATTCCACAATATCATCACATAGAATTGGTTAAAATTTTATGAGTCTTTTGCTGTCACCCCTTTTCACTCCCCCCTCCCCATGAGAACTCTTTCCTTTTTAACTGAAATCATAAATAGGAATTAAATTTTCAGAACATTTAGAAGCATTTCTTTAAATGGGAAAAAAGGTGTATTTTTAAAATTGTTTTGATTTAAATTCAATTTAATTAACATATAGTATATTATTAGTTTCAGGGGTAGAATTTAGTTATTCATCAGTGATATATAACACGCAGTGCTCATTACATCACGTGCCCTCCTTAATGCCCAACACCTAGTTACCCCATCCCCCTACCCACCTCCCCCCAGCAACCCTGTTTGTTTCCTATAGTTAAGAGTCTCTTACTCTTATGGTTTGTCTCCCTCTCTGATTTCATCTTATTTTATTTTTCCTTCCTTTCCCTTCATCTGTTTTGTTTCTGAAATTCCACATATGAGTGAAATCATGTGGTATTTGTCTTTCTCTGATGGACTTATTTCACTTAGCATAATACACTCTAGTTCCAGCCATGTCATTGCAAATAGCAAGATTTCATTTTTTTTTTTTTTTGGTGGCTGAGTAATATTCCAGTGTGTGTGTGTGTGTGTGTGTGTGTGTGTGTGTGTGTGTGTGTGAATATATATATAAATTTTCATAATATTCTCTTATGATTATTTATATTTCTGTGATGTTGGCTGTTTTCTCTCCTCTTTCATTCATGATTTTATTTATTTGGGTTCTTTCTCTCTTCTTTTTGATAAGTCTGGCTAGGGCTTTATCAATTTTATTAATTCAAGGAACCAATTCTTAGTTTCATTGATCTGTTCTACTTTTTTGTTTATCATTTATTTCTGCTCTAATCTTCATTATTTCCCTTCTTCTGCTGGCTTTAGGCTTTATTTATTGTTCCATTTCTAGCGCCTTTAGGTGTAAGATTAGGTTGTGTATTTGAGACTTTTCTTGCTACTTGAGGTTGGCCTGTATTGCAATATACTTCCCTTAGGACTGCCTTTGCTGCATCCCAAAGGTTTTGAACTGTCATATATTCATTCTCATTTGCTTCCATGTACTTTCTTATTTCTTCTTTTTAGAAAAATTTTTAAAGATTTTTATTTTTGAGAGAGGAGAGAGAAAACACACGAGTGGGGGAGGGGCAGAAGGAAAAGGAGAAGCAGGCTCCCTGCTGAGCAGAGAGCCTGATTCAGGGCTTGATCCCAGGACCCCAGGATCATGACCTGAGCCGAAGGCAGATGCTTAACTGACTGAGCCACCCAGGTGCCCCTTTATTTCTTCTTTAATTTCCTGGTTAACCCATTCATTTTTAGTAGGATATTCTTTAACCTCCATGTATTTGTGGTCTTTCCAAATTCTTTCATGTGGTTGACTTCAAGTTTCTTAGTGTTGTCATCTGAAAATATGCATGGTATGATCTTGATCTTTTTGTACTCGTTGAGGGCTGATTTGTGACCCAGTATGTGATCTCTTCTAGAGAAGTTTCTCTTGCACTGAAAAGAATGTGTATTCCACTTCTTTAGGATGAAATCTTCTGAATATATCTGTTAAGTCCATCTGGTACAGTGTGTCATTCAAAGCCATTGTTTCCTTGTTGATTTTCTGCTCAGATGATCTGTCCATTGTTGTAAGTGGGGTCTTATAGTCCCCTACTATTATTGTATTATTATCAATGAGTTTCCTTATGTTTTTAAATTGATTTATATATTTGGCTGCTCCCAAGTTGGGGGCATAAGTATAACTGTTAGATCTTCTTGATACATAGGCCCCTTAATTATGATATAATGCCCTTCTTCATATCTTGTTACAGTCTTTGTTTTAAAATCTAGTTTGGCTGATATAAGTATGGCTACTCTGGCTTCCTTTTGGCATCCATTAGCATGATAGATGGTTCTCCATCCCCTCACTTTCCATCTGCAGGTGTCTTTAGGTCTAAAATGAGTCTCTTATAGGCAGCATATAGATGGATCTTATTTTTTTATTCATTCTGATACTCTAGGTCTTTTGATTGAAACATTTAGTCCAATTATCTTCAGAGTGATTAGTGATATGAATTTAGTGCCATTGTGTTACCTGTAAAGTTAGTGTTTCTGATGATGTTCTCTTTTCCTTTCTAGTCTTCATTGCTGGGTTTTTGTTTTGTTTTGTTTTGTTTTGTTTTGTTACCTCAAAGAGTCACTTTTAATATTTCTTGCAGGGCTGGTTTAGTGGTCACAAACTCCTTTAGTTTTTGTTTGTCTGGGAAACTATCTCTCCTTCTATTCTGAATGACAGCCTGGCTGGATAAAGTACTTTTGGCTGCATATTTTCCCCATTCAGCACATTGAACATATCCTGCCATTCTCTTCTGGCCTGCCAAGTTTCTGTGGACAGATCTGCTGTGAATGAGATCTGTCTTCCATTGTAGGTTAAGGACTTTTTTTCCCTTGTTGTTTTCAGGATTCTTTCCTTGTCTGTGTATTTTGTGAGTTTGACTATGGTATGTCTTAGTGGTGGCCGGCTTTTATGAATTTAATGGGAGTTCTCTGTGCTTCTTGAATTTCAGTGTCTGTTTCCTTCCCCAGATTAGGGAATTTTTTCAGCTATGATTTGCTGAAATAAACCTTCTGCCCCTTTTTCTTTCTCTTCTTCTTCTCGGGCTCCCATGGATGTTATTATGCTTTAAGGAGTTGCTGAGTTCCCTAAGTCTACATTTGTGACCCAATACCTTTCTTTCACTCTTCTTTCAGCTTCATTATTTTCTCTAGTGTCTTCTATGCTTTTCTCAAGCCCAACTAGTGTCCTTAATTATTATTGTTTTAAATTCTAGTCCAGACATCTTGCATATGTATTGATTAAATCCCTTTCTGTGACTTCTCTCTGTTCTTTCATTTCGGGTAAATTCCTCCACCTTGTCATTTTGTCTGGGTCATTTTTTGTGTGTGATCGTTAGGATAGCCTGTTGTATTCCTGCTCTTGAAAGTAATGGCTATATTAAGAAGAGATGAAAGAAAAAGAAAAGAAAAGAAAAGAAAAGAAAAGAAAGAAAGAAAGAAAGAAAGAAAGAAAGAAAGAAAGAAAGAAAGAAAAAAGAGAAAAGAAAAGAAAAAAGAAAGAAGGAATGATAAAGGGAGAGGAAAGAAGGAAGAAAGAAAGAAGGAGGGAGGGAGGGAGGGAGGGAGGGAAGCTAGATCCTAGGTGTGTTTTGGTCTGCTTGTTAAAAGAAGCTAGATCCAAAGAATAAAAAATAAATTAAAATAAATTTTTTTGAAAAGGGAAGCTAGATCTTAGGTATATTTTGGTCTGCTTGTTAAAAGAAATTAGATCCAAAAGAAAGAGAGAGAGAGAGAGAAAGAAAGGAAAAAAGAGAAAGAAAGCTAGATCCTATTTCTCCTAAAGCTGAACCCTTGCAGAATTCTGTGATCAGTGGACTTGGTGCTTGCAGAGGTTTATGCTGGTATTCTGGGGATGGGGCCTGCTCCACTGATTCTCAGATGGACTTGCCCTAGTGGACATGCACCTGCAGAGTGGGGCCAGTGCTTGGTGTAAGCAGCTCCAGCCTCCACCTGGTGGCACTGTTTTGCTCACTGAAGGTGGGCAGTGGGAGGAAAATGGCATCACCCCACTCTCTCCTTCCCAGAGTGGGGAGCTTGCACCTGCCACTCCTCAGGAAGCCCTCACAGAAGAGCAAACAATCACCCTTCCTGTGTCCCTGGCTTCCGTCAGGTCCCTGCCTTCACCCTGCCTGTGTTTGAGCTGTCTGCCTGCCAGGCAGGACAGCACTCCCATGTTTTATCTCAGGCAAGGCTGGGTTTCAAAACTCCAAACTTCAGAGACCACCGGTGGCATGGACCCACGCTGATCCTCTGGGGGAGGGTCACCTCGCTGTGGCCAGGTACTGGTTTGTCCCAGAAAACGGTTGTGCCTGAGCAGCAGCTGAGAATGTATGGTAAAGCGTGTAGCAAAAAGCCAGCACCAAGGCTTGCTACCCTCAGCCAAGTCCCCGTTCCTATGCTATTGAATGGGACAGCTCAGTGACATCTGCTGTGTCCCTTGTCCCCAGAGAGGCTGTGCCACCCCTCCCAAATGCACTCCCAAGAAGGCAAACTGTTTCTACCCATGTGACCCAGGGGATCCCCAGACTCCCTGGTCTCTGCCCTCCTTCCACACCACCAGAGCACTGCTCAACTTGCCACGTACAACTCTGGCAATGACATGGACCTCTAAATCTTCAGATGTTGCACTCCATTGCTTATATTTTTTTAATAATAATTTTTTATTATGTTGTGTTAGTTATCATACAGTACACCCTTAGTTTTTGATGTGTTCCATGATTCATTATTTGCGTGTAACACCCTGTACTCCATGCAATATATGCCCTCCTTAATACCCATCACCGGCCTATCCCATTCCCCCACCCCCCTCCCCTCTGAAGCCCTCAGTTTGTTTCCCAGAGTCCAGAGTCTCTCGTGGTTCATTCCTCCTTCTGTTTACCCCCCCTTCATTCTTCCCTTCCTTCTCCTACCAATCTCCCTGCTATTTCTTATGTTCCATAAATGAGTGAAACCATGTGATAACTGTCTTTCTCTGCTTGACTTATTTCACTTAGCATAATCTCCTCCAGTCCCGTCCATGTTGCTGCAAATGTGAAATCGTTCTTTCTGATGGCTGAGTAATATTCCATTGTATATATGGACCACATCTTCTTAATCCATTCGTCTCTTGAAGGGCATCTCGGCTCCTTCCACAATTTAGCTATTGTGGACAATGCTGCTATGAACATTGGGGTGCATATGGCCCTTCTCTTCACTACATCTGTATCTTTGGGATAAATACCCAGTAGTGCAATTGCTGGGTCATAGGGTAGCTCAATTTTTAACTTTTTAAGGGACCTCCACACTGTTTTCCAAAGTGGCTGTACCAACTTGCATTCCCACCAACAATGTAGGAGGGATCCCCTTTCTCCACATCCTCTCCAACATTTGTTGTTTCTTGCCTTGTCCATTTTTGCCATTCTAACTGGCATAAGGTGGTATCTCAATATGGTTTTAATTTGGATTTCCCTGATGGCTAATGATTTTTAACATTTTTTCATGTGTCAGTCATTTGTATGTCTTCATTGGAAAAGTGTCTGTTCATATCTTCTGCCCATTTTTTTATTTGATTGTTTCTCGTGTATTGAGTTTGAGAAGTTCTTTGTAGATCTTGGATACCAGTCTTTTATCTGTAGTGTCACTTGCAAATATCTTCTCCCATTCCTTGGACTGCCTCTTAGTTTTTTGACTGTTTCCTTGGTTATGCAGAAGCTTTTTATCATGAGAGACTGTGGACTCTGGGAAACAAACTGAGGGCTTCAGAGGGGAGGGGGTGGGGGATTGAGATAGGCCGGTGATGGGTATTAAGGAGGCATGTATTGCATGGTGCACGGGGTGTTATATGCAAATAATGAATCATGGAACATTGCATCAAAAACTTAGGGATATATTGTATGGCGACTAATATAACAAAATAAAAATTATTTAAAAAAAAGAAGCTTTTTATCTTGATGAAGTCCCACAAGTTCATTTTTTCTTTTGTTTCTCTTGCCTCTGGAAATGTGTCATGAAAAAAGTTGCTGTGGCTGATGTCAAAGAGGTTACAGCCTATGTTCTTCTCTATGATTTTGGTGGATTCCTGTCTCACATCGAGGTCTTTCATCCGCTTGGAGTTTATCTTTGTGTATGGTGTGAGAGAGTGGTCAGGTTTCATTCTTTTGCACTCCATTGCTTATAAAAACTTGCAGTAGTCAGCCACTCTCCTTTTTCTAGTCAGTGGTTTTGGGGGAAAGTTTTTCTTGTGCAATCCCCTGCCCGTTTTCCCGTTCTCTCTTCCTCTCTCCTTTCCTCCCTTCTCTCCCTACAATTGGCTAACAGATACGTGAAAAGGTCCTCAGTATCACTAATCATCAGCAAAATGCAAATCAGAACCACAATGAAACATCATCTCAAATGTGTTAGAATGGCTGTCATCAAAAAGAAAAGAGATAAAAAATGGTGGTGAGAAAAGGGAACACTTGTGCCCTCGTGCACTGCTGGTGGGCATGTACATTGGTGCAGCCACTCTGGAAAACAGTATGGAGGTTCCTCAAAAAGTTAAATATAGAACTACCATATAATCCAGCAGTCCCACTTCTGGGTATACACCTGAAGGAAACAAAATCACTATCTGCACCCCAATGTTCATTGCAGCACTATTTACAGTAGCCAAGACGTGGAAACAACCCAAATGCCAATCAATGGATGAATGGATAAAGAAGATGTGGTACATATATATACACAATGGAATGCTATTGAGGCATAAAAAAGAAGGAAATCTTGCCTTTTGCAAAAATATAGATAAATCTTGAGTGCATTATATTGAGTGAAAATAGTGAAAGACAAATACCTAATTATCTACTTCTATGTGTAATCTAAAAATAATCCTAAACTCATAGAAACAGAAAACAGATTGGTGGCTGTCAGTGGCAGGGGGTGAAGGGTGGAGGAAAGGGGGGAAGATGGTTAGAAGGTACCAACTTCCAGTTAGAAGATTTAACAAGTTCTGGGGATCTAATACACAGCATGCTAACTATAGTTAACAATACTATATATTGTATATTTGAGAGCTGCTGAGAGAGTAGATTAAATCTAAAAGTTTTCATCACAAAAAATTGTAACTGTGGGGAGATGGATGTTAAACTTACATGTTAATCATTTCTCAAAATATACATAAATCATTATGTTGTACACCTTAAACTAATACAATGTTATATGTCAATTATATCTCAGTAAAACCGGGGGATTGGGGGTGGCTGTTGCCAGTATCTCCCAAATATACATCCAGACCTTGGTGCTTTATTGCTTAAGGATTATTTTTGATACTTAATATATAGATTGCTGGACCCTGCCCCTAGGTATTCTGACTCATTAAGTCTGGGATGAGGCCAGGAAATCTATATTTTTATAGGCTTTCCAGTGATTCTGATGTAAGGTTAGGATTGAGAGCCACTGGAACAGATGACCTTTTAAAGTTAGTCATTAAGAGGACACCTGGGTGGCTCAGTTGGTTAAGCGTCTGCCTTCGGCTCAGGTTATAATCCCAGGGTCCTGGGATCAAGTTATGCATTGTGCTTCTTGCTCAGTGGGGAGCCTGCTCCTCCCTCTGCCTGCCACTCCCCCTGCTCATGCTCTCATGACAAATAAATAAATAGAATCTTTAATAAAAAGGAAATAAAGTTTGTTACTAAGAGGGCGCTGGAGCAGGAGCATTGGGTGGGCAGATGCTGCCCTCTAGTGTCTCTGGCTGCTTGCTACACTTAATGCATACTGTAACGTGCTGCATGAACACTGGTGGTCTGGCTGCCTGACACTACTATGGGGTTTCCTGTCCAACTCCCTGCAAATTTTAACTCTTGGGCATTAATAAAAATACTCATGTATAAAAATATTGGTGCTGAATAACACACTGTGCTTCTCTGTCCCCAGCACCTTGGCACATCTGAGATGTTCAGTAATATTTTCTGATACTGAGACACAGCAGAATTCCTTTGTAAGTTTTCTGTGGAGGGACAAACTCACATCAGTGGCATGTCTTTCAGGATTTTTCTTTATGGGGCTCTGATATGACCCATGGTACATATGAGTCAACAATTGTGAACAGTTTCCTGAAGAAATTCTATTACAGTAAGTGTGGCACTGTGGCACAATCGTGGGAGCAGAGCCTGGCATTGGCAAGTTTTCTAGACACAAATGAATGAATTTATAGTTGTGTAGCCCTCCAGCATCCATAGAGACTTTTCAGATACTTCGTTTCCCTTGTTTGCTCTTCACTATAAACTGTGAGCCAGGAAGGGCAAATGTGAAGATCCATGCCCATATCGTTGATGTGTTCATTACACGAATGTGCCTTTGTTTGGGAAGACACCGATCCCACTGTCCTAACCACTCGAGCACCCTTCATCAATGAGTACCAAATCAGTAAATAAACCTGTACTAAAGGCCTACTCTGCAAAAACACATAAGATTGTTTTTGGCTCTCACTCCTGAGTTTGGAGACAGAGGAACAAGGGTGTGTGAGCTGCTGCAGACGGGTTCGCAGCAGGCGGTTTAAATGGCTTCGTGGGATGGCAGCGGCTGTGGGTTATCTGCAAGGTACATAGTGCGCTGGTTGGAGCAGGTGCAAGGTTTGCACAATCTGATGGTTTTGTCATGGGCAGGAGGTTAGGAGGAGACTGAGAACTGTTTCAGCAGTAAAAAGGCAGCAGCAGCTGCAGGAAGCAGAGCTGGTTGGGTAGGACATATAGTAGTCTGTTCACTTTCTCTTCATCCCATTGGTGAGGGACGGAGTGTCCCAGGGTTCTGGAGGTGGCTGAACTCATGACACCCGACACTGGACCTCTGAGACTGACAGCAGTTTTATTAATCATATATACTCACAGCGCAGGGGAGGAGGACACCAAACACCATGCAGGGCCACATTAGGTCAGGTTAATGGAAGACAGAACTACTGAAGTAGCATAGAAGGTGGCCGCAGCTGCAGGAAGCAGAGCTGGTTGGGTAGGAATAATAAAAGTTAAAGATTCAAGCTACATTGTAGGTATCTTGACCTGCTACTAAAAAGGTGATGCAAGCTGTTTGCTAACTTGAGATTCAGTGCTGTTTGGTTGAAAAAGTCCTCATTTTTGTAGTATGGAATTTGTAAGTTCAGGATTTTAAAATGGCTCAAATTCATCCCATCATCAGGGTGAGACTCTTCTTAAATTATCTTAAATGTAAGGATGGGTTTTGTTTGCCTTTTGTCCTATATAAAAAGGACACTTAAGAAAAACATTCACTAATCCATTTTTTATTAAATCATTTTCAGAGTATTCTTCCTTATAGCTAATAAAAAAGATCCCTCATACTAATGATTAGTAGGGTTGTTTGTTTTGCCTTTTGTTTCTTAAATTGTGGTATATATACTTAACATAAAATTTACTCTTTTAACTATTTTAAGTGTATAGTTCAGTGTCATTAAATACATTTACAGTGGTTTTTTTGGGGGGGGAGGGGACAAGCAGCGAGGAGGGTCAGAGAGAGAGGCAGAAGCAGACTCTGTGCTGAGCAGAGAGCCTGATATGTGGGGGTCAATTCCAGGACCCTGACATCATGACCTGAGCTGAAGGCAGACGCTTAACCAACTAAGCCACCCAGGTGCCCCAAAATACATTTACAGTGTTGTGCAGTCATCTCCACTATCCATTTTTAGAACTCTTTCTTCATCCCAAATAGAAACTCTGTGCCCATTGAAGAACAACTCCTTAATCCCCTCTTCCCCAAACCCTAATAAGGTTGATTCTTGATTCATGTGAATTAGTTTTATCTTTGTGATAGCTTCTTAAGTGTCTTGAGAGCAGGCAGGTAACACAACTCAAATGTGTTTGTGCCTTTGATACTGCCCAGTTTAGGGATGAGCTCAGATTGAAAGCTCACCACACCTGTCTGGTGGTAGACTGGATGCTGGAGGAAGGACCAAGTAGCACTTTCCGAGATTTTGAGCCTAAGAATTTTTGGGTGTGGGACCACTCTTATCAGGAAAAGAACTTAAGAAAATTCAGAAGTCCTAGGGTATTGGAGGCATCTTGCAATGTCTACAGGAGCCATGAAGTTTACATTAATATGTGAATCAGTGGACATAAGAGTGGTGGGTAACTGAGGTTGAATAGGAAAAAGCTTGCCCTGCCTAAAAGTATTCAAATTCAGGCTTCATAAAATATTTAGCCAAACATTCCAACCATGATGGATTCAACCAAAGAACCACAAGTTTGTGGTCCTTAATCAAAAGTGTTGCCAGTGACCCATCTCTAGAAATAGGCAGGATGCTATAACATCTGTAGAAGCTGTTCTGAAATATCAAGCTCCAGAAGAGAGCCTCATTTATGTGCCTCATGGAACGCAGTATTTACAGTCTTTTCCCACCCATCCCAAGCTTGACCATAGACTGGGAGGAATCCTTTAACTCTGAGAAAGTTATTTTAAAAGACAGCAGACTACTTTCCTTGACATATCAGACATGATCCTCTTCTTGAACCTCTTAATACTGACCACCAATTGCCTGCAACATCAAAATCCTCACTTTCTAATAGTTAACAAGATAATGCATATCCTAGCCTCTTGCGAGTTTTTTAGTTATCTTCTCAGTACAGGTGATGTAGTTCATGGAGTTCCTCTGACCTAGCCATTCTCTCTCTTATAAGACCTGCAGGGTATATAAAGACTAACTTATCTAAGGATAGATGCCAGACTGCTGTCTTAGGGAGAGAGCTAAGACATCAGGTTATAGGGAATACAGCATGAAAGAATATATGCCGCCCATGACCTTGGCACCTCTAGGGCCCAAGCTCTGCAACTCATACAGACAACCAGACACCTCATCTGAACACCGCATCACGTGACCTTCTCCTAGACAAATAAAGGCCTGTGATGCTCTGCATGCCTTTTGAAATAGGAGAGCTTTGTGATGTAGTCTAGTGATCTGGTTCTATCTTCTGTGAGGCAGAGATGACAAGGTCTAGAATTTTTAGGCATTAGGTTCCAAGTCCCTGAAAGCCTAGGAAGAGAGATGGCTAGTGAGGTTTAGATTATGTTGACCCCTACCTTTCTTCTGTGGGATGTTGGATATCCCTTATACACTTATGGCTCCATCATTATTATTGCATTAATTATTTGGCAAGTGAAAAAGAGCCACCAAGAATTAAGGTTGGGACCTAACAGGAGCTGTTGCCGGGTAGGGAAACACAATGACCATGACTGAACTGATTAAGCTTCAGACAAGAAGATTTTATCCCCTTACTTTCTCCTGTTACCCTGACCCCTACTTTTTTATGGGGGTTTCCTCATGGATCCCAGAATAGCTCCAAACTTGGGTTGATTCTTCTGGTTGGGAGACATTCAGAACCTTGGATAGCTAAGATCCTTTGGCTACTAGACCTCTTATCCTTTAATCTGTTCCTCTTTTCTCCTGTCTCATTCTGATCTTTCCACAGAACTTGTTCAGGGAACGGGGGCACAGAGGTATGGAGTATAGAAGAGACTTAAAATGAATTTATAATAAGAGAAGGGAAATGAGGGGTGAAAAAAGATAGAGTAGGGAAAAGAATGGTAGGAGAGTGTATAAAATTGGAATATAGAAAAAGTTTGGGAAATATTTATAGGTTCTGTCTCATTTAGACACAAAAAGTAAAAGGTGCCTCAGCTTAATACTCTTAACTGTTTTGTTTTCAAGTGTCACCGGAGAGTCAAACAAAGGGCTAAAGATAGAACATCAAGAGGTAAAGTCCTAGTTTCTCCTTGGACTCCCCTCACTATGGGCAAGATTCCCCCAACTCCTGTCCCTCTATGACCCCTGGAACCAGTAGCCTGGTGCTCTAACCACTGAAGGCTCCAATTGCCCCAGTTGACAAATTCTCCCAGAAAACTATCTTGGGTGGGAAATCAGAGCCTAGGAATGTTCCAAAATTCTTTACCTTATCCCTGTCCCTGGGAATGAAGAATGGGGAAGTAGGACAGAAGCCTTTAGCTGTGTTATTTACTAGTTTTACGACCTTGTGGAAGTCACTTCATCGCTCAGTCTGTGGTCCATGAAATGGGAATCTCATGATCCTGCCTCACTCATGGTGTGGTTGCGATGATCAGATGAATTTAGGTCCAGGACAGCATGTTGCAATGGGTTAAGTTGTACACAGACGTGCCTTAGGGCATTGACCGTTGGGGTTTTCATCCTCCTCTTACTCAAAGGCCTTCAGCTTCCTCTAGGATGTCTCTGCATCCTCTCATTCCTTGTAACACTGCCCTGGTTTTTCAGCTAGGAGACATTCCCGAGAAGAAGCTGAGAAGCCGTGGGAGCTGCTCTCTGTCATGAAAAGGTGATCACTTGTTCTTTGCAGTCTCCAAACCCCCAGCCTGGTCTGTGATGATTTCTCTGCTTGGCCTTGGGCAAGGAGGAGAAGAGGGATAATGTCTGGGAGGGAGTCAGACACAGTGGATGCTGAAGACTTGTTGAGAGGTTTGCCAGGGCAGAGGGGGGAACAGGTGTCTCAGGAAGGCGGAGTTTCCCAGTTCTGCTCTGGGCTAGGTTCACAGTGGTCCTGAAATTCAGGATTTCACTACTGTGTAACCCAATGAAGACTCTACATGAGTTTGCACTCAGCCACAGACAAGTTATCCAGTCAAGAGAACAGATAAATGCACGCATAAATAAATCACCATGTCATATTCCCTTTATAGTAAGGGCAGACCCGTGGAACCTGCTGATATTACCTCCATGGTTTTGTCTTCAGGGAGGCCAATTCCTGGGACAGCCCTCAGAAAGGAGCCTGTCTTCTGTCCTCTTCTTAAAATCTCTAAAGAATGGGATTGGCTCTCAAGAGATGCTATGTACAGGAGCTAGGACCCTCCATAGTCCCCAGACTGCAGAGTTCCCACAAAAACTCATCCCACAATGAGTTCCCTCATTTTCCACAGCTTAGGAATACTGAATGCCAGGCTGTGGCCACCTTAACCCCAGATGAGACGGACTCCAGGTTGTCCTGGGTAATGTTCCTGGTGATGTCCCATCATCTAACAATTGGCTCTCTGTCTCTTCCTGGTTCCTTTCCCCTGGTTCAGCTTCTCAACGTAGATCAACAGAGAATGCATCCCACCTCCCAGTCTCTCATGGGCCTACATTCCATGGGTTGTCTCAGACCTTGCCCAACAAGCTCCAGACCCTCAGCCTAGCCCAGCCAACATAACTTGCCAATGGCATTTTCCTAGGAGGAAAAGGAGATGGGTAAACACCCTGGGAGTACAGGCCCCAAGGTTTCCAAGACTAGGGGAGGGTGGGCCAAATCTCCAGGCCACACATAGTCAAAGAGGCAGGTATTGGGGTGCCTGGGTGGCTCAGTCGGTTACGTGTCCCACTCTTGATCTCAGCTCAGGTCTTGATCTCAGGGTTGTGAGTTCAAGCCCCGCATTGGGCTCCATGCGAGGTGTGGAGCCTACTTAAAAAAAGCAAAACAAAACAAAGAGGCAGGTGTCACTCCATCAGTAACTGTTGCCATCCTCCCTTCCCAGCCAGGACTGGCTTCCTAAGGAGGGAAGTGTGAGGCGCCTCCTGTGTGCAGATACCTGCTGCGAAATCTGCAATGCCATGGCTCTGGAGATTCAGCAGTTGCTGGTGGGTGAGAACACCCTGATCTCTCCCCCTTCATCAGGGCAATTGCAGGGCTCCTCTTGCCTAGAGATTTTGTCCATGTCTACTGTGTCTTTCGATCAGAGTCTACAGCAACATTCCCTACACTCCAAAGCACTTGCACTTCGATCTGCAACCCCCCCAGTGTTGCAATTAGTGGATCAGAAATCCTTAACACAGTCAGCTGTCCAGTCAGCTGATACAGTCAGGATCCATGATTGCTGGGCTGAACACTTCCAGCTGGGGCAGGGATTTCAAATTCCAGAGGTGCCCAGGGGCCCAGAGACTTTATGTTGTTCAAGATTTGAGGAGACTATGGTTCCAGTAAACCAGCAGGAGATGATGCAGAGCAGCCCCGGCCTTGTCTGTGGAAACCAAGGGCAACAGCCCTTGAATTCCCAGGTGTGTCTGCAGACCCTGAACCGAGAAATCACTACCCTGACACACCCTATGGCCTTGCATATGGTTACTGTCCTCCCTGCCCACCTGCCATTCCTCAGTCCTGAAGTCCTGAGGCTTCTTGAGGTACATGTGAAAAAATGGATGCATTTCCAGAGGTGGGGGCTACCCAGACGTGTGGAGGAGTCCCTGAGGCAGCTTATGCCAAACCCACCGTTGTTTTACCATCCTGTAAATAACCAACCAGTTTCTTTCATCCAGAAGAATACTTCTAAGTTCTCTATTGAAAAATTTGGGACGTATTCCTACCAGACCTGGGGTTCATGTATGGCCAGCCAGCCTACCCAGGCCTTTTGGGTTTCTGAATGGTCCATTATGGATCCAGAACAAAGACACCACCAGCAGCAAATCCCAAACCATATGGCTCTGGCTTTGCCCTCTCCAGCCCTTAAAGACTCAAGTGGCCTCTATGTACTTCCTGGGTACAAGGATCATGACTCAGTGGGCCATCTGCAGCAGAAATACAGCCAGCTGTTCTGTGGACTCCCTTCTCTGCATAGTGAGTCCCTGGTTAACACCTTCTTAGGCTCTCAAAGTTTTTCCACGAATGGGAGCATGCCCAAGCATCCCTTGAAGGATCCTTTTCTCTTTAAGGAACTCTCCATCCTCCCTCTGCTACCCAAAACTCCACCCCAATCAGCCACACCCTCTTCCCCGTCTTCCCCAAACTGGGTCATTCAATCTGACTACCAACAACCTCAAATCAGTGTCCCATTTCTGACTCTGGCCGAGTGTGATGCCTTGGAATGGCACCTGCTGCAGAGGCAGCTCCAGCTTCAGTGGGGCTTGCCAGCTGTTTTCCAGAGACCTCAGCACACCCAGAACCCCATGAAGTACAAGCCCTGTGGCAAAACCCAGTCTCCTGAGACAGTGAAAACTTCCTGGCCAGTGAAGCCCATCACAGTCCTCACTAGGGAACTAGTCTTTTTCCCAGAGCATGCCCGGAGGCTACTAGAATTCCACCTCCAGCGGCAGCTGATTCACCATCGCTGGGGCCTGCCCCAAAAGATCCAGGAGTCCATCCAATTGCTCCTGTCCCCCACTGATCAGTCGACTCTGTCCTGGAGCAGCACAGCCCTAGCCAACGTGCATGCTCCCCAACCTACAGCCCTAGAGGCCACTGGGGCCGGTGACCCATCCCCACCCATCACAGACCCAGTGTCAGTCCCCATGCCACACTTGTTTGACCAGGCCAAGGCAATATTGCAGAGCCACATCAACTCCAAATGTGGGCAGATTCACCAGGGCAAGGTACCTGCTCGTGTATATAGCTCTTGGCAGTGCATAATCCCCGGGGGCCTGCAAGTGGCTCCCTTCACCTGCATCCCAGAAAGCAAGCCCCTGGAACTACAGGCAGCAACTGACCCTGCCTTACAACAGAAAGTTGTGCCCTGGATCGCAACGGCCCTTGATCAACAGCAACAAGCCTCACCAGGTGCTGTCACTGAACACCCTAAGCTGCCCCAAGCTCTGTCCGAGGGAGCCATTGAGAAACTGGAGACAACTTTGCGGCACAAGTACCTGGCCTTCTTGTCAGGGCTGCCTGCTCTTTATTATGTGGCTCTCTCTAGGGCCATGGCACCAGCAGTCTCTACCCAAGCTGTAATCACAGGAATGGTGCCTGGACCTGGTGAATTCCCAACTGAACCTCTGACTCAGATGATCTCATCTGAAGAGCAGTGTCTGAGTCCTAGGCCATGCTTTCAAGATGCCAACGAGACTTGTGCAGACATTGCAGATGAGATCCAGGTTGAAGAGCAGGTGGAAGAAATGATCAAGATGGTGCCTCTAGAAAGCCAGGCAGAGGTCTCTGGGCCCTACACACCCAAGAAACCCATCTTAGCCAAACTAAATTTCCATCTAAGAAAGAAGATCCTAGAGATACAACTGGGAATTCCCATAAAGGCAAGGTTGTCCAGAGAACAAACTGTAGCAACCCCAGACAACACATCCACACAGGAGTCTCTGGGGAGTCTAAACAACCAAGGAAAAACATTGCTCCAGGATCTCCCCATCCCACCAGACACTCCTCGTGTCCCAGATCCAGAATGGCTCCACCTTAAAGAACAGCTGGCCCTTGAGTTAAAGGCAGTGCAACAGAACCAGAAGCAACCTAGTTCAAGAGCAGTACCTCATGGTTCTGCCCACTGGGCCTCTAAGATCTCACAACCCAGTGGGGACATGACAGAGGCCCAGGTGCTTTGTGTTCAGTTGGAGGCCAGGGTGAACAGCCCCAGCCTGGAGGAGCCCTGGAGCCCTGAGCCCCAAAGCCCTGGCCACAGCAAGGACTCAGCCCAAGTCCCCATGCCAGCAGAAAAGAGAGAGGACCCAGGGAAACCCAAAGTGGCAGGGGACCACGGAGAAGGGGATGCAGGGTTTGCACACTCCTCTACAAGAGACATAAGCCACCCTGATGAAGCCCAGAGGCCAAAAGGGATGCTTCTGAACAGGACACCCCACAGCCCCTGGCGACGGAGCTGTAGCTTTCATCTTGATGCTCCCTGTGAACACGGTACCAGGCATCACCCTCCGATTCAGCTTCCAGAGCCACCTCCAGGAATCCCTGGGGTGAAGGTATCTGAGAAGAACGACCTGCACAGCAGTCAAACCAAGCTTAATGTCATCCTCAAACCAGCAAGGATTCCTAAGAATGCCCAGCCTGTGGTGACCCAGGCACCACAGGGCCAGCTTTTCCTGGGCCAACTCACTCAGGGTAAGCCTGGCCAAACTCTGAAAGGTCAGGTTTTGCAGGGACAGGTGATGCCAGTCCAAACTCACAAGAGGCCCAGTCTTCCAGAATCAGGCTTGAGAAGTAAGATGAAATCCTTTCTGCACTGTTTTAACTCCAAGGCAAAAAGCAAAGTGCGTGAAGAATCCATGTTCTCTACAGCTGGGAAAGTGGCCAACACCAGAAAAGAAAATGTAGAAAAGGGCCTGGCTCCAGCCAGAAGCCCCACGGGGCGAACCGAGACAGATAGGACAAGAGGGGACTCCAAGGCCCAATCTTCTCCCACTGAGAAGCAGGTGGGCCTGGCCTTCTTGGATGGTCCCCATTCCCCAGACAGTAAGCTCCGGCACCGCTCCCACTCTCACCAACTCCATTCTGCCTCAGTCCTGGGCCACCCCCGCCACTGCCCTCGGCACTGTCCTAGAGTGGCTTGTGCCACCCAACCAGGGAACGTACCCTAGGTCTCACCACTCGCCTCAGAGGGAAATGTTGGTCTGCTCAAGAAGACCCAACACAATCAAAAGACTTTGTAGCCTCCCCCAACATCTGTGTCCCTTGAAGAGGACTGCTACTGTCATTTTCATTAATGTGCAGGTGGAGCAGAGTATCAACCAAAATATACTCTCTGTGTCTAAGCAAAGCGCTGTCTGTCTCCTCCTTCTCTCCAATGTGGTGTGTTAAGGAAGGCATGGGGGGAGGCTAAAATGTCCTTGCCGTCTAGAGAAGGAGCTTTAACCCACACTTAAGCTGGGTCAGCATTCCACACAACTCCTCCCAGCCCACCCTGGACTGTGGATAAAGGGGCTTGAGCAGAGAAGGAGGTAAGGTAAATAAAGGTCCAGTTTGAATTCTATCGTGAATTCCCACTGGTGTCCTTAGGCCCAGAAGATCAATGTGGACATGAGGATAGTAGTGATGAGAAGGAGTGGCCAGGAATCCCACAGGCAGAATTCACTGATGACTTCCATAAGGGCCCACAGTCTGCAGGGGAGGTTTTTAGAGGAGTGCCACAGCGCTCCAACCTTGAGGAGGTACTTTGTGTTCATCAAAAGCATGTAGCTAATATGACAGGATGTCAAAAGCAAATGATAGACTCTCCCCTCCTCTGCTCCCTGTTGGTTACTGGCAAGATCTTTCTGGAGAACTCATCTGGGAAGCTGCTGTAACCCTCTTGCTTATATCCTGCCTCCGCTGCCTTCCAGCTGCATGGAATGAGTGAGTCTTGGAATGAAGATCACAGTAGACCATGAAGAGGGGCTTATCCCCACTCCCAAGGGCAAGCAGAGAGAGAATCAGGGAGGGGGAGCGTGTAAATGGAGGTCTGAGTACTTGGGACAGAGGCTGACTGTTCCTGACCATGGCATGATAAGGGAGCAGAGCCTGGAGCCATGAAGCCAACCCAAAGTTCAAGTGCTTTTCGGGGAAGTAGGTGAGTAAATCTGAGCTTCAATCTATTTGCCCTTAGTGTGATTAAGAATGGTTGGCTAAGTATTGACGCTGCTGGGAAAGAACCACAAACGGAAGTGGTTTTCTAGGGGCGCCTGGGTGGCATAGCGGTTGAGCATCTGCCTTCAGCTCAGGGCGTGATCCCGGCATTGTGGGATCGAGCCCCACATCAGGCTCTTCCTCTGTGGGCCTGCTTCTTCCTCTCCCACTCCCCCTGCTTGTGTTCCCTCTCTCACTGGCTGTCTCTCTCTGTCGAATAAATAAATAAATAAATCTTTAAAAAAAAAAAAAGAAGTTTTCTAAACACATGCAGTCGTGTCAAGTACTGCCAGTAGCTTGTACGCAGCCCCACTGCTATGTCTTATTTCTATAGAACCTACAACTGCAATCCTTCTCTACTTTCCTTTTTTCCACCAGTCTTGCCTTCCTGAATATACATACACATATATAAGTGTATATATATTCATATTTATGTATAGTTCATGCATATTGTATGATGATGAACTCAGCTGTATACTCTCCCAGGATATGCCTGGTGTCTTCCCCTCAGAAGATGACTCTTGTCCTCTCCCCAGCCAAAGATAACACCAATTAGTCTGCCCACTCCAGCCCTCGGTGCCTGTCATCATTCCCCATTTATTACGTCCCCCTACATTTCAGAAAGCAACAGCACCACTCACTTTGACTGTCAAAACAAAACAAAAACAAAAAAACCTTTAGGCTTTTGTAGGGTTCTGTTCCATTAAACAGTCATGGAAAGTGGACAGGGATCCAGAATTTAATGCCATACATGAGGCTCTAAAGCAGATAAGCTGCTCAGCACTGAGCAGGGAGTGTGGCCCCTTCTATCTTTCTGGAATGTCCAATAATTGGCTATTTCGTAGTAATATCTGTTTATCGTTAATGGAAAGATGACATGAAATTCTCTGAAACCCCTGGAATGTAATGGAGAAACCCAAGAGAAAAACTGAGAGGCAAGTTTAGATCTGACCATATCTTGTCTACACACTCCCTCACACATAGACTAAATGAATTTCCTCCTACAGACCTGTTTTATGAGGCCTCTCCAATAACTTGCCATACTAAGGCAATACCAAAGCTCTTTCCTGCTTCCTGTTCAGTCAACCTGCACTCCCACCCCCAACCCCAGCACCACCACAGCCTCTGTAGCCCTGGCCACAAAGTGAATCTCTTTAATGGTGGCCATCAGACTCATGTTCCCTGACCTCCCAAGAAGGTATGATTGGACCTGTCCTATCTTCTCCTATTAACTGGGTTGGGGTAGGTATGGTGTCCTTGGAAGAAAGACTGGAATCCTGGCCCTTAAGGAGGATACGGCAGAAAAGCATAGCTGAAGGTTGTGCTTATTCCACTCAATATAAGGTTAAGTATGAATAAAAGATTTGGGTCACCTTCAGAAGGAAACTTCTGACTGAAATGACAAGAGAATGATTTCAGAGAAAGATGATAAGCATGAATAAAGGGCAGCAAAACTACAACACAAGAAAAACATTACAAAATCCTTAAGCATGTGTTTTTACAATTTTCAAGCCAAATGTGTGACCCTTGGAGAGAATGCAGATTTTAAGGCCAAAGTCACAAGAATGGAATGTGAAAAAAAAATCAGTTAGAATCCTAATTCTGACATTGACAATTTAACATTTCTGAGCCCCAATTTCTTTATCTGGGAAAGGGGAACAACTGTACATCCATACCCCAAAACTCAATTACTGTTAATATACTGGTGATTCCCAAAGTCACTTTGTTGCTCTAGTCTTTCCTATGAGCTCCAACTGTATAGCCAATAGGAAGAATTGAATTGTTGCTCCAACAACAATGCAGATTAATTCAAAGTTTCCAAACATCCTCTACCCCACCAAACTGCTTTCTAATGTCACGGAATGGTATCACTATACACCCACTTTTTTGCTCAGACCATACATCAAATCACTGGGTTCTAATTTTTATAGTTCTCAGGTTTCCCCTTTCCTCTCTTTTTACTGCCTCTGCTCCTAGTTCAGTTTCTCATCCTTTCTTTCCTAAAAAATTACAATAGTATTTCATATCCCCAGGGCTTAGGATGGGGGTGGTGCATGGTAATATCTTTATAGACTTGAATACAAAGTCTGGCCTGAGAAAGCAGATAAATTATTACATCAATGTGATGAGTGCTATGGTCTGTGGGGTCCTGCCACAGGAGGAAGTACTCACCTGATGAGGAGGACCCTAGGGTCACATAAAAGGGTCACAATAAAAATGACCTTGAGAGGCATCTTGCATTTGACAATTAAAATATTTGTGTACTTAATGTGTGTCAAGAACTATGCCAGACAAGACAATCACCAAGACACAGGCCTTGCCTCCATGGAGATCATTACTCTACGGGGTAGTCTCATGCCTCTAAGTTGTCTAATCAACATATACAGGGGCGCCTGGGTGGCTCAGTTGGTTAAGTGTCTGCCTTCGGCTCAGGTCATGATCCCAGGGTCCTGGGATGGAGCCCAGAGTTGGGTTCCCTGCTCAGCAGGAAGTCTGCTTTTCCCTCTCCGTCTCCCTCTGCCCCTCCCCCACAACTCGTGCACACGCTCTCTCTCTCAAATACATAAAATCTTTTTTTTAATAACTATTTTTATTAACATGTAATGTATTATTTGCTTCAGGGGTACAGGTTTGTGATTCATCAGTGTTACACAATTCACAGCACTCACCATCGCACATACCCTCCCCAAAGTCCATCACCCAGCCATCCCATCCCTTCCACCCCCCTCCACTCCAACAACCCTCAGTTTGTTTCCTGAGATTAAGAGTCTCTTATGGTTTGTCTCCCTCTCTGGTTTCGGCTTGTTTCATTTTTTCCTCTCTTCCCCTATGATCTTCTGCCTTGTTTCTCAAATTCCACATATCAGTGAGATCATATCATAATTGTCTTTCTCTGATTGACTTATTTTGGTTAGCATAATACCCTCTAGTTCCATCCATATCATTGCAAATGGCAAGATTTCATTTTTCTGATGACTGCATAACATTTTATTGTGTATATATACCACATCTTCTTTATCCATTCATCTGTCGATGGACATCTGGGCTCTTTCCATTGCTTGGCTACTGTGGACATTGCTGCTATAAATATTGGGGTGCACATGTCCCTTTGGATTACTACATTTGTATATTTGGGGTAAATACCCAGTAGTGTAATTGCTGGGTCGTAGGGTAGCTCTATTTTCAACTTTTTGAGGAATATCCAGGCTGTTTTCCAGAGTGGCTGCACCAGTTTGCATTCCTACCAAAAACGTAGGAGGGTTCCCCTAAGAAACAGACTCTGAACTATAAAGAATAAACTGATGGTTACCAGAAGGGAGGTGGGAGGGAATGGGTTAAATAGGTGATGGGGATTAAGGAGTACACTTGTGATGAGCACTGGGTGTTGTATGCAAGTGTTGAATCACTATATTCTATACCTGAAACTAATATTACACTGTATGTTAACTAACTGAAATTTAAATAAAAACTTAAATAAAATAAAAATGGGCAGAGGAATGAATTAGACTATTTTTCCAAACAAGACATTTGAATGTCAAACAGGTAAACGATGAGATGTTCAATACCATTAATCATCAGGGAAATGCAAATCAAAACCACAATGAGATATCACCTCACACCTGTTACAATGGCTATACTCAAGAAGACAAGAGATGAATGTTGGTGAGGATGCCGAGAAAAGTAAACTTCTGTGTACTATTGGTGGGAATTTAAATTGGTGCAGCCATTATGGAAAACAGTATGTAAGGGGAAGAAAAAGAGACATACCATGTTGGATGTTGACTGAAATGATGCAGTCAGGAGGGATAAACTGATAATAAGGGAGAGCAAGGAAAGAACTGCTGGAGTAATGAGGTGGTGTAGAAGTATGAGGTAGGACCAAATGCCCATGTCCAAAAGATGGCCTTTGCTAAAAGCACCACTTCACTGGTGGTAAATAGCAAGTAGCATTGAGGAAAGACAGCATGGCTTACAAGAAAGTTTCCCTCACATGTGGGGTGCCTGGGTGGCTCAGTCAGTTAAGCATCTGCCTTCAGTTCAGGTCGTGATCCCAGGGTCCTGAGATCAAGCCCAGCTTCAGCCTCCCTGCTCAGCAGGGAGCCTGCTTCTCCCTCTCCCTCTGCCCCTCCCCCCTGCTTGTGTGCACTCGCTCTCTCTCTCTCCGTCTCTCTCTCAAATCTAGAAAGAGAGAAAGAGAGGGAAAGAAGGGAGGGAGGGAGAGAGGGAGGGAGGGAAGGAAGGAAGGAAGGAAGGAAGGAAGGAAGGAAGGAAGGAAGGAAGGAAGGAAGGAAGGAAGGAAGGAAGGAAGGTTGGTCCCTCACATACAACAGAGTGTGGGCAAAGGCCCAAATGGATAAAGGAGGAGCAAGGAAGAGACCATGGCTAGGGATGGAGGAGCTAGGGATGGAGGGAGGGGTATGGAGAACCAAAACCAAAATCTGGAGGTAGAGATGGATTCTGGAAGTTACCATGGCAAATTACTATTAGAGCCTATGGAGTAGGTGTCCAACAGAAAGGCCAGGGGGCGTAAAAATGTGTTTCCATTGCTGATCATGTGTATAAAGATGCTCTCAGATGATTGAGGCAGTGGGAGAGATTTCAGAGAAGTTCTAGATGTGTGGATGGAGCCTAGTGTATGAAGCTAGAGACAAAGTGGGCAGGTATAGCATCCTAGTGTTCAGAGATTAGGGATGTTAGGGGGTGGGAGGAGAGAACTGGAAGGCAGAAAAATAAGGTTGCCCTGAGTGGATGGGATGGATATCTGTTTTGGATATCTCACATTTCCCAGAAAGTGAAACCTCTGCATTCCCACCTTCTGCCCTACCACACAGGAGCCAAGAGCTAGAGGAAGTGCACGAAGTGCCGTAGTCTCCCTGTGATATGGCATGAAGGACTGTGGGGTGCTTCTGCCTCACTGATTCCTAAGGAACCCAACATCCCATCGAACTAAGAGGTGGTGGCAGGACTTTTCCACAATAGGACCCTAGCACTCACCACAATGTGTCCATTGCTAGCAGGATGCAGAAAAGCCAGGATGGGAAGAAGCATGAATGGTGACTCTGCCTATTAGATGAGGGCCCACCTACTGTTGTGACCCTCAGGGTGAGGAGGCACAAGTCCAGGCCTGCTGAGCCAACACTCTCCAGGTGTTTTCCTAAAGCATCCCCAGAGATCATAGGAGGTCTTGTGACAGGCACATCCTCCCTGCCTGGGGGGAGTTGGGCAGACAGCCACAGAGCAAGGAGATAAAAGGGGGAGGCACCATGAAGGGAATGACCCAGAAAGGTCACAGCAGCATCATGTGGGAAGCCAAGGTTAATATGCACACATCCTGACTTAGGTGGAACAGGTCCTTCCGATGGTCCCTACAGGCTCCTACCTGTCCCAGAGCAGTGTGAGTTCATAGTGCTGACTAAAGTCCTACAACAGAGGGTTGAGGGCATAAAGATGAGCTGGAACAAACACCTTCAGGATTCTCAGTTTTCAGCAAAGTCAAGAGCTGAGAGAAGACAGGCTCAGAGCCTGTGACTCGTGTTCTTGAGGGATGAAGCCTTGTTCATCTCATCCCATAACCCTAGCACAACCCCCACCCTCCAGCTTTCCCTAGGCTCAAGAGAGGTAAAATCAGAGTAAAAGGCCCCTGGAGGATAGAAACTCAAGCATTTACAACTCCAGAATTGATGGAAGATGCTAAGAATATATCAGTGCTTGCTCAGGAACTCTGGAGTTCACCTCTGGCCCTCTGAAGTCACATGTCCTGGTGAAAGGTTCTGACCTTCTGGAGCCCTTCCCTTGACCTCTGCAGAGGACACCTAAGAATTCTACGGAGAGAATTTCAGGCAACTGACCACCTGCAGTGGAGGAAAGTGGCTTCTCCACAAAATCGCTCTCCTGTCAAGCACTGAGTCCTAGAGAATAGAGACCGTGACTGCTTCATTGTTGTACCTGCTTACCACAGCTCATCCAGGGAGAGCAGTGAACACAGAATGAGAACAGGAATAAACCCCACAGATGCTACTCTCTGCACCACGTGAGAGGGGCCTGGGCTTCTGCTCTTTCCCAGCCACCCAAAGCCTAACCTTCTACCTGCATCAGGGGCCCATGGCAGAGGCGGGGCTGTCATAGAATGAAGAACAAGAACAGTTGCTGCGTCCAATGTAGGAAGAGGAAAGAAGGGAAGACACCCTGGACTTCAGGTGGGGAGATGAGGAATGAATACAATGCAGGAGTGTAAGGTGCTGGGGGACACAGAGGACCAGATCCCTATGGCTCTGACTGGGCCTGCAGAGGACTGTTCATTCCTATCCCCAGAGACAGTGAGGCCAGGACCCTGAATACTTGGTCTGGATGAGAGCATGGGGAGGGAAAGGGGGCCTGGGAAGGGGCCAGAGGGAGATCCCTTTTTCCAGAAGGAGGGGTGGGCTCTGCCAACTGCCCCCCTTTCCTGCCTTGCCCCTCTTCTCCACTGTAACTTCTCTGGGTCCATGGCCAGGCAAGGAGCATATTGGGGGCTTTCCAGAGTGTATCGCTCCCAAGGTCGAGCCTGCTACACAGGCCACAGGGGCAGGACCCCGGGCAGGCAGCTGGACCCATGGGAATCCAGACGGCGGGAAGGGAACGGAAGCCATCCCTTGCGGTAAATGACGCTGGCAGCTGGGGAGTGTCAGGGGAGAGGGGCAGGGTAAAGTGAGAGGCCAGAGCAGAATCCCACACATAGTCAGAGACACATGGACACAGATATCCAGCCACACAGATACATAAACACAAAGACACACATAAATGTTGCCACTCCAAAACTAATTCAGAGTACCCAGAGACATGTCAGGAAACACACCTACACATCCTGAGTCAGACATGCAGGAGCAGATGCTGGCACAGGCACACATGCAGGCACAAAGACAGTCTCCACGCTTGCAAACAGATACAGACCATCTTGCAGGCCTACAAACACAAATGCAGTCCAAATTCATTCCTCAAAGTTGCTCTCCTCCATAAAGCCTCCTGGAACACTTTAAACCAGGCCTGTCTCTCTCTCCTCTAAACTCCGCTTTCTAATTTCTGTCTCATTGCTTGTCCTTTAATAAGGGCAGTCTTGGATTCACATGCATACCCCTGGTCTCAGCAACTTGGCTGTGGGCTTTCAAAGAAATGACAAGGTCAGCAAGTGAGTCCACTGTCCTCTTCAGCAGCCCCATCCCTCACCTACACACCCATCCCCATCCCCAGGAGTGTCCCCACTTTACTGCAAGGTCCTGAACCCCAGCTTCTCAGCAGACACAGTCCCTAAGGGAAGAATAAAGCAGACCTTTCAAGATAATGCTGGTGGGTATTACTCCCAAAATCTTTACCTGGTGTTATGCTTACCACTGTCTACCTCCAATCTATAACCAACTACATCAATGCTATTCTAAGCAGTTACCTAACCCTAGATAACTATACACTGAATAATGTCTGTACCTCCACTAGGCCCACGAATATCACATACTTATGATAGTATGGGTCGTCTTCACTCCAGGAACTCAGTAGCTCCTTCAGTAACATCTGCATAGTCATCAGGGCAGGATGTCCCTGGAGGGCTCTCTGTTCAGCTGGGAACCCAGGAGCACTAAGGTGCCCAGACCATTTGACCCTTCTTAGACAGAAAAGCCTACAGGGGCCCACCCCACTCCAAGCCCTGTTCTGGGACTAGCCCAGCCTCTAGCTCAAATTCCCGCTATATCCCTCCCTGGCTCCTTCATGTCCAGCTGGGAGCATCTGTTGCCCTGTAACCCCCATTCAGGCGGGAGCAAATGTGCCTAGGACCTGGGCCTAAAGGGATGTGGGGATTTCCAGACTCTTGAAACAATCATACCTGGGGGCTCTACCTCAGAGCCTGGCCTTGTTGCCTCTACTAAATAGATAGTGGACCTACTGACACCGGAGGAGAATAAGGGTGAATTAGCACACCTCCTCTCCCCCTACTTTAAGATATCAATCTAGCGAAAGGGTATATTCACAATGAACTCATCAGCAGATATAAAGCTGAAGTCAGCCATCGTACCTCCCTAATCCACTTACCCCTCACTTCTCAACACCAAGCACCAGAACCTCTAGCATAGGACTCCTCTGCACCCCTGCCACCCTAGAGATTGTCAGACACTACTTAGGCTCTGTCAGGAGTTCACCAAGCCCAAATCTTCACCCAACAGACTGCAATTCTTTGGTGGACATTCACAATTCAGATGTTAGCCATCCAAGCTTGTGTCGCCTTCCCCAATGTCTACATCCAGCCTGGCCTGGGGACCAAGAGATGGGCTTGGTTCAGGGCTACAAACTCCAAAATATGCACAAGGTGCTTGAGAAATTAACAAAATCAGTTTTAACCTCTAGAAAAACAAGTGGTAGTGATAGTCAAGACCTGTGCAGGGGCTGGGATTTTACTCTATTTTTTAAAATGATTTACTTATTTATTTTAGGTGGGGGAGAGAGCACCAGTTGGGGGAGGGCCAGAGGGAGAGAATCTCAAGCCGACTCTGTGCTGGGCATGGACCCTGATGCAGGGCTCGATCCCATGACTCTGAAATCATGACCCTACTCGAAATCAAGAGGCAGATGCCCAACCGACTGGGCCACCCAGGTATCCCTAGATTTTACTCTGTTTTTAAGTTAACAAGATATCCTATTACTGCTTCGTGAATGCTGGCAGAAGACACAAGACTCCTGGGTGAGATATCAAGGATTTTATTACTCACAGAACAGCCACAGAAAGAACTTTAGCATGTCTTTTTTGTATCAGTTCCCCATATCTATCAAATGCCTTGGGTGTAGCACAGGATCTATGACAGGTGCCTACTCATACAGTGGGCTATGTTACAGGAGAGGAATGCTAAGGTTTGGGGTTTCACTTCTTTTATAGGAAGAAAAAGCAAGCCTGATCTTTGTCCAGGGAGAGATGTTGCCTTATCTTTCAAGGTTGCTTGTTGTAAATACAATTCTGAGAAACGGCCTGGAAAATAGTCAGTGTCCTACATTCTTGGCATACCCAGTAAAAATATTCAGGAATGCTAAGAGCCCATAGTAGGTTGTCTCTCCCAACCATAACTAGCAATGATTAAAAACAAATGAATGGTGAGGGGGAAAAAAAGTGCTTTCCATGTCCTGGAAGAAGACCTAGGAGAGATACCCAGGTTAAAAAGAAAATCAATTCTGAAATACCCCACAAGTTATGCTTAATGATTTCTTCTTTAGCTGATAAGTAGAATTGGGGTTTTCTGTGTCCTTATCAAACTAGAAAAGAGAGACAGAAGATATTATCATAGAGACAACATGAATGTTGAAGAATCTGTGGTAACTTGAGAAGGGCTTGGAAAAAAACTTCAGGGGCCAGGGGAAAGTAGTGGTAAATCCCAATGGGACAAGAAAGTAAAATAGGCCCATTTAGTCGAACAAAATGGAAGAAATGAGAGCAGATGACAACTTAAACCTTTCCTTGGTACTCTTTGCGGAGAAAGTCTCTAAGGTGGCTTCCCCCATGTTCCCAACCCCTGATGTTCATGCTTTGTGTCATCCCATCCTCTTGAGTATGGACAGAACTGTGATTTAATTGTAATTAACAGAAGGATGACAAAAGTAATAGGATGCTACTCTTATATTACATTATATAAGACCATCTTCTAGCATAAGACTCTCCTTTCTGGCTTGAAAAAGTGGCCATGTTGGAAAAGTCCATGTACCCTCTAGGAACTGTAAGTGGCCTTTAGATGCTGAGTGTGGCCTCCAGCTAAGAGTCAACAAGAATCCAGTGTCCTTGGTCATTTGACCACAAAGAAATGAATTCTGCCAACAACCTGAGTGAGCTTGGAAGATTCTTCCCCATTCAAACCTCCAGATGAGAACACAGCCCAGCCAATACTTTGCAACCTTGTCAGACCACAGAGGATTGAGCTGGAATCCTGACTCACAGAGACTGTGAGATCGTAAATTATGTATTATTTTAAGCCACCATGTTTGTGGTAACTTGTTGCAGACTAATAGAAAACTAATACACTGCTGTAGCCATGAAAGTAAAAGTGTCTGACAGGTATATGTAGGTAGTATGGAGTCTGTGTGTGTGCAAGGCACACCCATTCTCTGCAGAGCCCCTGCTTAAAGTTCAGTGAGATTATTTACAAGGGCAAGTGGAGTTAGGATGAAGAGGGGGCTGTTCCATAGTATGAGCTTAGGAAGAAACAGGGAAGAAGGCATGTAGGTAACTCCTCTCCCTCAGCTCATTCTATAAAGACACACAGCTGTGGAGAGTCTGCAGCCTTCCTAATAGGCTGGAACCATCTCATCATACATATTAAACGTAAGTTACCCTTTTGTGCCTTTATTTGATTTTTGATATGGGAATAGCAGATATCTGTGAAAGGCTCAAAGATGTAACTAACAGTGATCTTGTGGAAAAGGGGGAGGGATGTCCCCCAGGAAGTAATAAAGTAAAAGAAACCTCTGAAAAGGGAAGTGGAGAAAACAACCAAAATCAGTAAGTTTCACAGGTAGAAATAGGAGCTCCAGATCTTCTTTGAGTTCAGAAAGGAGGAACAATCAGAATAGTTTCCACTCTTTTACACAGAACAAGTTTTGAATAAATCTTTCTTAAAGAAATGCTGCAAAGATGGTTGGAGGAAGCAAAGAGTTTATTTGAGATCACAGGGTTAGTATCCTCTCTGTAGTTCAACGTGGGCCAGAAGGGTCTGAGAAAACCAATTCTTCAGAACTTGTTTCTAGAAACAATGTAATCATGAAATCATCATATCCACTGTGCTTCCTCAGAGATGGAACCTGATTGGTGAGTTAGCAGGATGACGATAGGTAACCAATACTACAGAACTGTGTAATTTCTTTGATCACAGGAGAGAGCTACCAAATTTGTAATTTGGCCAGTTTCCATACCATATCACATTTCTTTTGGATATACACTAAATAGTAGAAATGCTGGGTCATATGAAAATTCTTTTTAGATTTTTGAGGAATCATGAAACATTTCCACAGCAGCTGCACCACTTTACATTTCTACCAGCAATGTACCAGCATTCCAATTTCTCCATATCCTCCCATTATTTTCCATTTTTTGAGAATAGTGCTGGTTAGCCATTTATGTATCTTCTTTGAAGAAACGTCTATTCACATCCTTTCCATTTTTGAACTGAGTGTAGTTTTTGTTGTGTTGACTTGTAGGAGTTCTTTATATATAGTAGATATTAATCACTTACCAAATATATGATTTGCAAATATTTTCTCCTATTCCATGGGTGTCCTTTCACTCTTTTCAGTGAATCTTTTGATGTACAAGTTTAAATTTTTGAGGAGGTCCAATTTTTCTATTTTTTCTCTTGTTGTCCGTGCTTTTGATGTTATACTTAAGAAACCATTGCCAAATCCAAGGTTGTGAAGATATTTCTCTGTTTTTTTCCTAAGAGTTTTATATAGTTTACCTCTTAAACTTAAGCAAACATACATTCTTGCTTCTCTCTTCCCAAATAAAATCTGAAAAACAGATTTCCTGATTCCAAGCTTTGTGACCTTTTTCAGAATTCTTAAAATCTCTGAGTTTCAGTTTAATTATTATTAATTCAGTTTAATTATCACTGAAGGGATAATTTCACAAGATTGTTGTAAGAGCTGTATGTTTAAATACAGTTAGTATAGTGCCTAGCACACTGGAGCTCAATAATCCCATGCATTTTTCTTCCTTCCTTCAAAGGACTTTCTCTCCAGGACCTGCCAGCATCAATTATTCCACCTGATCTTAACTGCTTGCTTGCAGATGGTCAAGCCCAAGGCCCCAAGTCTCTTGTCTTTGCTTCGGAGGCCTCACTGGCCCTCCCTTCCCTTACTCTCTTTGCTCTAATAGAAATTCCTGCCTCCACAAAAATTCAGCCTGGAGCCAACCCGGGCTACCACGGAGAATGAAATTTCTAATGGGGTGGGGGGTTGGAACGGACAAAGGCAGCAGCCCCACAGGGCCCCAGCCTCTCGACCACCTTGGAGGGACGCAATTTAGGGCACACTGAGCCCCAGAAAGGTCAAGGCCAAAGTCCTTTGAGCATATGGGGAGTTACCCTGGCCTAGATCCCGTGGCAGGCTCCTCTCCTTCCAGTCACAGGTTCCTTCCAGGCAGCTCTAGGGCACAGTCTAAAGTATTCCTTTATACAGGGGTCCTCTGTGGGGTCCATCTCCACCGCGCAGGCTCCTGAGGCTCCGCTATGGTCTCAAATGGTCTTCCACTGAGACACCACCAGAGACCACCCTTGCCCTCCGGTAGTTATACTGACGGTCTCTCTGCGGGGACAGTGCCTCCACACTGCGCCTCCCCACGGCAGCAAATGCAGAGAGAGCCCTGGGAGTCTCCATTCACACAGGGGTCCTCCTTGGGGGCGGCTCCCCGCACCGCCTCCGGGACTCTCCCAAGGGGCAGAAGCAGGGACACTCGGGGGTTTATCCACTTACTCAAGGACTCCCTTAGGGGCGGCTCCCACACAACACCTCAGGGTCCCCAGAGGGTTGTCCGCGGCCCGCAGACTCGTCCCTTAGGGTGCCTGCCGGGTCCCCGCCGCCCCCGCCCCCGCTTACCGGGACCGTCAGGGTGCGGGACGCGGGTCCGGGACTGGCGGACTCTACACCGCGAACCCCGTGCCGCCCATGGCCGCTCGGGAGCCGGCGTGCTGGGGCCGAGCGCCGGGAGCAGGCGGCGCGGGCGGAGCAGCACGCTGAGGCGGCAGCCGCGGCGGCGCGCGCGCCCCAAGCACACCCACCCTCCCCGCGCGGCTGCGGCGCGTGCGCCCGCGCGAGACGACCTCCGCGGGCCGGTGGGCGCGCGCCCCGCCCCGCCCTCCTGCGCCTCGCGGCGCGGCCCTGTGGGCTCAGCCGGCGACCTGGCTTGGGACTGAGGCGCTGAGGGACCGTAGGAGGGTGGCGACCGGCTCCGACAACCTGTGGGTCCGGGAGGCAGTGGGCGCCCCCGACCAGCGCCCGGCTCTGCGGCGCCGGGTCTTCTCGGCAGTCGGGCCGCCAGAGGCAAGGTCAGTGCCGGCCGGGAGGAGGCGTCCCGAGAGGGGGCTCCGCGGCGGCTCTCGGCTCCCGCCCGCCGAGGCGAAGCGTCCGGCCGCTCGCAGCTGCCTGGGGAGGTGAGAATGACTCATCCACGAGGCCTCGGCCCGAGCCCTTCCCTCTCTCGCCAAACCCAGCTGCCCTGTCAAGGCCTCCGGGCGGACGACCCGCGCGTTAGGGCACTCACCTTCGCAGTACCCCACTGCGGAGTGTCCAAATGAGCCTTCGCGAAGTGCTCGGCTGGCCAACTGTCCTGTGCGCTGTTTTCCGAGGTTATTGGTCCTCCATCTCCAGCAGCAAATCTGTACCTTGATATGACCCAGTCTTTGCTGCTGCAGCCTCATCCCTCAAACTACCCCGTTAGCGGCTCTGAGGGCTATAACGTGCATTACACCATAACTAGGTGCTTTGAAGAAAATGAGGGTGACAAAAAGAATGCCAGAAGTCATGAAGTCCCTAACAGCTAATTACAAAGCAGTAACGGAAGAAATACAAATGATATGCTGAGGATTTTTATTTAAATTATTTTTAAATGTTTAATATTTTATTTACATTTTTAATATACTTCATGTTTACAGATAAATTCAAAAATACAATTCACTTCATCCTGTGGGGGATACAAAGACAAACTTATTTTGCCCTTACCATCATGAAACTTAACAATAGGGAATATAAAGCTATCCACCTTTTAAACAAAATGCTAGGTACTAAGCATTGTATATATATTAAGTAATTTAAACTTCACAACAACACCATGAAGTACTGTATTTCATTGCTTAGATTATACAGATGCAATGAGGCACAGAGAGGTTAAACCACCTGCCTAAAATCACATAGCTAATACATGGAATCTAGGTATTCTGACTCCAAAGCCCATTCTCCTAACCGTTTGTTTTACTGTACTGCCTCCAGAAACGCCTTGAGGATATGCATCATCCCACAGAAATATTTTTTTCACGGACCCTGATTATGTAAGTAATATTATTAAAAGATGTGTTATAAAATTCATGATCCCATGTGAGGTATAATGTTTTATGAATGAAGTTTGAGATAATGGGTATAAAAGTGGTACTTACATATTTGTTTGCTGTTATATCAGTACACATAAAGATTCTTGGTACTGTCTATGTACCATCTCTTTCTGTCTTTACTTCATATGCACCATTGCTGGCTAATTTTACAATTCACACATGAGAAAAATGTAATGATAGTATTATTACTCACAAGGCCATAACTTCTCAGACCTGTGTGTCTTGAAATAATATACGTCTTCTTGCCTCTCTAATTTCCTAATACCATTTTTTAATGCTAGTTATATCATTACTTACGCCACCTGTGAATATTGGCTTCTAAAGCTCTCTCAAAACTTAATAGTATCAAAAAGAATAAAGTATTTAGGAATAAATTTAACAAAAAGTATAAAACTTACACTCTGAAACCATGAAAAATTATTGAAAAGTAATTAAAGATTTAAGTAAAGATTTTTTAAATCCCATGTTCATGAATCAGAAGACATTATTAAGATGGCAGTATTCTCTAGGTTGATCTATAGATTCAACACAATACGTACCAGAATCCCAGCTGATTTCTTTTTTAGAAATTGACAAGCTGGGGGCGCCTGGGTGGTACAGTCCTTAAGCGTCTGCCTTCGGCTCAGGGCGTGATCCCGGCATTCTGGGATCGACCGCCACAACAGGCTCCTCTGCTAGGAGCATGCTTCTTCCTCTCCCACTCTCCCTGCTTGTGTTCCCTCTCTCGCTGGCTGTCTCTCTCTGTCAAATAAATAAATAAAATCTTTAAAAAAAAAAAAGAAATTGACAAGCTGATTCTAAAATTCATATGGAATTACAAGGGATCTTGGATAGCTAAAATAATCCTGAAAAAGAAGAATAAAGTAGGAGGACTCACACTTCCTAATTTCAAATTTTACTATAAAGCAACAGTCAGTGTGTTACACTGTCAACAAGGACAGACATATGTATCAATGAAACAAAATTGGGAGTCCAGGAATATACCCATACATCTATGGCTAACTGTTTTTCAACAAGAGTGCCAAAGCTTTTCAATGGGATAAGGATAGTATCTTAAACAGATGGTGCTGGGACAACTGGATATCCACATGTAAAACAATGAAGGTATACCATATACAAAAATTAACTCAAAATGGATCAAAAACCTAAACATAAGATCTAAAACTATAAAACTCTTAGAAGAAAACAAGGGGAAAATCTTCATGACATCAGACTTAGCAGTGATTTCTTGGATATGACACCAAAGGCACAGGCAACAAAAGAAAAAACGATAACTGGACTTCACCAATATTAAAAACGTTTGTGCATCAAAGGACACTATCAAGATTGTGAAAATACAGCCCATAGAACGGGATGAAAATATTTATAAATCATATATTTAATAAGGAATTTGCAACTAGAATATATAAAGAACTCTTACAACTTAATAACAAAAAGACAATCGTATTCTAAATAGGCAACGGATCTGAAAGACGTCTCTTCAAAGATACACATTTAGCCAGAAATGATGTTCAATATCATTAGTCATGAAAGAAATGCAAATCAAAATCACCATGAGATATCACTTCATACCCATTAGAATGGCTCAAATCAAAAAGTCAGGTAACAACAAGTGTTGCAAGGATCAGAGAAATGAAACCCTCCTACACTGCTGATGATAATGTAAAATGGTGCAGCCACTTTGGAACACAGTCTGGCAGTTCCTCAAATTATTAAACATAGAGTTCCCATATGACCCAGTAATTCTACTCTTAGGTATATTTTCAAGAGAAATGAAACATGTCCACACAGAAACTTGTATATGAATATTTATAGCATCATTGTTTATAATAGCCAAAAGGTGGAAAAATGAGTATTCATCAGTGGATGCGTGGATAAGTAAAATGTAGTATCTCCAAAGGAATAGTATTCAGCCATAAAAAATGAAGTACTGAGGGGCACCTGGGTGACTCAGTCAGTTAAGCGTCTGACTTCAACTCAGGTCATGATTTCAGGATCGTGAGATTGAGCCCCATGACAGGCTCTGCACTCAGTGAGGAGTCTGCTTGTCCCTCTGCCTCTCCCCCCTTGTGTTCTCTCTCTCAAATAAATAAATAAAATCTTTAAAAAATGAAGTACTGATACATGCTATGATGAACTTCAAAAACATAATAGTAGGTGAAAGAAGCCAATCACAAAAGATAACATACTCTATGGTTCCATTTATATGAAAGTCCAGAACAGGGAAATCTATAAAGACAGAAAGTAGATTAGTGGTTGCTTAGGGTTGGGGGTTGGGGAGGACATAGGGGTGATAGCTAAAAGTTATGGTGTTTCTTTTTTAGGTGATTAAAATGTTCAAAAACTATGGTAATGGTTATACATATCTGTGAATATACCAAAAGCATTGCAATGCATACTTTCAGTGGACAAATCTGATATATATGGTATGATATGTGAATTATATCTCAATAAAACTTTTTTTGAAGTGCATGCATTCAGGAATAGAGAGATCTATGTTCAGGTCCTAAAACTGTATTTAGTAGATATCTGTCCTTGGAATAGGTCTTAATATCTTAATATCTCTAAGTCCATGAAGTAGGATTTATTAAAATAATGCATATAAAACATTTAGCATGCCTAGAATAAAGTATATATCTAATAAGTGTCAGCTATTATATTGCCCAATCTAGCAAAACTGTTCAGATCTGGAATCCCAATTTCACAAACGTTGCTATGTGATTTATATAATACTCCCTTTAAGCCTACAGCCCTGAGGACACAGTAAGAATGGTATATAGGAAGTTTGTATATTGTGTATGATGATGTGGTAGCTTAGAAATGTATACTTTCTTATTTTGCCATTTAATCACTGCTTTTAATCTTCTACCCATCACCTCAAACTTATTCATCAAATCAATTCTCTCTTCAGATTAATGAGCTCTTCCATTTGCAAATGACAGACACCTCATTCAAATAAATTTGAAGGATGAAAGTGAATTAATTGGTTCATTTAACAGGAAGTTGGGAAATTCAGGGGTGGAGCTGAGTTCACATACTCACAAATTATCATTTCTTTCCAGTCTTGGATCTGATTTCCTCTCTATGACCCCTTTCACTGGCAGAGTCTCTCTTTAACCAAAGTTTAGTAAGACTCCTCTGAACTCTCTTCTCAACCAAGCCCTGACTTTTGAGCTTCTGTGTTATCCCTGCATTGTCCAATTTTAGCAAGAATCCTACTGAATCAATTTAACCAGAATCCCCCATCCTTGATATTTGATCACCCTCAATATCTGATAGGGTTCCTCATCTTCTACCATCCCCCGGGTTGGGTCTGATCTCCCTGGCCTGCCTTCAGCAAGAATCCTGTTAGGTTGTTTTTCTAGGCTTCTCCCTTAGCCTTGATGTTTCCTTTTAATTTTCCATCTACTGACACCCCCCCCCCCCACTCCTCGGCTATAAACTCCCACTTTTCCTTGTTATATTTGGGGTCGAGCCCAATATCTCTCCTCTACTGCAAAACCCATTATAGTGGTCCCTATATCTATTGCAATAGTCACCCTGAGTAAAGTCTGCCCTATTATTCTTTAACAAGTATCACAAATATTTTTTCTCTTTAACATCACACCTAATGAGCCAAACTGGGACAGTAGGAACTTAGCTGCAGGCAGTTTCAGGATTATGTTATTCCAGTTTAGCAGCCCCAGAGGAAAGAGAAAACATCTTTCTCAGCATCTGTACTTTAAATCTAAGGGGCACCTGGGTGGCTCAATTGGTTAAGCATCAGACTCTTGGTTTCGGCTCAGGTCATGATCTCACGGGTCTGCGATCAGCAGAGAGTCCGCCTGAAGATTCTCTCCCTCTGCCCCTGTCCCTACTTGTGTTCACTCTCTCTTTCTATTTCTTTGTCTCTCAAATAAATACATAAATAAATCTTTCAAAAAATCTAAGAGATTTCTCACAGCAGCTATGTGAAGGATGGATTTTCTAAGCTTACAATTTTATCAAGAGAATGCATAGTAATGCCATATATTATTGCTTTGGACTATGTATGATGTCCTTCTCTAGCACTAAAATGTGTATTTTGTTTTAGTACTTAAAAGCATCTACAGGGAGCCAGTCCTTACTGACCAAGGAAAAGTGTAAAAGGTGCTTATTTCAACTGCAAATGGCATTCTGGTCATCCCTTCCATCCTAAAGCATTTTCTTGAGGAAGGCTCTTGGAACGTTAATCTGATGAGATTGTTGACCGGGCTTGATACACACAGTAGAATAATGGAACCATTGAAGCTACATGCTACCAAACTGCTGAATTCCAAAGGAAAGAGTTCTTGGCCTGCTCTTCAGCCTCTGTCTTTATACTCCATACCTTACCCTTTTTCTTTTTTCTTTTTTTTTTTTAATTTAATTTTTGTTAGTTAACATACAGTGCAATATCGGTTTATGGAGTAGAATTCAGTGATTCATAACTTACATACCACACCCAGTGCTCATTACAACAAGTGGCCTCTTTAATACCCATCACCCACCCACTTCCCTCCATCTCCTATTGCTTTTTTCTGACCTAACTCTGGCCTCTTAACAGATTCAGAATATGCTGAGTCCAGGATTCTGGTGGCCTACTGCTTTTAAAATTTTTAATTTTAATAGACTTTATTTTTTAGAGCCATTTTGGTTCACAGAAAATGAGTGGAAGTTACAGAGATTTCCTGTATACCCCTGGCCCCCCCAACACACACAGACAGCCTCCTCCATTATCAACATCCCGCATCATAGTGATACATTTGTTACAACTGATGACCCTACATCAGTTCGTCATCAGTCAGAGTCCAGAGTTAACATAAGGGTCTTGGTGTTGTAGATTATATGGGTTTGGGCAAATGTGTAATGATGTGTATATATCATTATGGTGTCACACAGAATATTTTCACTGCCCTAAAAATCCTCTGTGCTCTGCCTATTGATTCCTCCCTCCTCCCACCCCCTGACAACCACTGATCTTTCTACTCTCTCCATAGTTTTATCCTTTTCTGGAATGTCATATAGTTAGAATCATATAGTATGTAACCTTTTCAGATTGGTTTCTTTCACTTAGTGATATGCATTTTTGTTTCTTCCATATATTTTCCTTTTGGAATTAAATAAGTTATGGCTTCCCCACTAAAAAGTTACAGTTTGACTCAATACCTCTTGCTTACCAAAAAGGTATTCATCTGGGATATGTTCTAAAGGATTTGTTCTTTACTCCAGTTTTCCTTAGGGTATTTTTGGCAGGGAGTCTTTAAAAGACTCCAAATTCCCCAGGGTCCTCTTTTGTAACCCCGTATATGCTTGGAAAATAGATCTTATTTTTAGATGGCTCACTGCTTGGGCATGGGAGATGCATACCCCTTGAGATACAGTGGGAAAGGTATTAGAGTGAGACAAGCCAGTGAGAGGACAGGATTTATTCATGTTGAATCAGGGACCTATTAGAATTCTGATCGCAGGAAGTCTGAAGACCATTTGAGAAGACCATTTAAGAAGAAGGGTTTTTGGATGAAGTTAATAAAGGTCAAAGTAAAACAGAAAAGCTAACTCATTCTCAAGACAGTAAGTTTATTTTGATGCAAGGTTTGAGGTTTCGTAGTGACAAGTAAATCAAACAGGCCACAGAGTCAGCCTCCTTAGCATTTAAGGTTATTATTGATATGGTCAGATTTATGTCGGCCATTTTGGTTTTTGTTTTCTATACATCTCAAGTCTTTTTTGTTCTTTTCCTCCTTACTGCCTTCTTTTACATCAAGTGAATATATTGTAGTGTATCCTTTAATGATTTCTTTTGATGACCATACTAGGTAATAAAGTTTTTTACATATGCTTAACTGTTTCCCCAGGACAAATTTCTAGAAGTGGAATTATTGAGTCAAAAAAATGGCACATTTTTAAGCCTTTGATATCTATAGCCAGATTTCTCTGCAGAGCAGTTGCTGCAGTTTACATTCCCATCAGCAAAACCTTTACGTATTGTTGACTTATCCTAGTCTCTTGGAGAATTTTAACTTAATTCATTGTAACTGGCTCTTATATAGGTATTGAAATTTGAGCTGAAACCTAGTAAACTAAGGCTAATTTAATGTTCAGAACTGGGGATCAACTAAGAAATTAGCTTTCTTGTATTTAATACCTGGGGTTATTTAATGGTGATTAATTTCCATAATAACACCTTGATACTGGAAGAAGTATTAAAGTATCCATAATAAAGTTGAGATAAAGCTTTTTGTCTCAAATCCTAGCATGTCTCAGCCAGTCTCAGAATGAGAATGAGAACAAGGCCATATTGATCTGTTTGACTACAGCCTCAGCCAAACTTAACATTGGAGAGATGTAATACAAATGCTGTTTTCAAAGCAAGTCATTCTGAGTCTGAGCCCCAGGTTCAGGCCTAAATTCTTAACACCCCAAGCTGACTGCTTTCCCTCTAGCATGTATTATCAAATTATTTCTTCCTCTTGTGGTGATGGGATAATTCTGTACCTTGATGGTAGCAGTGATTACACAAATCTATACATGATAGAGTGGCTTAGAATCATATACATATTGTGTCAATGTTAAATTCCAGTTTTGATATTTTACTATAATTATGTAAAATGTAGCCATTGGGAGAAATTGGGTAAGAGTACATGGGACCTCTATACTATCGCTACAATTACCCATGAGTCTATATTTCACAATAGAAAATTTACAAAATTTCTCCAAGAGCCTTTTAAATTTTTTTGCATAGATGAATTCACATGGATTCAAAACTCTTGCTCTCTCCTTTTTTTCCATCCAGCCCATTACCACCACCCCATTTCTATTGCTTTCCTTAACTTCTTTTCTTCTATATCCTTTTAATGCATTTTATATAAATACATGCAAACATGGATATATATTCTTATTTTTCCATATTTCCCACAAAAAAGGTATGTGTTAGTCTGAGTCCTCAGAAAAGCTGTTGCCAAGACAGAATTAGATGTAAGAATAATTCCTAGAGTTGTAATTGTTGCAAAAAGTATTTGCAATTTATAACCGATATTTCTAAAATTGTTCTCCTCTGGGATTGCACCATTTTGCACTCCCATCAGCAAAATTTGAGATTGTCACTTTCTCCTCACTTTGCCAAAAGAGTGTGCTGTTGAACTTCTGAATTTTCACAATCTGCTGTTGTGATTTTAATTTGCATTTATCTTATTAAGAATAAGTTTGAATGTCTTTTCATGTTTTTTTTTTTAAGATATTTATTTACTTCAGAGAGAGAGAGAGAGCACAAGTATGGGAAACAGGCCAAGGGAGAGGGAGAAGTGGACTCCCTGCTGACGACACAGGGCTCCATCCCAGGATCCTGGGATCATAACCTGAGCTGAAGGCAGACACTCAACTGACCGAGCCACCTAGGCGCCCTGTCTTTTCATGTTTTTAATGGTCACTAGTATTTCTTTCTCTATGGACTGTTTCTGTCCTTTACAAATACTTCTACTGGCTTAGTAGTACTTTTTATATATAAGAGGAGATTAGCCTTTGTAAAAAGATTTGCAAGATATTTCAGGTTGTAATTTGTCTTTTGGCTTTTTTATGGTACGTTCTGTCATATGCAGATATGGCAGAAGATATTCTATGCAGAATAAAATAATCATTTATTTTATGGTTTCATAGTTAACTAGGAAGGCTTTCCTCTCTCCAAGGTTTTAAAATAATTATTCCATGTATTCTTCTAGTACTTTAATGTATAATTTTTATAATGTAAACTTTTTGTATAATTTTTTAAAATAAGATGTAATGTTGATTGGAAGTTTATCTGAGTGTATAGTACAAAATATGAATTCACCCATCTTTCTTGAAAAAGCTATCCAATTGTCCTAAAATCATTTATTTAAAAGATACATGTTTAGCGGTTCCTGGCTGGCTCAATTGGAAGAGCAGGCAACTCTTGGTCTCGGGTTTGTGAATTTGAGCCCCACATTGGGAGTAGAGATTGCTTAAATAAACAAACTTTTAAAAAATTAAAATATAAAAGATACATGTTTATTGTACTGATTTGAAATGACACCTCTATCATATACTACTATGTATTTATTCTATTTCTGAATATTTTCATTAGTTCCATTTATCTGTCAGTCTATTCATGCACAAGTACCATAGTGTTTTAATAATTAAGGCTATATAGGTTTTTTTATTTTTTGATATCACTCATCTCAGTGCTATCATAGTTCTTCCTTTTGAGAGTTTTACTATATTTACTTACTTCCCACCATAAATTTAGAAATCAGCCTAATTGTCCTCAGTTAAACCTATTGGTATTTTTATTGAGATCACATTAATATAGGAGCACCTGGGTGGCTCAGTTGGTTAAGGATGGGACTCTTGGTTTTGGCTCAGGTCATGATTTCCGGGTGGTGAAATCAAGTCCCCTGTGGGGCTCAGAGGGAGTCTGCTTGGGATTCTCTCTCTCCCTTTGCCCCTCCCCCCACTCGCACATGCACTTTCTCCCTCATTTTGAGAGAGAGAGAAATTGAGAGAGAGAAAGAAAGAGCTGGCAGGGGAAGGCAGAGAGAGAGAATCTCAAGCAGACTTTCTGCTGAGCCAGGAGCCCACTGGGGGCTCCATGCCAGGACACATGAGATCATGACCTGAGCTGAAATCATGAGTCCCATACTTTACCAACTGAGACACCCAGGCACCCCAATAAATAAATCTTTTTTAAAAATCACATTAATTTATAAATTAACTTAGAAAGATTTTTTTTAGTGTTCCTATCTCTAAGAATATGGTATGTCTATTTGTTCAAGACTGCATTTATACATTTGAAAATGTTTTAATTTCATTTGATTAGCTTTTTTCTCAAAAACGTTTTGCATGTTTTATTCCTTTTTATTTTATGTTGCTATTGGAAAGGGAATTTCCTTCTCCAATATATCTTCTGATTGTATATTTGTATATACATAGGCTTTTGATTTCAGCATATTAATTTTTGTAATCAGCTACCTTACTGAATTTCTTTCCATTTCTCCCTCTCTCTCTCTCCCCCTCTCTCTCGGTGGTGGTAGTAGTAGTAGTAGTAATTTTTGAGTTGATTATCTTCTGTTTTTCAGGCACAATCATATCACCTTCCAATAATGACAGTTTACTTTCATTTTACTAATTTTTTATGCTTTCAATTTATTTCTATTTTCTAATTGTATTAGCCACTCTATCCTCTACCAAGTGAAAACAATGAGAAGCCAGGTAAGCAGGTATTCAGAGATGCTCGAAGAGGCCTTCAGGAATAGCAGGGAGATCGGTAGGAGAAGGAAGGGAAGAATGAAGGGGGGGTAAACAGAAGGGGGAATGACCCACGAGAGACTGTGGACTCTGGGAAACAAACTGAGGGCTCCAGAGGGTAGGGGGTGGGGGATTGGGATAGGCCGGTGATGAGTATTAAGGAGGGCACGTATTGCACGGAGCACTGGGTGTTACACACAAATAATGAATCATGGAACACTACATCAAAAACTAATGATGTACTGTATGGTGACTAACATAACATAATAAAAAATTTTTTAAAAAAAAGAAGAGGCCTTCAGTAAGGATGCATCTTAGAGTAGTGTTTGTCATATTTTTTTCTTCCACTGTAGTTATCAGTTGTGCCAGGCACTGTGCTAAACACTTACTTTACAAAATCCCCTATAATCCTACAAGCACGCTATGATGTTTATACTATTACCATCTCCGTTTTACAGATAAAAGATCTAAAACACGGAGAAGAAAAAAACTTACCCAGGTAAAACTGCAATTCAAATCCAGGTGTGTGTAATTCCAAAGAAACTACTCTTAATTGCCAGGCTAATGGGGTACAACTGAGAACAGCATGAGGCGGTGTTTGCTGTAACTTTTCAAACTATAAGGAGTCTGACTTTGCTAAAGACCCCTACCTCTGAGCTGTGGTCTGTGGTTTTGGCAAGATCCATACTCATTTCTTGATGAGGTTGTATAGGCTCCCTAGGGTGTCCTTGAATGGTTACTAATTGCCCATAGCCTCTGAAATGGAATTAACTTGTGTGGAGTGTAATTTTATTTTGTATTTCATACGTGGTATCTGATGGGATAATGCAGTATTCATGAGTAAAGACACAGGATCATGTATGTCTGCCATTCCTTGCTGCCCCATTCACATGGAGCATTTGCAATGTCCCCATAAACATACAATTTTGGGGGACTCATGATGTTGGGAATTGTTCAAGACCCAAAGTGAGTGCAAGGCAAGCATATTATGAAAGCCACTGACTTTCATTGAGTGTTGCTAGATGTACACATATCAAGAAGTAAAATAAAAAATAGAGTTACTTTTGTGCAGTGTTTCCATGTTTTGGTAAGAATGAAGTACATATGCATGAGTTAGCTACAAAATATGAATTGGGTAATGTTGGTGATCCTGCATAAAGGTTAAATGATCTGATATTTGCATTTAAAACTGGCATTGTACAATACAACGATTAACAATAAAATTCAGGGTTATTTAAAATTTTAAATGTTTCTTTATTTAGAATAACATTAGACAAGTTTAAAAAAACAGACAAATCAGGAGGGGGGAAGGGAGGACTGTAGTAAAAAAGGAAAAAGTTTTATATTTTAGTATCTTTAAAGCCATTTTTCCTACTTATTGAATATAAGGCCAGCATTATCATTTTACTCTGGACCCCACAAATTATGTAACCAGCCACTTTTTAAAAAGATTTTATTTATTTATTTATTTGTTTATTTATTTATTTATTTGAGAGAGAGTGGGAGTGGGGGGGTGGGCAGCATAGGAAGGAGCATAGAGCCTCACACAGAACTCAATCCCATGACCCCGAGACCATGACCCTGAGTCCATGATCTGAGCCGAAATCAAGAGTCAGATGCTCAACCAACTGAGCCACCCACTGTAACCAGCCATTTTTAACAAGACTTCCAGTGATTCTGAAATAAGGGCGAGACTGAGAGCCACAAGAGCAAATGATCTTTTGAAAGTTGTAGTCACGGAGTCCTCAGAACCAGGAGCACTGGGTGGGCTTGTGGCTGCCCTCTAGTGTCTGTGGCTGCCATCTAATCATACTACATTTCTGCATCATATAGCACCCTGCTATGTGAGAGCTTGTGGTCTTGCTGCCTGATACTACTCTGCAAAGATTTCCAGGGAAATCTTGGCTCTTGGACATTAATAAAAATGCTCATGTATAAAAATTCTGTGTCAACACACAAAAATCTGAAAAGAAAACTAAATAGAAAATTAAGAAAACAGGGGCGTGCCTGGGTGGCTCAGTCGTTAAGCATCTGCCTTTGGCTCAGGGCGTGGTCCCGGGGTCCTGGGATCGAGCCCCACATCAGGCTTCTCCGCTGGGAGCCTGCTTCTTCCTCTCCCACTCCCCCTGTTGTGTTCCCTCTCTCACTGGCTGTCTCTCTGTCAAATAAATAAATAAAATCTTCAAAAAAAAAAAAAAAGAAAGAAAGAAAATTAAGAAAAAAATCCAATTACAATAACATGAAAAAGAATAATATATTTAGGAATAACTTAACCAAGGAGGCAAAGAGTTGTTTAATAAGTAGGGAGTCTCTGTTTTGTCAGATGAAAAGGTTCTAGACATCTATTGAACAACAAAGTGAATGCAATTCACACTACTGAACTGTACACTTAAAATGGTTACAATGGTAAATTTTAAGACCTGAAACCATGAAACTCCTGGAAGAAAACATACGCAGTAAGCTCCTTGACATGGGTCTTGGCAATGAGTTCTTTAATCTGACCCTAAAGCAAAGGCAACAAAAGCAAAAATATGTAAGTCGGAATACATCAAACTAAAAAGCTTGTGCACAGCAAAGACAATCATCAACAAAATGAAAAGGCAACCTACTGAATGGGAGAAAATATTTGCTGATTATATAGCTGATAAGGGGTTAATAACAAAAATATTTCAAGAGGTGTACCTGGGTGACTCAGTCACTTAAGCGTCCAACTCTTGATTTTGGCTCAGGTCATAACCTCAGGATTGTGAGATGGAGCCCCAAGTGGGGCTCCTTGCTGGACATGGAGCTTGCTTAAGATTTTCTCTTTCCCTCCAAAAAAAGACCAGAAATAACAAGTGTTGGCAAGGACCTGGAGAAAAGGGAACCCTCATATATTGTTGGTGGGAATGTAAATTGGTGCAGCCACTATGGAACACAGTATGAAAGTTCCTCAAAAAACTAAAAATACGGGCACCTGGGTGGCTCAGTCAGTTGAGCATCTGCCTTCGGCTCAGGTCATGATCCCAGGGTGCTGGGATAGAGTCCTATATCAGGCTCTGAGCAGGGAGCCTGCTTCTCCCTCTGCCTGCCACTCCCCCTGCTTGTGCTCTCTTTCTCTCTCTGTCAAATAAATAAATAAAATCTTTTTAAAAAATTAAAAATAGAACTACCATATGATCTAGCAGTTCTACTTCTAGGTATTTATCTGAAGTAAACAAAAACACTAACTTGAAAAGATATATGCACCCCAATGCTGCAGCATTATTTACAATAACCAAGATATGGAAACAACCTAAATGTCCATTGATAGATGAATATGTAAAGAAAATGTGATCTACACACACAATGGAATACTATTCAGCCATTAAAAAGAACGAAATCTTGCCATTTTTGACAACATGGATGGACCTCGAGGGCATTATGCTAAGTAAAATAAGTCAGATGGTGAAAGACAACGCATGATCTCACTTGCATGTGGAATTTAAAACAACAACAAAACCAAGCTCATAGAGAACAGATTGGGGGTTGCCACAGGTAGGAGGTAGGGGGTGAGAGATATGGACGAAGGGGGTCAAAAGGTACAAACTTCCCATTTTTTGATTTGATTATTTGTTTCCCGTGTATTGAGTTTGAGAAGTTCTTTGTAGATCTTGGATGCTAATCTTTTATCTGTAGTGTCATTTGCAAATATCTTCTCCCATTCCATGGGCTGCCTCTTAGTTTTTTTGACTGTTTCCTTGGCTGTGCAGAAGCTTTTTATCTTGATGAAGTCCCACAAGTTCATTTTATCTTTTGTTTCTCTTGCCTTTGGAGATGTGTCATGAAAAAAGTTGCTGTAGCCGATATCAAAGAGGTGGCTGCCTATGTTCTCCTCTAGGATTTTGATGGATTCCTGTCTCACATCGAGGTCTTTCATCCATTTGGAGTTTATCTTTGTGTATGGTGTGAGAGAGTGGTCAAGTTTCATTCTTTTGCATGTAGCTGTCCAATTTTCCCAGCACCATTTATTGAAGAGACTGTCTTTTTTCCACTGGATGTTTTTTCCTGCTTTGTCAAAGATTAGTTGCCCAAAGAGCCGAGGGTCCATTTCTGGGTTCTCGATTCTGTTCCCTTGGTCTATGTGTCTGTTTTTATGCTAGTACCATGCTGTCTTTGTGATCACAGCTTTGTAGTATAGCTTGAAATCAGGCAACGTGATGCCCCCAGCTTTGTTTTTCTTTTTCAACAATTCCTTGGCGATTTGGGGCCTTTTCTGGTTCCACACAAATTTAAGGGCTGTTTGTTCCAGTTCTTTGAAAAATGTCATTGGTATTTTGATCGGGATGGCATTGAAAGTATAGATTGCTCTGGGTAGCATAGACATTTTAACTATGTTTATTCTTCCGATCCATGAGCATGGAATATTTTTCCATCTTTTTGTGTCTTCTTCAATGTCTTTCAAGAGTGATTTGTAGTTTCTAGAATATAGATCCTTTATGTCTCTGGTTAAGTTAATTCCAAGATAACGTATGATTTTTGGTGCTATTGTACATGGAATGGATTCCCTAATTTCTCTTTCTTCAGTCTCATTGTTCGTGTATAGAAATGCAACTGATTTCTGAACATTGATTTTGTATCCCGCCACATTACTGAATTGCTCTATAACTTCTAGTAGTTTGGGGGTGCAGTCTTTTGGGTTTTCCATATAGAGTATCATGTCATCTGAGGAGACAGTTTGACTTCTTCTTTGCCGATTTGAATACCTTTTATCCCTTTTTGTTGTCTGATTGCTGTTGCAAGGACTTCTAGTATTATGTTGAATAATAATGGCAAGAGGAGAGTAGGCATCCTTGTCGTGTTCCTGATCTTAAGGGAAAGGCTTTCCACTTTTCCCCATTAAGAATGATATTCGCTGTAGGCTTTTCATAGATGGTTTTTATGAAATTGAGGAATGTACCCTCTATCCCTACACTCTGAAGGGTTTTAATCAGAAAGGATGCTGTATTTTATCAAATGCTTTTTCTGCATCAATTGAGAGGATCATATGGTTCTTGACTCTTCTTGTTGATATGATCTATCATACTGATCGATTTGCGAATGTTGAACCACCCTTGCATCCCAGGGATAAATCCCACTTGGTCATGGTGGATAATCCTTTTAATGTATATATCCTATTAGCTAGGATCTTGTTGAGAATTTTGGCGTCCATATTCATCAGGGATATTGGTCTGTAATTCTCCTTTTTGATGGGGTCTTTGCCTGGTTTGGGGATCAAGGTAATACTAGCCTCATAGAATGAGTTTGGTAGTTTTCCTTCTGTTTCTATTTTTTGAAACAGCTTTAGGAGAATAGGTATTATTTCTTCTTTGAATGTTTGGTAGAATTCCCCAGGGAATCCGTCAGGCCCTGGACTCTTGTTTTTGGGAAGGTTTTTGATCACTGCTTCAATCTCTTCATAATTAAAAAAACATTTATATGTTATGAAGTAATCATGGTAAATCTAGCTACTATCTGTCACCCATACAAAGTAGTTACAATATTATTAACTCTATTTTCTATCCTATATATTGCAACCCCATGTCTTATTTATATTATAATTGGAAGTTTGTACCTTTTAATTCCCTTCCCCTAATTTGCCCAATTCCCCCTCTGCTCTGGCAACTATCAGATTGTTCTCTATATCTATGAGTCTGTTTCTGTTTTGTTTTTTGTTGTTGTTGTTGTTGTTAATTTGATTGTTTTTTAGATTCCACAGATAAATGAAATTATACAAAAAAAACCCACTTCCAGTTATAAAATAATTATGTCATGGTGATATAATGTACAGCATGGTGACTATAGTTAACAATACTGTGTTGCATATTTGGAAGTTGCTCAGAATAGATCTTAAAAATCCTCATCACAAGAAAAAAGTTTTTTGCAACCTTGTCGGGTAAGGGATGGTAACTAGAATTGTGGTGATTTTTTGCAATATATACAAAAACTGAATCATGTTATATACCTGAAACTAATATGTTATATGTCAATTATACCTCAATTTTTTAAATGATAAATTTTATGTTATAGGTTTCTTTTTTTAAGATTACTTATTTATTTATTAGAGAGAGAGAGGGAGAGAAAGAGAGAGTACACGAGAAAGAGCACAAGTGGTGGAGAGGGAAAATCAGGCTGTCCATCAAGCAGGGAGCCTGATGTGGGACTCGATCCCAGGACTCTGGGATCGTGACCTGAGCCGAAGGCAGCCACTTAACTGACTGAGCCACCCACTGTGCCCCTATGTTATATGTTTCTTAACATAATTTAAAATTTAAAAAATTTTTAATGTTGCTGTTAAATAGCAATGATGTTTTTCTGTCTCCAGTACCCAATATAATGTTTGGCAAATCTTTTCAGTAATATTTTCTTCTTCTTTTTTTTTATTATGTTATATTAGTCAGCATACAGTACATCCTTAGTTTTTGATGTAGTGTTCATGATTCATTATTTGCGTATAACACCCAGTGCTCCATGCAAAACATGCCCTCCTTAATACCCATCACTGGCCTATCCCAATCCCTCACCCCCCTCCTCTCTGAAGCCCTCAGTTTGTTTCCCAGAGTCCATAGTCTCTCGTGGTTCATTCCCCCTTCTGTTTACCCCCACTTCATTCTTCCTTTCCTTCTCCTACTGCTCTCCCTGCTATTTCTTATGTTGCATAAATGAGTGAAACCATATGATAATTGCCTTTCTCTGCTTGACTTATTTCACTTAGCATAATCTCCTCCAGTCCCGTCCATGTTGCTGCAAATGTTGTAATATTTTCTGAGATATTTTCTGAGAATAAAACACAGAGGTTCTTCATAAGGTTTGTGTGGAGAGACAAACTCACATCAGGATTTTTCTTTATGGGGCTCTGATATGACCCGTGGTACATAAGAGTCAACAACTGTGAACAGTTTCCTGAAGAAATTCTATTACAGTAAGTGTGGCACAATCGTGGAAGCAGAGCCTGGCTTTGGCAAGTTTTCTAGAAACAAATGAATATGAATTTATAGTTGTGTAGCCCTCCAGCATCCATAGAGACTTTTCAGATACTTCGTTTCTCTTGTTTGCTCTTCACTATAAACTGTGAGCCAGGAAGGGCAAATGTGAAGATCCATGCCCATATCGTTGATGTGTTCATTACACGAATGTGCCTTTGTTTGGGAAGACACCGATCCCACTGTCCTAACCACTCGAGCACCCTTCATCAATGAGTACCAAATCAGTAAATAAACCTGTACTAAAGGCCTACTCTGCAAAAACACATAAGATTGTTTTTGGCTCTCACTCCTGAGTTTGGAGACAGAGGAACAAGGGTGTGTGAGCTGCTGCAGACGGGTTCGCAGCAGGCGGTTTAAATGGCTTCGTGGGATGGCAGCGGCTGTGGGTTATCTGCAAGGTACATAGTGCGCTGGTTGGAGCAGGTGCAAGGTTTGCACAATCTGATGGTTTTGTCATGGGCAGGAGGTTAGGAGGAGACTGAGAACTGTTTCAGCAGTAAAAAGGCAGCAGCATCTGCAGGAAGCAGAGCTGGTTGGGTAGGACATATAGTAGTCTGTTCACTTTCTCTTCATCCCATTGGTGAGGGACGGAGTGTCCCAGGGTTCTGGAGGTGGCTGAACTCATGACACCCGACACTGGACCTCTGAGACTGACAGCAGTTTTATTAATCATATATACTCACAGCGCAGGGGAGGAGGACACCAAACACCATGCAGGGCCACATTAGGTCAGGTTAATGGAAGACAGAACTACTGAAGTAGCATAGAAGGCGGCCGCAGCTGCAGGAAGCAGAGCTGGTTGGGTAGTACATATAATATTCTGTTCACCTTCTCTTCATCCCACTGGTGAGGGACACAGCATCCTGGGGTTCTGGAGGTGGCTGAACTCACAGCACTGGACACTGGACCTATGAGATTGACAGCAGTTTATAATCACATATATTCATAGCCCAGGGAAGGAGGACACCAAACACCATGCAACATCACACTGGGCTGCTTTCAGGAGTAGAGTGAACAAACGGGGGCTGTGGGAGGCAGGCTTTGTGGTAAAAGGAAGATGGGGTGACCCATGGTTCCCATGGGAGAATGTGATCGGCAAATAATTCCACGGGCTGCAGGGAGATGAAGCCCATTAAGTTAAGGAAGAGTCAGGTGCAGCTGGTCCAGCTCATAGAGAAACTAGCAAAGTAGGGGGCTTTCCTGCTGGGTGAGGGTTGTATCTGGGAAGAGTTGAACACATAGTCAGAACTTTGGGACCCCATAAGACTCAAAGATGTCAAGGCAGCACATTAAATTTTAGGTCTCATAATAAATATAGGGCAATAATAAAAGATCAAGCTACTTTGTAGGTTTCCTGACACAAGCTGCATTTTACTTGTATATTCACCTTATTTTATTTGTATTAAACAATCATTCATTGCTCTTTGGTAGAAAAAGTCTTCTTGCTCTTGTATTATGGAATTTTTAAGTTCAAGAAAGTTATTGAAAGAGCTCAAATCCATCCCATGTTTAGGCAGGAATATTCCTAAATTATCTTAAACGTAAGGATGTATTTTGGTTTGAAGATACAATAAGGTCTCCAAAAAATAACATGTAGTAATTTGTTTCTTTGTCTTAAAATTAATTTCCCAAATATTCTTACCGGGGGGGGGGGGGGAGGGCCGAATCTTCATGCTAATGGCGGTTTTGATAACAGCCTTATTGAGATATAATTCACATACCATACAATTAGACAACTTAAAGTATAAAATTCAGTGCTTTTTATATATATTTACAGAGTTAGGCAACCATCACTACTCTCAATTTAAGAATATTTTCATACCCCAGGAGAAAACTCATACCCTTTAACCATCACCCCTCAACCTTCCCATACTCTAACCCTAAATATTCACTTATTTACTTTCTATCTCTATAGATTTGCCTACTCTGGACATTTCATGTAAATAGAATTCTACAACACTGGTCTTTTGATACTGGCTTCTTCCACTAAGCAGAATGTTTTAAAGATTCATCCGTGTTGTAGCACACATCAGTATTTCATTTATTTTTATGGTTGAATAATATTCCATTATATGAATAAACCACATTTGTTTATCCATTCATCAGTTGATAGGCATTCGGGTTGTTTCTGCCTTTTGGCTGTTATGAGTAACATTGTTATGAACATTCATGTACAAATTTTTGTGTGGACATGTTTTTATTTCTCTTTGGGTATATGCTTAGAGTGGAATATGGGTGATATGATAACTCTACGTTTGACCTTTTGAGGAACTGCTAAACTGTTTTCCAAAGTGGCTATAGTTGTCATCTACGAGGAGTGAGAGTTTAACTTCTTCTTTGCCAACTTGGATGGCTTTTATTTCTTTTTGTTGTCTGACTGCTGAGGCTAGGACTTCCAGTACTATGTTGAACAGCAGTGGTGAGAGTGGACATCCCTGTGGTGTTCCTGACCTTAGGGGGAAAGCTCTTAGTTTTTCTCCGTTGAGGATGATATTCGCTGTGGGTTTTTCTTATATTACTTTTATGATATTGAGGTATGTTCCTTCTATCCCTACACTACAGAGAGTTTTTATCAAGAAAGAATGCTGTATTTTGTCAAATGCTTTTTCTGCATCTGTTGAGAGGACCATATGGTTCTTGTCCTTTCTCTTCTTTTTTTTTTTTTAAAGAAAGTCACTAGTTTTTTTTAAAATATTTTATTTATTTATTTGACAGAGAGAGAGACAGCCAGCGAGAAAGGGAACACAAGCAGGGGGAGTGGGAGAGGAAGAAGCAGGCTCACAGTGGAGGAGCCTGATGCAGGGCTCGATCCCATAACGCCAGGATCATGCCCTGAGCCGAAGGCAGACGCTTAACGACTGAGCCACCCAGGCGCCCCTCGTCCTTTCTCTTCTTAATGTGGTGTATCACGTTGATTGATTTGCAGATGTTGAACCACACTTGCAGCCCAGGAATAAATCCCACTTGGTTGTGGTGAATAATCCTTTTAGTGTACTGTTGGACCCTATTAGCTAGTATCTTGGTGAGAATTTTTGTATCCGTGTTCATCAGGGATATTGGTCTGTAATTCTTTTTATGGAGTCTTTATCTGGTTTGGGGATCAAGGTAATACTGGCCTCATAGGATGAGTTTGGAAGTTTTCCTTCCATTTCTGTTTTTTGAAATAGTTTCAGATCTATTGATTTTTATATATTGATCTTCTATCTAGTAACCTTGCTAAGTTCTCTTATTTATTCTAATAGTTTTTATCTGAAGATTCTCTCAGATTTTCAACATATAAATCAAGTCATCTGTGAATTAGGGCTGCTTTATTTCCTCTCCAATCTGTATGACACTTCCTTCTTTTTCATGCCTTAGTACATTGGCTAGAACCGCCAGTATAAGATTGAATATAAAGAGTAATAGCAAGCATACCTCTCTCATTCCTTATCTCAGGAAAAAAGCTTTCAACATTTCCTTTTTAAATATAATGTTTGCTTATTCTTTATCAGATTTCTTCTATTCCTCATTTGAGAAAATTTTATCATTAATGGATGTTTACTTTTATAAACTTCTTTTTCTACATCTATCAATATGATCACTTAATTTTTCTTCCTGATTCTTTTAATATGAATTGCAGTGATTGCCTTTTCAGTCATAAACTTGCCTTGCACTCCCTAAATCCATTTCAGTCGTAGTGTGTTCTTGTTTTTATATATTTTTGGATTTGGTTGGGTAATATTTTGTTTAGGCTCATAAGATCTATGTTCATAAATTAGATTAGCTTGTAATTTTCCTTTCTCATTCTATCCTTATCAGGTTTTGATATTTTATGGCTGGAAGGTAAGCTAGAGGCACTGGTGATCCCAGATCATCTAGTTAAATCAGAGACTGAGAGGATTCAAAGTGAATTCCACCCCTGTAAGGGCTCGTCTCTACAATTCATACTTGCTGATATGGGTCCTCAATCAAAAATCTATGGTGTTCACCAGAGCCTCTCCACCTTATCAGGCCCTGACTCCAATTCTTGTTCCCTCTATCCTGTGAATTTGTGAAATTTTCTGCTCAGCTTTTTAGCCTCTTGGTTCTTGTCATTGACAATAGCCTTATGGGAAAGGACAGCACTAAATGTCACACTAATCTCTGAAAACTTCCCTTCTCACCTGAGTCTTGGACCCATAATCCTTCACTGTTTTGGTATTGCCTTCAAACTGATTTTTTTAAAGTTTTTTTTTAAATTCTAGTTAGTTAACATACAGTGTTATATTAAGTTTCAGGTGTACAATATAGTGATTCAATACTTCCATACAAAACCTAGTGCTTGTCACAACATGAATTCCTTAATCCCCATCGCCTATTTAGCCCATCCTCCCACCCAACTCCCCTCTGGTAACCATCAGTTTGTTCTCTATAGTTAAGACTCTGTTTCCTGGTTTGCCTCTCTCTCTCTTTTTTCCCCCATGCTTGTTTTGTTTCTTAAATTCCACACGTGAATGAAATCATATGGTATTTGTCTTTCTCTGACTTCTTTCGCTTAGCATAATACTCTCTAAGCTCCAACCATGTCACTGAAAATGGCAAGATTTCATTATTTTTTATGGCTGAGTAATATGAATATCACATATTTTATATACATATATACATATATATATGTATGTATATCTCACATCTTCTTTATCTGTTCATCAGTTGATGGACATTTGGGCTGTTTCCATAATTTGGCTATTGCAGACAATGCTGCTATAAACATTGGGGTGCATGTATCCCTTTGAATTAGTATTTTTGTATTCTTTGAGTAAATACTTAGTAGTGCAATTGCTGAAACATAGGATAATTCTATTTTTAACTTTTTGAGGACTCTCCATATTGTTCTCCAGAGTGGCTGCTCCAGTTTGCGTTCCCACCAACAGTGCAAAAGGGATCCCCTTTCTCCACATCAACAGCCAACACCTGTTGTTTCTTGTGTTGTTGATTTTAGCCATCTGACATGCGTGAGGTAAAATCTCATTGTAGTTTTGGTTTGTATTTCCCTGATGATGAACGATGTTGAGCATCTCTTCATCCAAATCAGATTTTTAAATAGACTTTATTTTTTAGAGCAGTTTGAGGTTCATAGCAAAATTGAGATTTTCCATATACCCCTCTCCGAACATATGCACAGCCTTCCCCATTATCAACGTCCTGCACCAGAGTGGTACATTTGTTACAATAGATTAACCTACATTGACACATCATTATCACCTAGAGGCTATAGTTTACCTTAATGTTCATCCTTGATGATGTACGTTCTGTGGGTTTGAACACATGTATAATGACATGTATCCACCATTATGCATCATGCAAGAATAGTTTCATTGCCCTAAAAATCCCCTGTGCTTCACTTATTCATCCATCCCTCCTCCCCAATCCCTGGCAACTACTGACCTTTTAACTGCCTCCACAGTTTTGCCTTTTCCAGAATGTCATATAGATGGAATCATATGGTATGTAGCATTTTCAGTATGACTTCTTTCACTTAGTAATAAGTATTTACGTTTCCCCCATGTCTATTTGTGGCTTGATAGCTCATTTGTTCTTAGTGTTGAATAATAATATTCCATTGTCTGAATGTACCAGTTTATTTTGCATTCCCTATTGAAGAACATCTGGGTTACTTCCAAATTTTGGCATTATGAATGAAGCTGCTATACACATCTGTGTGAAGGTTTTTGTGTGGGCATAAGTTTTCAACTCCTCTGAATAAATACCAAGGAGGATGATTGCTGGATTATACAATAAGAGTAAGTTTTGCTTTGTAAGAAACCACCAAACTGACTTCCAAAGTGGCTGTACCATTTTGCATTCCTATCAGCAGTGTCTGAAAGTTCCTGTTGCTACACATCCTCATCAGCATTTAATGTTGTCAGGGTTCTGGATTTTGGCCATTCTAACAGATGTGTAGTGGTATCTCACTGCTTTAATTTGCATTTCCCTGATAACATATGATGTGGAGCATCTTTTCATGTGCTTATTTGCCATCCGTATATCTTCTTTGGTGAGGTGTCTGTTAAGGTCTTTTGCCCATTTTTTAATGGGGTTGTTTATGTTTTTTGCTGAGTGTTTGTTTGTTTTTGCATATATTGGATAACATCCCTTTATCAGATGTGTCTTTTGCAAATATTTTCTCCCAGTCTTTGCCTTCAAGGATCATGGCTCAAACAAAATTTTTAAAGATTTTTCAGTCTTTTCTAGTCATTCTTAGCAGAAGGGATGATCTGAATAAACAACCTATCATTGAATTGGCAGCTCCCTAGTTGTTTACTTTGACATGCTTTTTGAAACTATAGAAGTAAAGTGGCATATTCAGAAAATGGAAAAAATATACTTAACAACTTTACCTCCCTAACAATCACTGCCAATAGTCTAGGCTATTTCTTTCTCGTCTTTTTTCTTATGGATACATTTTTACACAGCTGTATTTGTGATGCTCAAATAATTACACATGCTTGTTTTTTCACCTAACCTTATCCCATCAGTGTTCTACCTAGTTACTTCTTATTGTAAATATCATTTTCCCAAAAGATATTAAATACCATTTTTTCATTCTCTCAAGAGAAGACCTATAGCTCTTTCTTACACCCCAGTGAACCAGCTAGCCTATGCAAAAGAAACTAATGGTGGATGGAGAACAGAGCAGCCCACTCTGGTCATCCCCTTGGTCATGGCTCACCAAGTTTGGCCAGTGTAGCTTTTGAGCCAAAAAGCCAGGTATAGGGGAGCAAGAATAGGAGGTCTGATCAGAACTAGTATTACCTTAGCTATGAGACCTGATTTTCAGCCTATTTCAGCTTCTTCCTCCCCTCTCCTCTGCTATGAATCATGGAAATTAGTCTGTCAATTGTCAGCTCTTTGCTCTAATTCCTCCTCTGCTTCAGTGTGCTCAGTACATTCACCCTACTCTTTTAGCATCCATCCCAGCTATAGTACCAGCTTCTGCCTAAGCCTGTTGGTGAGGAGATGGCCTTGTCTCCTCTGCGCCTGTGCTAAAGTATTCCTGTCAAGTTGTACCTAAGCCATGTCTTCTTGTTCAACACCTGGCTGGCTGGTAGAGCAGGTGATTAATGAGTATGCTATGGGCCTGGAAAGAGAGAGAAAGAGAGAGAGAGAAGAAAAGAAAGAAAGAAAGAAAGAAAGAAAGAAAGAAAGAAAGAAAGAAAGAAAGAAAGAAAGAAAGAAAGAAAGGAGGGAGGGAGGGAGGGAGGGAGGGAGGAAGGAAAGAAAGAAAGAAAGAAAGAAAGAAAGAAAGAAAGAAAGAAAGAAAGAAAGAAAGAAAGAAAGAAAGAAAGAAGAGAAGAGAAAGAAAGAAAGAAAGAAAAGAAAAGAAAAGAAAAGAAAAGAAAAAAAAGAAAAGAAAAGAAAAGAAATGAAACAAACCCACTTTGACATTTGATACCCCCTCTTCCATTTACTAGGAAAGTTCCTGTGCCAAAGATTATCTGATTTTGGCAGGACATGTTGTTTAGAGAAGTGGCTCTCAACCTTTTTTTCTGCCCTAATACATTTGACAAATGATATTCAAATGCTCAGTATACTTCAGCACACAATTTCTAGCATACATGCTCTAACTTTACCTCTTTCTCTCTCACACAGCCAAGAACATCAGAAGGGAAGTGATTAAAAGTGGCATATTGTAGAGATAAACTTAAATCATCTTTATTTTTCATTGGACAAAACATTCACAGATTTTGGCATGATATTATTTGGTGAAAAATCACCAAGGTTGAAAAACACTGCTTTGGAGGAAAGTAGTTATTCTTCTCATCAGAAAATAACTACTGAGAACCTTGTGATGCACAACACAGATCCGTGTTGCAACCAAATATGTGGTTGGTCCTAAGCAAGCTAATTTTGTTATACCTTTTACCGTGAACATAAACTTACAGTTCCATGATTAAGCATTATACCTTTCTTACTCTAATAAACAGGTGGTTTATTGGTTCTTCAAAATCCCAAGCCTATTTATTCTCCAATGAAGTCACTGATATAATTCCCAGAATAAGGTTTCTGACTGTACTTTTGCTCCCCCCCGACGGCCCCAAGGCCCATTCTCGTCTCCAGACCCTAATCTTGGGTACTTTTGTCAGCTTAGAATTAAGGTTGTTTGGGAGAAATAGGGAGAGTAAGGAGCGGACCAGATACCTTCTGAGGGAGAAGAGGCAACTGTTTATTAGGCACCTCTACTGGATCCATACAGTAATGCAAATTCTTTGCCCAAACTTAAGAGGAGCTGTAAATATAAAAGAGATACTCCTAAGATACTTGAGGGATATTCCCTGACATGAGAATGCTGGCTAATGTCATGGGTCCTTCCCAAATCCCAGGTAGTTAAATCAATTTGTGGCCCACATATTTCCAAGGGATAGATGCAGATGAATAGAAATAGATAAACAAACTTTACATCAAAAACTAGGGATGTACTGTATGGTGACTAACATAATATAATAAACAAAATTATTATTTTAAAAAAATGGATAAACAGCCTAAAAATCTTTCTGCAGTTATCTGGAGAGTTAAGAGCAAGAAGCCAATGTCAACTTTAGGGTTTAGTATGGTTGTAAATAATCCTTCCAAATGGACACTCTAGAAGGGTTTTACCACTTTTGTGTTCAAAATTCATTTTTTTCCATTCTGTATTAAATTGTGTCCCTTTTTCAGTATAAAAACTAGTGCTAACCTAAAGGTGCTTTACAGAGTTTACTACTTGGTAGTAATGTAATGCCATATGTCAGATAGGATTAAAATATTTATAAAGGATTTATAATTTTTGATAAAGGAAAAACTTTTATATAGCATTTGTACCTAGAGATATAAAATCTTTGAGGGTAAGGTGTATATACCTGCACAAGGGCTTACGGAAAATGTGCAATACAAATGAGAGAATATATTGTTACTGAAACTGTTTCTCACAGGTACCTTTTAACTATAGTGCTGTTGGAAGCCACATTTTTAGATAGTAAATATTTTAGACTAGCAGACATCTGTTACAACTACCCAACTCAGCCGTTGTACTGAGAAAGCAACCACAGACAATACATCAACAAATCGACGTGACTGTATTCCAATAAAACTTTATTTACAAAAATAGGCAACTTGATATCTGAATTGTACTACATTTTCATGAAGCAACCTTTACTATAAGGTAATTGTCACGTTAAAGTGTGACTTTTTAAATTGCAAGTGTTCAATGCAAATTTGTTTAAATAAGGCACATAATTTTTCACCTTACACACAAAAAAAGAGTAGATCTACCATTTTCACTGATGTAGTTAGTGGTCATTTTACTCTGTGATGCTTGTGACAACCAGAAGTCACCTGAAGCACAGCTCTTTGTTGGGGGACCTGCAGCAATGTTCCTGATTTGCACAGAGGTGTCTACTATGTGGAAATGCTGAGAGTAAGGAGAGAGGTGCTCCAGGACTAGGCCAGGGGATAGTGTTCAAAGTCATTTGGTTCCCTCTCCCTACTATCCCACAGCCCACTCTCACTTCCAAGTCTGTTGTCCTGATCCTGGATTTGTGAAGCAGTTTTTTTTTTTTGGGGGGGGGGGACTTTCATCTACTTATAGTCCAGGTGAGATCTTCTTCTCTATTCATGAAATTGAAAGCTTGTTAATATTCCCTTCAGTCCAGATACATTTGCACTATATCTTGCTGAAACTTCACAAAATATAAATGGCCTTCCAGTACTGGTATAGATTTTTTTTTTAATTTACTATATTTCCTTGGACAATTCAATAGTGACTTTGGAGAGAAAATAATTAAATGGAAAAGGAAATATAGTTAAATGACATCAATGTTTATTGGCAGTTCTTTTATACCGTGACTTCTCTTTGCTCAGTACTTTCAAGAGTTTTCTCAAGAAGAGAATACATGGATGCAACACAGTAAGTCCTGTGTATCTTGAGAGCACTTTCTGTTCCCTTTTCCCCCCCATTTAAAATTTTATCATGAAATATTTAAGCTATACTCTTGGTCTTAGCCCCAGTTCCCTAGAAAACAGAGCCCAGGAAAAGCTTAAGTACAAATTATTTATAGAGAGAATGAAGGAAAAGATAAGTAGGAAAAGATGGAAAGCAAATATAAGGTGGTACATTACAGAGCCAACCCAACTGTCACTTAGCCATGCAGGACAACTCTGGACAGGGAATACAGAAATAGTGTATCTTGTAACAACCTATTGGAGAACAGAGATTTCATCTGCCTGTCTGGTACCCAGCCTTCAAGATGGTCCTTAACAATTTCGTTATATATATATATATATATATATATATATATATATATATTTAATATAAATATATATTGGTGTGTTCCCCATACTTTTTTTACAAAAATGAGAGGATACCATACATACTTGTTTCACTTATATGCAAGAACATATACTAATCTCATCCTTTTTAATGGTTGTGTAGTATTCCATTGTGTGGTTAAATCATAATTTAATTAACCAGCCTCATGTTTGTTTCCACTCTTTCACTATCACAAATAATGATGCAGTGAACATCTTTACACATAAGTCTTTGTGAGTTTATCAGTTGGCTAAATTTATAGAAGAGAAAATGCTAGTCAAGGGCTATGTGCATTTTACATTTCCTATCCCTGTTGCACTCCAAAAGCTTGTTCCTTTTTATGTTCCAACCAGAAGTGTGTAATAAAGCCTTTTTCCCACATATTTCCTAACATATTTTATAATCAAACTTTTTTTTCAATCTGTGAAAGATTTTCTTCTAGAAAATCACCTCAAAACAAGGAAAATAGAATTGAAAACTGCATCTTAGGTGAAACTAGGAAATAGCTAACTATAACCCAGAACTACGGTACCTGAAAATGAAAGGTAGTGGGAAGAAATGTAAGTGCTCTGGCTCAGAAAATAGTCAAACCCAGGAGGTTCCAGGTTCCTTTCGGTTGACTGATGCCATCAAACATCCAACCACTATCCGTTAATCTCCATCATCCTCAGATACTGATATTTTATCCTAGACGTATCAACTCAGGATCACAAGATGGCAGCTCTAGGTGTAAACATTACAGGGGCACTTGAGTTGCTCAACTGGTTAAGCGTCTGCTTTCAGCTCAGGTCATGATATGCAGGTCCTGGGATGGAGCCCCACGCTGGGCTCCCTGCTCAGTGGGAATTCGGCTTCTCTCTCTCCCTCTGCCCCTCTCCGCACCCCCCAACCCCACTCATGTGTGCTCTAAATCCCTCTCCCTCCTTCTCTCTCTCCCTTTCTCTCTCAAATAAATAAAAATCATTAAAAAATAGATAGAAACATTACATCTGCACTTCTTACTGAAGGCAGGAAGCAAGGGGTCATGGGTTGGAGAGCTAGAAGCAAGTTCTCATATCCTGTCTCTTAAATCAGAATGCAAATTCTTCCCCACACCCAGCAAATTTCCTTATATATCTTATTAGTCAGAACTGGTCCATATGTTCATCTTTAGATACAAAGTAGTCTAGAAATTCCACCTCCAGCAGCAGTTGATTCACCATCGCTGGGGCCTGCCCCAAAAGATCCAGGAGTCCATCCAATTGCTCCTGTCCCCCACTGATCAGTCGACTCTGTCCTGGAGCAGCACAGCCCTAGCCAACGTGCATGCTCCCCAACCTACAGCCCTAGAGGCCACTGGGGCCGGTGACCCATCCCCACCCATCACAGACCCAGTGTCAGTCCCCATGCCACACTGTTTGACCAGGCCAAGGCAATATTGCAGAGCCACATCAACTCCAAATGTGGGCAGATTCACCAGGGCAAGGTGCCTGCTCGTGTATATAGCTCTTGGCAGTGCATAATCCCCGGGGGCCTGCAAGTGGCTCCCTTCACCTGCATCCCAGAAAGCAAGCCCCTGGAGCTACAGGCAGCAACTGACCCTGCCCTACAACAGAAAGCTGTGCCCTGGATACCAACGGCCCTTGATCAACAGCAACAAGCCTCACCAGGTGCTGTCACTGAACACCCTAAGCTGCCCCAAGCCCTGTCCAAGGGAGCCATTGAGAAACTGGAGACAACTTTGCGGCACAAGTACCTGGCCTTCTTGTCAGGGCTGCCTGCTCTTTATTATGTGGCTCTCTCTAGGGCCATGGCACCAGCAATCTCTACCCAAGCTGTAATCACAGGAATGGTGCCTGGACCTGGTGAATTCCCAACTGAACCTCTGACTCAGATGATCTCATCTGAAGAGCAGTGTCTGAGTCCTAGGCCATGCTTTCAAGATGCCAACGAGACTTGTGCAGACATTGCAGATGAGATCCAGGTTGAAGAGCAGGTGGAAGAAATGATCAAGATGGTGCCTCTAGAAAGCCAGGCAGAGGTCTCTGGGCCCTACACACCCAAGAAACCCATCTTAGCCAAACTAAATTTCCATCTAAGAAAGAAGATCCTAGAGATACAACTGGGAATTCCCACAAAGGCAAGGTTGTCCAGAGAACAAACTGTAGCAACCCCAGACAACACATCCACACAGGAGTCTCTGGGGAGTCTAAACAACCAAGGAAAAACATTGCTCCAGGATCTCCCCATCCCACCAGACACTCCTCGTGTCCCAGATCCAGAATGGCTCCACCTTAAAGAACAGCTGGCCCTTGAGTTAAAGGCAGTGCAACAGAACCAGAAGCAACCTAGTTCAAGAGCAGTACCTCATGGTTCTGCCCACTGGGCCTCTAAGATCTCACAACCCAGTGGGGACATGACAGAGGCCCAGGTGCTTTGTGTTCAGTTGGAGGCCAGGGTGAACAGCCCCAGCCTGGAGGAGCCCTGGAGCCCTGAGCCCCAAAGCCCTGGCCACAGCAAGGACTCAGCCCAAGTCCCCATGCCGGCAGAAAAGAGAGAGGACCCAGGGAAACCCAAAGTGGCAGGGGACCATGGAGAAGGGGATGCAGGGTTTGCACACTCCTCTACAAGAGACATAAGCCACCCTGATGAAGCCCAGAGGCCAAAAGGGATGCTTCTGAACAGGACACCCCACAGCCCCTGGCGACGGAGCCGTAGCTTTCATCTTGATGCTCCCTGTGAACACGGTACCAGGCATCACCCTCCGATTCAGCTTCCAGAGCCACCTCCAGGAATCCCTGGGGTGAAGGTATCTGAGAAGAACGACCTGCACAGCAGTCAAACCAAGCTTAATGTCATCCTCAAACCAGCAAGGATTCCTAAGAATGCCCAGCCTGTGGTGACCCAGGCACCACAGGGCCAGCTTTTACTGGGCCAACTCATTCAGGGTAAGCCTTTGCAGGGCCAAACTCTGAAAGGTCAGGTTTTGCAGGGACAGGTGATGCCAGTCCATACTCACAAGAGGCCCAGTCTTCCAGAATCAGGCTTGAGAAGTAAGATGAAATCCTTTCTGCACTGTTTTAACTCCAAGGCAAAAGGCAAAGTACGTGAAGAATCCATGTTCTCTACAGCTGGGAAAGTGGCCAACACCAGAAAAGAAAATGTAGAAAAGGGCCTGGCTCCAGCCAAAAGTCCCATGGGGCGAACCGAGACAGATAGGACAAGAGGGGACTCCAAGGCCCAATCTTCTCCCACTGAGAAGCAGGTGGGCCTGGCCTTCTTGGATGGTCCCCATTCCCCAGACAGTAAGCTCCGGCACCGTTCCCACTCTCACCAACTCCATTCTGCCTCAGTCCTGGGCCACCCCCGCCACTGCCCTCGGCACTGTCCTAGAGTGGCTTGTGCCACCCAACCAGGGAACGTACCCTAGGTCTCACCACTCCCCTCAGAGGGAAATGTTGGTCTGCTCAAGAAGACCCAACACAATCAAAAGACTTTGTAGCCTCCCCCAACATCTGTGCCCCTTGAAGAGGACTGCTACTGTCATTTTCATTAACGTGCAGGTGGGGCAGAGTGTCACCCAAAATACACTCTCTGCCTCTAAGCAAAGTGCTGTCTGTCTCCTCCGTCTCTCCAGTGTGGTGTGTTAAGGAAGGCATGGGGGGAGGCTAAAATGTCCTTGCCGTCTAGAGAAGGAGCTTTAACCCACACTTAAGCTGGGTCAGCATTCCACACAACTCCTCCCAGCCCACCCTGGACTGTGGATAAAGGGGCTTGAGCAGAGAAGGAAGGTAAGGTAAATAAAGGTCCGGTTTGAATTCTATCGTGAATTCCCACTGGTGTCCTTAGGCCCAGAAGATCAATGTGGACATGAGGATAGTAGTGATGAGAAGGAGTGGCCAGGAATCCCACAGGCAGAATTCACTGATGACTTCCATAAGGGCCCACAGTCTGCAGGGGAGGTTTTTAGAGGAGTGCCACAGCGCTCCAACCTTGAGGAGGTACTTTGTGTTCATCAAAAGCATGTAGCTAATATGACAGGATGTCAAAAGCAAATGATAGACTCTCCCCTCCTCTGCTCCCTGTTGGTTATTGGCAAGGTCTTTCTGGAGAGCTCATCTGGGAAGCTGCTGTAACCCTCTTGCTTATATCCTGCCTCCGCTGCCTTCCAGCTGCATGGAATGAGTGAGTCTTGGAATGAAGATCACAGTAGACCATGAAGAGGGGCTTGTCCCCACTCCCAAGGGCAGGCAGAGAGAGAATCAGGGAGGGGGAGCGTGTAAATGGAGGTCTGAGTACTTGGGACAGAGGCTGACTGTTCCTGACCATGGCATGATAAGGGAGCAGAGCCTGGAGCCATGAAGCCAACCCAAAGTTCAAGTGCTTTTGGGGGAAGGAGTTGAATAAATCTGAGCTTCAATCTTCTTGCCAATTGTGTAATAAAGAGCAATGTGCTGAGCCTTGTTATCCAAAGGTAATGCAAATTAATTCAAAATCAGAACACTCACCCTGTACCCTACCAAACTGTGACCCAATGTCTTGTACTGATGTAACTAGAAGTACATTGTTTGCTTAGCCCAAATATGAAGCTAGTCACTGAGTTCTAAGCTTGATATCTCTCAGCTTTGCCCCTTTCCTCTATTTTTACTGCTTCTGTTTGTATTCCATTTGCATCCATTCTTGTCTGAATAGTTTAAATAATGGCTCATATCCCTGGGGCTTAGAATAGTGGCTGATCCACAGTAATACCTTAATAGTACTTGACAAAATTCTGAGCTGGGGAGCAGACAAATCACTACATTAGTATGATGAGTTCTATGGAATGGGGGATCCTATCACAGGAGGAAGAACTCAGCTAAGAGGACCCCAGTAAGAATCCAGTAAGATCACAGTAAGAATGACTTTGAGAAGTGTCATTCAACAATAAAAATATTTGAGTACTTACTATATGCAAGGTACTATAGCAAACACAACAATGAAGAAAACAGAGGACTTACACAACAGAGCTCGTGATCTCATGGGATAGAGTATCACATGCCAATATTGTCTAATCAAAATATATGCTTGGATGTCCAATATTCATCTCAAACTATAGAAAAGTGAGCAACTGATTCCCCACCCATCACCATCACGCAATCACACTTCTAGGACAGTATTTACCATATCACTTAATGGCAACTCCATCTTATCATTTTCTCAGGACAAAAATATTGGTGTCATCTTTGACCTTGTTTCCATAGTCTATATCCAATCCAGCAGCAAATCCTGCTGTCTCCGCCTATAAAATGAACTGAGAACATGACCACTTCTCACTGTCTGCTACTATGATTACTGCAGTAGCCTTATAACTTTAATTTCCCAGCTTCTTCCTGAGACCATATCTCAACAATCTGTTCTCAACACAGAAGCCTGATGGTCCGCAGGGAGGGTCCTGGCTAGCTGTGGATGATTCGATAGAAAGAGAAGGAGAGAGAGAGAGAGAGAGAGATAATAGAAGGTAGATGTAAAACCATGAGAATGGATAGGATCACCAAAGAAATGAGTGTAAATGAAGGAGAGATCTAAGGACTGGGCTCTGAGATACTCTAACAAATTAGGGGCTGGGGCAAATGCAGGAACAAATAAGTAGAGACTGCAAAGTAGTAGCTAGGGAGGTAGGAAGAAAAACAGAATATAATATACTGGAAGCCAAGAAAGAAGAGTATTGCAAGGAGAAAGTGAGCAACTGCATGAAAATTTGCCAATCAGCCAAGTAAGATGAGGACTCAGAGATGATTGTTAGGTTTAGCAACATAAAGATCATTCATGATTTGAGAAGAATAGACTCAAGTGAGTAAGGGAGATGAAGGTGTGATTGGAGTGGATCCAAGAGAGAATGGAAGAGCAATTGGTGACAGCAAGTATAATCAACAGTTTCAAGGAATTCTGTTCCACAGACATGCAGAAAAATGAGGACATAGACTAGGGTTTTTAAAGGTGGGAGACATAGCATGTTGGACATTGATAGAAAAGACCCAATGGAAAGGAATAAGTTGACAATGCAGGACAGCAAAGTAACAGAATAGGAGTGAGTCTCCAAAAAGAGGGGTTGGCCTTGACTAAGCACAGACACTGGTGGTAAGTAAAAAGAAGGTGACATTAATGAGGGAGGACTTTGTATATCAAGAGAAGAAAGGTTTCCCCACAAATAAGAGAGTGGGGACAAAGATCTAGAAGGGAGAAAGAGGAGCTAGGAAAGGATCATAGCAAATAGGGGGGAAGGACAAAATGGAAAGCCAAAGCCAGAGGTGGAGCAGAATTCTAGAAATTACTGTGGTGAGTTATTTTTAGGACCTAAGAAATCAGTAGTAGCACGTGAGCCCAGGTGGTCAGAAAAAGTGGTTGAAGTTGGTGATCATATGTGTAAAACAGTTGCTCTTGGAACACAGTAGAAGAGATGGCAGAGAAAGCTCTAAATGCATGGAACATAAGGAAGAGGAGGGGGCTTGAGACAAGAGAAATAGGGCAGCTGTGATGTCCTGGTGTCCACCCAGGGACTAGGGTAGTTTGGAAGTGGGAAGAGAGAACTGGAAGGCAAAAAGACAAAGAGGCTGCCCTGAATGGATGGAAAGAATCTCTGTTTTGAACACTCTGTATCTCTCAAAAGGTAGCATCTCACCTTCTGACCTACCTCACGGGAGCCAAGAGCTCAAGGAAGTGGAGGAAGTGCTGTAGTGTCCCTATAATGTGGGATGGGGGACTATGGGACACCCCTGCCTTACTAATACCTAAGGAAATCCAGGATGACTCAACATCCCATCAAACCAACAGGTGGCAGGACTCTCTTCCTCTGATAGAACCCAGTGTGTCCACTGCTAGCAGGATGCAGAAAAGCCAGGATGAGAAGAAGCATGAATGTGTTCCTCCTCTGAATGGTGACTCTGCCTAAAGGATGGGAGCTCAGCCCCTGTTGTGACCCTCAGGGTAAGGAGGCACAGGGCCCAGTCCTGCTGAACCAACACCCTCCAGGTGTTTTCCTAAAGCATCCCCAGAGATCATGGGAGGTCTTGTGACAGGCACATCCTCCCTGCCTGGGGGGAGTTGGGCAGACAGCCACAGAGCAAGGAGATAAAAGAGGGAGGCACCATGAAGGGAATGACCCAGAAAGGTCACAGCAGCATCATGTGGGAAGCCAAGGTTAATGTGCACACATCCTGACTTAAGTGGAACAGGTCCTTCCCATGGTCCCCACAGGCTCCTACCTGTCCCAGAGCAGTGTGAGTTCATAGTGCTGGCTAAAGTCCTACAACAGAGGGTTGAGGGCATAAAGATGAGCCGGAACAAACGCCTTCAGGATTCTCAGTTTTCAGCAAAGTCAAGAGCTGAGAGAAGACAGGCTCAGAGCCTGTGACTCGTGTTCTTGAGGGATGAAGCCTTGTTCATCTCATCCCATAACCCTAGCACAACCCCCACCCTCCAGCTTTCCCTAGGCTCAAGAGAGGTAAAATCAGAGTAAAAGGCCCCTGGAGGATAGAAACTCAAGCATTTACAACTCCAGAATTGATGGAAGATGCTAAGAATATATCAGTGCTTGCTCAGGAACTCTGGAGTTCACCTCTGGCCCTCTGAAGTCACATGTCCTGGTGAAAGGTTCTGACCTTCTGGAGCCCTTCCCTTGACCTCTGCAGAGGACACCTAAGAATTCTACGGAGAGAATTTCAGGCAACTGACCACCTGCAGTGGAGGAAAGTGGCTTCTCCACAAAATCGCTTCTCCTGTCAAGCACTGAGTCCTAGAGAATAGAGACCGTGACTGCTTCATTGTTGTACCTGCTTACCACAGCTCATCCAGGGAGAGCAGTGAACACAGAATGAGAACAGGAATAAACCCCACAGATGCTACTCTCTGCACCACGTGGGAGGGGGCTGGGCTTCTGCTCTTTCCCAGCCACCCAAAGCCTAACCTTCTACCTGCATCAGGGGCCCATGGCAGAGGTGGGGCTGTCATAGAATGAAGAACAAGAACAGTTGCTGCGTCCAATGTAGGAAGAGGAAAGAAGGGAAGACAGCCTGGACTTCAGGTGGGGAGATGAGGAATGAATACAATGCAGGAGTGTAAGGTGCTGGGGGACACAGAGGACCAGATCCCTATGCTCTGGCTGGGCCTGCAGAGGACTGTTCATTCCTATCCCCAGAGACAGTGAGGCCAGGACCCTGAATACTTGGTCTGGATGAGAGCATGGGGAGGGAAAGGGGGCCTGGGAAGGGGCCAGAGGGAGATCTCTGTTTCCAGAAGGAGGGGTGGGCTCTGCCAACTGCCCCCCCTTTTCCCGCCTTGCGCCTCTTCTCCACTGTAACTTCTCTGGGTCCATGGCCAGGCAAGGAGCATATTGGGGGCTTTCCAGAGTGTATCGCTCCCAAGGTCGAGCCTGCTACACAGGCCACAGGGGCAGGACCCTGGGCAGGCAACTGGACCCGTGGGAATCCAGACGGCGGGAAGGGAACGGAAGCCATCCCTTGCGGTAAATGACGCTGGCAGCTGGGGAGTGTCAGGGGAGAGGGGCAGGGTAAAGTGAGAGGCCAGAGCAGAATCCCACACATAGTCAGAGACACATGGACACAGATATCCAGCCACACAGATACATAAACACAAAGACACACATAAATGTTGCCACTCCAAAACTAATTCAGAGTACCCAGAGACATGTCAGGAAACACACCTACTCAGACTCAAGAACATCCTGAGTCAGACATGCAGGAGCAGATGCTGGCACAGGCACACATGCAGGCACAAAGACAGTCTCCACGCTTGCAAACAGACACAGACCATCTTGCAGGCCTACAAACACAAATGCAGTCCAAATTCATCCCTCAAAGTTGCTCTCCTCCATAAAGCCTCCTGGAACACTTTAAACCAGGCCTGTCTCTCTCTCCTCTAAACTCCGCTTTCTAATTTCTGTCTCATTGCTTGTCCTTTAATAAGGGCAGTCTTGGATTCACATGCATACCCCTGGTCTCAGCAACTTGGCTGTGGGCTTTCAAAGAAATGACAAGGTCAGCAAGTGAGTCCACTGCCCTCTTCAGCAGCCCCATCCCTCACCTACACACCCATCCCCATCCCCAGGAGTGTCCCCACTTTACTGCAAGGTCCTGACCCCCAGCCTCTCAGCGGACACAGTCCCTAAGGGAAGAATAAAGCAGACCTTTCAAGATAATGCTGGTGGGTATTACTCCCAAAATCTTTACCTGATGTTATGCTTACCACTGTCTACCTCCAATCTGTAACCAACTACATCAGTGCTATTCTAAGCAGTTACCTAACCCTAGATAGCTACACACTGAATAATGTCTGCACCTCCACTAGGCCCACAAATATAACACATTTGTGACAGTATGGGTCATCTGCACTCCAGGAACTCAGTAGCTCCTTCAGTAACATCTGCATAGTTATCAGGGCAGGATGTCCCTGGAGGGTTCAGTGTTCAGCTGAGAACCCAGGAGCACCAAGGTGCCCAGGCTGTTTGACCCTTGTTAGACAGAAAGTCATCCAATTCTCTGTGTTCCCTTCCCCAATGTCTACATTCCTGCTTATCCTGAGGATCAAAAGAGGGGCTTGTTTCAGGGTTGCAAGCTCCAGACCCCTGCACCAACCTTAGGGTTCAAGTGGAATTACGGGTGGAATGAACCCAGGCCAGCAGCTGAGTGCAGAGAAAAGGCCGTGTGGCAGACTTGAGTTCCCAGAGAAGGATAACAACTCCTTCCATTGTCTCAACCCCTCTCCTTTGGACTGTATCTATACCAGGGCTCCACTACCTTCCAGACTCCCTCACTGCCTCCCTGCCATGACCCCCACTTCCACCTCATAGGCTCATTAACCTGCAGCCTAGTGTGTGGCAGACTTGCTGTCACCTTCTTGCTCTGAGAGCAGATCTTTCCAGTTCTGGCTTTTTGTTCGGTCAAGTATCTACCTCCAGTAAAGCCTCTACTCTTTACCTTGCTTTTCTCAGCACCCCTAACTTAGGTTCTAAGTCCTAGGAATAAGCACAGAGGCCCCAATACTCCAGGATGAAACATCTCCCTATAGCTGATCTACCACTACAAGCTCAAGTTCAGAATTAGGGACTTATAGTAGATCCTAGGAAAAGCCTCCTGAGTGGAGGAAAGGCAGTCAAGGATGGGACCTAAGGGGGCTGTGGACACCATCTGACAAAAAAAGAGCCTCCCTCCATGATGCCATAAACAAGGAAAAGAACAAGACATCTTGGAAGATAGAGGGAACCCGGGATTTTAGGGGAGGAAATAGCACAGTCCCCAACTCTTCCCAGCCATGCTCTCCCTTTTCCTATATATTATGCCAGGCCAGAAAGTCCCATCCCTCAGGAAGGTTGCAGGTGTATCACTCTAGCTTCCCCTTCCCCCAAACCATCTTTGTTACCTACTACAGGCTCCGTGCCCATCTGGAGTTTGGGATGGGGAACAAAATAGACCCAGGTGGCTCTTCCATCCCCACTCCACCAAATGTTTGAAAGTACCTGGAGAACTTTTAAAAAATGCAGATCTTTTGGCTCTATTCTAAGATTCTATTTAAGATGGTCTGGGGAGGGGGGGTGTCTGGGTGGATCAGTCAGTTGGGCGTCAAACTCTTGATTTTGGCTTGGGTCATGATCTCAGGGTCATGGGTTTGAGCCCCAGGTTGGGTTCCACATTCAGCACCGAGTCTGCTTGTCCTTCTCTCTCTGCTCCTTCCCCTGCTGGCTCTCTCTCTCAAATAAATAAATAAATAAATGAAATCTTTTTTAAAAAAAAAAAAGATGGTCTAGGGTGGTGTCTCTAATTCTGTATTTTTAATGAGCTCTTTATGTGATTCTGAGTACAGCCAAATTTGGAAACAGTAGAAACACTTTAATATGATATGACTCTGGAATCATCTACATGCCCCCCGCCCAGACCCATGATATCCTACCTCTCTGGGAACTCTTCAGAAACAGAATGCTCACTCCTTACTTAGTCACTTCCACAGAGGGTGGGGTAGGTGGGAAAGGAGAAATCGAAGATATGGGAATTAAAAGCTTTCTGGTGCCAGGATCTACCATCAGACCAGGTAAATGGCCCAAGAAATCTTATCTCTTTGTTTTTGCCCAGTCCTGTGCCAAGAATGCCAGCCTCTTGCCAGCTGAGGCACTCCCTGCTCTGCTTAAGGTCTCAGCCTGTTGTAAAACCTCAGGCTCAAGAGCTCAATTATCTCTCCTTTAATTCACTCATATTCCAGTCCCTCTACTCAGTGGGCCTTGGGATAAAACACCGCATCCTCATCCCCATCCAACAATATTCCCATCTCCAATCCCCAACCCCTCTGCATCTCACAAAAACACCCCTATCATGGGTGTAATCTTTCTGTCACTATCTTGTACTTGGCCCACCCTGTCCTGACTTTATTGTTCCCAATTCTTATCCTTTCCACATCTCTCTATGGTCTCCCTATCCCCATACAAGCTGTCCTTCAGAAATCTGGGCTAAGCCTGGGGAGGAGGGGGCATGGTACAGAGTTTAGCACGCTGGGAACTAGATGGATTTTCCAGTCCTAACCTAATAATCGCAACTCTGAGGTCCCAATCTGGTTTTAAACATAGATTCAAATCATGACCTAATAATACTCACACCATACATGAGCATAAATTCCAAATGGATAAAAGATTTAAAATGTTAAAAACTAAACTACAGGAACGACAGCATGCAAAATGGCAGAGTAGTAAGCTCTAGGGCTTGGTCCCCCATTGAAGCAACCATTGAACTGGAAAGAGCAATTGGAAGTACCTATTTCAGAACTCTCTGTAACTTGATTAGATACTTATAACAATCAGGGGTGTGTTTGATGAAGGGAGAGGATGCTTGATCTTTCATAAGAGAGCATGATGCATCAACTGGCTACTAGCTAACGCTGTAGGGAAAGTGGCCCACATTCCTGGAGTGTCTGGCTGGTAGCAGAGAATCTTGTCCTCCAAAAATTAGGGATTGTGCATTTTGGTTGGTCTGGTGGTTCTCTGAGGGACAGGTGCAGATGCATGCCTTGGTTGCAGCCCTCTTGGGCTGCAGCAGCTTCCACAGTGGCATAAATCACAATATTAAAAGAGACAGAACCATTTTAATGGGAGACAGAGAAACCTTTGTCAGGCCACTGCGAACTGCAGAGATAACAGAACAGAAACCTCAGGGACCACACACAACAAAGAATACACACCTGGCAAAAATTGCTTGGAAAAGTCAAATCATGTGGCTGCAGCCCTTAACAAACAAATATCTGCAACCCCTGAGGAATGAAAGAATCAGATTTCCACAGATACCACATTATAATATTCAGAATGTCAAGTTCTCAAAAAAAAATTACAGGACATACAAAAAAACAGGAAAATATAGCCCATTCACAGGAGAAAAAGTATTTGACAGAAATCATCCATAAGGAAGCCCACACATTGGACATACTAGATGAAGACTTTAAATTAACTGTCTTAAATATGTTCAAAGAGCTGAAGGATACCATGGGCAAAGAACTAAGGGGAATCTCAAAAATGATGTATGAACAAAATGAGACTATCAATAGAGAGGTACAAATTATTAAAAATGAAACAAAAATTCTAGAGCCAAAAATGCAATAATTTAATTTTTAAAGATTTTATTTATTTATATGAGAGAGAGGTGGGGCAGAGGGAGAGGGAGAGTGAGCATGGAGTCTGACTCAGGGCTTTATCTCAGGACCCTGAGATCATGACCTGAGCCAAAGCCAAGAGTTGGACACTTAAACGACTAAGCCACCCAGGTGCCCTGAGCCAAAAATACAATAATTTAAGTGAAAAAATTCACTGGGGAAATTCAACAACAAACGAGAAGGAGAAGGAAGGATCTTGAAGATAAGGCAATTGAAATTATTGAGTCTGACTTGAGTATAAAACCTGAAACCATAAAACTCCTAAAAGAAAACACAGACAGTAAGCTCTAAGACATCACTCTTTAAAAAAAAAGGGGGGGGGATTTTATTTGAGAGAGAGAGAGCTCAGAGCAAGTACGAGAGAGAGAGAGAGCACAAGCAGGGGAAGGGGCAGAGGGAGAAGCAGACTCCCCATTGAGCAGAGACCTAACTTGGGGCTCGAGCCCAGGATGCTGGGATCATGACCTGAACCAAAGGCAGACGCTTAACCGACTGAGCCACCCAGGCACCCCTCTTTAACACCAGTCTTAGCAATATATTTGGGGGGGGGCAATCTCCTTTAGCAAGGACAACAAAAGCTAAAATAAACAAATGGGATTATATCAAGCTTTTGCACAGCAAAGGAAACCATCAACAAAATGAAGGGCAACCTACTGAATCAGAGGAAGTATCTGCAAATCACACATCCAAGAAGAAGCTAATATCCAAAATATATGAAGAATTCATACAACTTAATATTTTAAAAAACCCAATTTAAAAATAGAGGATCTGAATAGACATTTTTCCAAAGAAGACAAACAGATGGCCAACAGGCATATGAAAAGATGCTCAACATCACTAATCATCAGGGAAATGCAAATCAAAACAATGAGCTATCACCTCACACCTGTCAGATTGGCTATTACCAAAAAGACAAAAAATAACAAGTGTTGGTGAGAATGTGCAGAAAAGGGAACCATAGTACACTGTTCATGGGGATGCAAATTTGTGCAGCAATGGAAACAGGTGGAGGTTTCTATTGGAAAATAAAATAAGAAATGAAAAAGAAGACATTCCAACTGATACCACCCAAATACAAAGGATCATAAGAGATCATGATGAAAAGTCATATACCAACAAACTGGATAATCTAAAAGATTGGATAAATTCCTAGGAACATACAACCTACCTAGACTGAATCATGAAGAAATAGAAAATCTAAATAGACCTATAACTTGTTATGACATTAAATAAGAAAAAAAAAAAAAAAGCTTCCAAAAGAGAAAAGCCCAGGACCAGATAGATGGTCCTGGTAAATTCTACCAGGTAAATCCTTCACTGGTGAATTCTACCAAACATTTAAAGAAGAATTAATACCAATCCTTCTGAATCTCTTCCCCAAAACTGAAGATAAAGGAACACTCCCAAACTCATTTTATGAGGCCAGCCTTACCCTGATACCAAAGCCAGACAAGAACACTGCAAGATAAGAAAATTACAGGCCAATATCCCTGATTAACATACATGCAAAAATCCTCAACAAAATACTTACAAACCATATTCAGCAGCACATTAAGAGTCATACACTATGATCAAGTGGGATTTATCCCTGGGATGCAAGGATGGGTCATATATTCTAATCAACAAATGTGAAACACCACATTAACAGAATGAAGGATAAAAATTATATGATCATCTCAACAGATGGAGTAAAAGCATTTGACAAAATTCAACATCTTTTCATGACAAAAACTCTCAATAAATTAGGCATAGAAGGAACGTACCTCAATATAAATAAGGTCATAGATGACAAGCTTTCAGCTGACATCATCCTCAAGAGTGACAGTTTGAAAGCTTTTTCTGTAAGATTAGGAACAAAACTGGAGCACCTGGCTGGCTCAGTCAGTAGAGCTTGAGACTCTCAATCTAGGGGTCTGAATTCATTCCCCACATTGCGCATAAAGTTTACTTAAAAAAATATATATATTTGGGGCACCTGGCTGCCTCAGTTGGTAGAACATGTGACTTGATCTCAGGGTTGTGAGTTTGAGCCCCATATTGGGGAAGATTAGGAACAAAACAAGAGTGCTTACTATGATCACTTCTATTCAACTCAGTACTAGAAATCCTAGCCAGAGCAATTAGGCAAGAAAAAGAAACAAAAAGCATCCAGATCAGAAAGGAAGAAGTAAAACTGTCTCTGCTTGTAGATGTCATGGTCTTATATATAGAAAAGCCAAAGGACTCCACCAAAAAACTGTTTAATAAATTCAATAAAGTTGCAGGATACAAAATCAACCTACAAAAATCAATTGCATTTCTATACACTAACAACAAACTATCTAGAAGACAAATTAAGAAATAATCTCACTTACAATATCATCAAAAACAATAAAATACTTAGGAATAAATTTAACCACAGAGGTGAAAGACCTATATACTGAAAAATATAAGACACTGATGAAAAATTAAAGAGGACACAAATAAATGGAAAGATATCCTGTGTTCTCTGATTGGAATATTAATATTGTTAAAATGTCCATATTACCCAAAGTGATCTGCAGATTCAATGCAATCTCTATCAGAATTCCAATGGCATTCTTTCACAGAAATAGAAAAAAAGAAAAATCTAAAATTCACATTGAACCATAAAAGACTCCAAATAGCCAGAATCTTGAAAAAGAAAACTAAGCTGGAGACATTACACTTCCTGATTTCAAACTATATTAAAATGCTATAGTAATCGGGGCTCTTGGGCAGCTCAGTCAGTTAAGGATCCAACTCTTGATTTCGGCATCGGGCTCCGCACTGGGCATGGAGGTGTGGAGAATCATCAGAGAAATGCAAACCAAAACCACAATGATAGGGGTGCCTTGGTGGTGCAGTCCTTAAGCATCTGCCTTAAAAAAAACCACAATGACATATCACCTCATTCCTGTTAGAATGCCTAGTATCAAAAAGACAAGACATAGGGGTGCCTGGGTGGCTCAGTCGGTTAAGCGTCGGTCTTCTGCTCAGGTCCTGATCTCAGGGTCCTGGGATCGAGCCCTGCATCACATGGGGCTCTGCGCTCAGCGGGGAAACTACTTCTCCCTCTCCCTCTGCCCCTCCCCCCCACGCTGGTCCTCTCCCCCTCTCTCTCTCTGCCCCTCCCCCAATCATGTTCATCCTTGTGCTCTTGTGCGCACTCTCTCTCTCTCTCTCAAATAAATAAGTTAAAAAGAAAGACAAGAGATAACAAATGTCGGAGAGGATGTGGAGAAAAGGGATCCCTGTACTTTGTCGATTAGAATGTATATTGCCACATCCATTATGAAAAACAGTATAGATATTCCTCAAATAATTAAAAATGAACTATCATATGATCTTTTGGGTATATAGCCAAAGGAAATGAAACCACTGCCTCAAAGTGATATTTGTCCTCCCTTGTTCACTGTATCATTATTCACAATAGCCAAAACATGGAAACAACCGAAGTGTCTATTGATGGATGAATGGATAAAGAAGATGTGGTATATACATACAATGGAATATTATTCAGTCTTTAAAAAGAGAAAGAAACTTTGAAACAACATGGGTGAACCTGGAAAGCCTTTTACTAAGTGAAATAAGCCAGACAGAGAAACACAAGTACTACATGGTATCACTTATATGTGCAATTAAAAAAACATTAAAACACAGAGAAACAGAGTGGTGGTTGCCAGGGGTGGGGGGCAGGGAGAGAATGGGAAAGTGTTGGTCAAAGGGTACAAACTTTCAGTTATAAGATGAATAAGTTCTAAGGACTGAATGTACAACATGGTCACTGTAGTTAATAATACTATATTGTATACTTGAAAGTTGCTAAGAGAGTGTATCTTAAACATTCTCACCACAAAAAAAGAAAAAGGTCACTATGTGAAGTGATGGAGGTGTTAATTAACTTGATTGTGGTAATTATTTCACAATGTATACCTATATGAAATCATCACATTGTAAAGCTTTAAATACATACAATTTTAGTTTTCAGTTATACCTCCATAAAGCTGCGTGGAAAAAACGAGGGGAAATCTTCATAGCCTTGGATTTGGCAATGGTTTCTTAAATATGACACCAAAAACACAGGCAACAAAAAAATAAATAGGCAAATTGGCCAAAGGTGGAAAGAGGGCCTGACAGATCAACTGATATTGAGGAGAAAGACTCCGGCAGTTTGGGACCCTGCTGAGCTGTGTGAAGTCTTTGTTTCCGTATACTAGTGAGGCTGGGTGCCAGGACAGGATCTGCCTTGCAGGAAGGAAAAGGAGGGAGATCCCTATTCTTGCCTGGACGGAGTGACTGGGGTGGAGGAAGTGAAAGTGTCTGCCTGCATAAATAGGCAACAGACCAATCCCAGCCGACACACGGACCCCCAGCTTGCAGCTGTCCACCTCTCCCACCGCTCTGGCCTCACACTCACCCTCTACCACCGCCATGGCTCAGTCACTGCCTCTGAGCCTCCTTGTCCTGGTCCTGGCCTTCTGCATCCCCTGGACCCAAGGTACCAAGGAGGGAGTTGCCTAGGATGGGGACAAGGGGAGGCCTGGGTGGAAGCCTACAAGAAGCCCTGGCTCCCTGTAAACCCCACCCTGCAGGCAGTGATGGAGGGGCACAGGACTGCTGCCTCAAGTACAGCCTAAGGAAGATTCCCGCCCGGGTTGTCCGAAGCTACCGGAAGCAGGAGCCAAGCTTGGGCTGCCCCATCCCGGCTATCCTGTGAGTGCAAGGTGGGTGCAGCTGAGTGGGGAGGGCGTGGTGGGCAAGACTAGGACAGGCTTGCTAATGCCCAACCCCCAGGTTCTCACCTCGGAAGCGCTCTCAACCAGAGCTGTGTGCAGACCCTAAAGAGACCTGGGTGCAGCAGCTGATGCAGCGTCTGGACCAGCCACCAGCTCCACAGAAACCAGTCCAGGGCTGTAAGAAGGACAGAGGGGCTCCCAAGTCTGGCAAGAAGGGAAAGGGCTCCAAAGGCTGTAAGAGGTGAGGAAGCTAAAGGGACAGGGGAGGTGGGGGAAGGGAAGTGAAGGGGAGCCTCCATCAGCCCCTCAAGTCCCTCCCCTCTTCTGCCCTCCCAGGACTGAACAGCCACAGGCCCCAAAAGGGTCTGTAGCACAGTGACCAGCCTGAAGCCCAGGAGGTCCCCACCAGCCAGACCAGGGCTTGGAGCCCCGATCCAAGGAGCAAGAAGTGGGCTAGGAGAAAGGGTGGACTCAGGGGCCCCAGAGCAACCACCTCATGCTGGCCTTGCCTCACCCCTTCTCCCGCTTCAACCATCCCTTCTGTATTCCCAGCCCTACCCTGCATGGCTGAGTTGCCCATACCAGGCCAGGCCCAGAAAGGCAGAGGAGGGAGAGTCTCCCAGAAAGAGTGAGAGGAGGCAGCAGGACTGTCCCTCTGAGGAAAGGTCACCCAGGACCCTCTGGACCTGACCCTGCTCCCACTGCACCCCACTGCTTCCTCGTAAATATGATTTATACCTAACAATAAAACCTGTTCTGGCTTCCCACCCAAATATCTGTCCAGTGTGTTTGTGTCCATGGGGAAGCCAGTGTCACTACAGGGTGGGTTCACACACTCTGGGGTCCCAACCAAGAGCTACACCTGGCAAATTCTATTTTCTCACCTACTCCAAGAGTTTCTTTGCCCCCCAGGTCCCCTGGCAGTAGAAGAGACTGGGGCTGCCCCTTGTCTCTGAGAAATCCCCGTCAATGAGAGATGGTGGGCCCACAGCACACATACCCAAAGGCTCTGCAGGCCTCTGAGACCCTGAAAAGAGCCCTTTCCTGATTCTGTCCAGCATTCTCTCACTCCAGGAGTGACCTCCAGATCTTTTCCTAGCTCTACCTGGGACTGCCTCTACTTTCCCTGCGGCCTTCTGAATGTGAACTCCCAAGTCCTTCTTTGGAAGGGTCCCAGGAGGGAGACCTGTAACACAGGCAAACTCAAATTCTACTAAAACCTACCCTATAGCATAGTTCCAGCTCTGGGATCCCTTCAGAACCCCCATCCCTTCCCAAACATCCAAGAGGATTCTCTTCAGCCCTAATCAGTGAAGTTGAGTCCCTCTTTGTTTAATAGGGCTGTGTGCTTCTCTATTCCTATCTGGGCTTCTTTTTTTTTTTTTTTTTTTTAAGATTTTATTTATTTATTTGAAAGAGAGAGACAGCCAGCGAGAGAGGGAACACAAGCAGGGGGGGTGGGAGAGGAAGAAGCAGGCTCACAGCGGAGGAGCCTGATGTGGGGCTCGATCCCACAACGCAGGGATCACGCCCTGAGCCGAAGGCAGACGCTCAACTGCTGTGCCACCCAGGCGCCCCCCTATCTGGGCTTCTTGACTCTCTCAGCTCCTTTCCAGTTGGGACAGCCTCCTCCCCTTCCCTTCTTTTCTCCCCTAGGGTACTTTAGCCCCTTTAACCTCTGGAGACCAAGCCCCTTTAACCTCTGGCAGGTATTTAGAACCCCAGAATTCAGATGTAAATCAGTGTCCTCTCCAAGAAATACTCCTGCCTGGCTCTCCTCTACCTCTTCCTCCCCAGAGCAGAGATCCTCTTATTCCCTCTTTCACCCCTATCTAGGGAAAAGGACGACCATCGGGGGGCCAGGCCATGTGAGAAAGAAGGAAATAGACCCTGGGTGAGGAGTAAGAAGCTAGAGCTGACCGCCCCACCACCTTTCCCTTCCGTGGGAGCCCGAGCACACCACACCGTTTACTACTTATGAACTCATTAAAGCACTTGCTGTCTGCTCCTCCTGGAACCAGTAAAACAGGGGCTCTCCCTAGCTATCCTTGTGCAGCAGGTGTGAGCTTAGTCTGCAAACTCAGATGTGCAAGAATCACTGCATTTTAAAATGTTCGCTCAATGACCTTCATCCTACTCTGAGCCCCTGCGCTGGAGTGCTCATGAGGAATCAGCGTCCGGCAGTCTTGAGATCCCACCTACCAGGGGCTATGCCAAAGGTCAGAGAAACACCAAGGCACAGAGGAGGCTTCCTACCTGCCCCCCGCACCATCCCATCCCTGGACATCAGTCTTACCAGTGAATGCTAAGGCCCCTAGAGTACTAGTTGGTATGGCTCTTCAGGGGCTGGACTCTCAAACTCTTAGCTCTGTGTCATATTTGAGACACGGAAATTCAGCTATGAGAGCCTCTGGGCTTGACCCTGGCTTCCCCAGACACCCCCAGAGCCATGGGCTCAGGCGCTGCCACTTGTTTCATCACAGCCCACTGCTGGACCTACACACCAATCCCCTCCCAGCCATAAAGACCTCTCTTCAAAATCCTTCCTCTGCCCAGCCCCTTGGGGCATAACCTCTTCCCAGGTTTGCTTTAGACTTTTACAAAGGCAGGAGGGCCTTTGACATCAGGATGCCTCTCCTCTGCCAAAATTCTTGCTCGCTCCAGAGAGAAGGGAAACACACAGGCAGAACAAACAAAAAATTTTGCCAAATTATCCTGCCACATTGCATGCCTTGTTTGTGCCTCAAACCCTGCCCTGAGCAGGCAAGCAATATACTCTTTATTCCGTCAGAAGACGAGTGACCACTCTCCTTGTCTGCCTTCATCTTTGGCAATGTTATCCTGTTCTTTCTTTTTTCTGTAAGATGCATAATTTCTAAAAAATCAAATAATACATACTCATGGTTTCTAAAATATCAAAAAGTACCAAATCGCTTATTCTGAAACCATTTCCTGCAAATTTTAACTCTTAAGTTACTTCTTTAGGAGTTGGAGCTATACGTCTAAATATTTTGTTCATACTTCTGTTTCTTTTTTTATCTAGTTTAAACATTGCCAATGGGCTTCCTCTTACAAAAAGTGGAGATTTGGGGCTCCTGGGGGGCTCAGTCAGTTCAGCATCTGCCTTTGGCTCAGGTCATGATCTCAGGGTCCTGGGACCAAGCCCCCTGTCTGGCTCCCTGCTCAGCTGAGAGCCTGCTTGTCCCTCTCCCTCTTCTCCTCCCCACCTCCACCCCCCGCCCATGCTCTCTTCTCTCTCTCAAATAAATAAAATCTTTTTAAAAATAGATTTTTTTTTAAAGTGGAGATTTAACTCTCTTACCAACCCTCCTCTTCTGTCACCCTGTCCTCTACATACAGTCATACCACTATATTTAGATCATGATCGGCGTTTACATTGTAATAACCATGTAATTGCTCCCTGCATAGCAAAGTAGTACACTTTGCTTACTTTTCCTCTGTCACTCAGCCTTTAGGGCTTGTTTTTTCTAACTTCTCTTCCATTTTTAAAATACCTCTATCTTGCGGGGCGCCTGGGTGGCTCAGTTGGTACAGCTTCCGACTCTTGGTTTGGCTCAGATCCAGACCTCAGAGTCCTGAGATCAAGCATCACATTGGACTCCATGCTCAGTGTGGAGTCTGCTTGTCCCTCTCCCTCCCTCCCACTTGCTCTCTCCTGCGTGTGCTCTCTCTCTCTAATAAAAAAAATTAAATCTTTAAAAAATACTTCTATCTTGCCATTATCACAGCTTCAATATTTTTCAAATGTTTCATCATTTGAGGTAAATGAAAGACCTAATGTTTAAAATACATGGAATAGAAAAAACCATAGATGAGTATGTTTATAACCTTGAAATGGAAAAGAACTTCTTAAGATGTAAAACCATAAAACACAAACCATAAAGGAAAAGATCAACACAATTAAATTCAAAGACTAGTAGGAGTTCAGGGTAAAGACGGCAAATTAAACACATACATTTATTTTTACTTCTTCCTAAGCCCCAACTAAAACCACAGTAAATGTTTTTGGTGTGTGTATGTGTGTAAAGGCCCAAATGGGAGAGGAGATAAAGGTAACTTTCCAAAGACCGCTGCTTAGACAGGAGATATGTCCATAAAAACAGGTACAAAGCATATAATAAAATCATAAATTTGAAGAACTTCCAATGCCTCACTCATGCATATATAAAAATAAATATTTTACTGAATACTAGCATACCAGTGTTCAACAAGAAGACAATTAATGACTTGTACTAGAAATGTAAAAGAAAAGAAGAAAACAAATTCTAAAGATCAATCATCCTCAAAATTTACAAAATCGTCACCCCCTCATCATGAAAACTCACTGTAATCCCTGGAATCCAGAGTTTTCCTTTACATTGAAGAACTAAAACATTTCATTGCTTTAAAACTGGGTCAATACTATCTACTAAGTCATCCTCAGGGCCATCCAGAAAATTACTAATACCATGTGTTTTGTTGTTGTTCTTATTAAAGATTTTATTTATTTATTTATTTGACAGAGAGAGAGAGAGAGAGCACAGCAAGGGAAGCAGCAGGCAGAGGGAGAGGGAGAAGCAGGCTCATGTTGAGCAGGGAGCCCGATGCCCGGCTCGATCTCAGGACCCCGGGATCATGACCTGAGCCAAAGGCAGACACTTAACGACTGAGCCACTCAGGTGCCCCTAATACCATGTTTTTAAATGATTTTGTCATTATCTCTTCCATGAAATAACACACACATACTTACGAAATGGTGGGCCAGCTCCTTCTTGTCTGCTGCCTCAGAATCTGAAGCCTCCTGCTTCCCCTGGTCTTCCCTCTTTGTGAATCCTTTAAGCAGCCCTTTGATAAAAATGTAAGGAATGGACAGGGCTTGTAAGATCTCCCAGAATTACTGCTAATAAAAACATCTTAACAACCTCAGTCATATGAACCTGAAACTAATTCCAAACTAAGCAGCCAGATTTCTTAACACTTCCCCCCCCCCCCGCCCCCGCCACGTGCCTCCCACGGTACCTGGGCCACACTTCGGCTAGTCACTACTTCATTCTCTACTCATCAATCCAGCCTTTAGAGGGACATGATCACCAATGACAGGTTCTTTCTTTTGATATATTCCCTTTAAAAATTAAAAATGAGGTGGGGCGCCTGGGTGGCTCAGTTGTTAAGCGTCTGCCTTTGGCTCAGGTCATGATCCTGGCGCTCGGGGATCCGGGGACCGAGCCCCGCATCCAGGCTCTCTGCTCAGCAGGATGCCTGCTTCTCCCTCTCCCTCTCCCCCTGCTTGTGTTCCCTCTCTCGCTGCCTCTCTCTCTGTCTGTCAAATAAATTAATAAAATCTTTTTTAAAAAATTAAAAATGAGGTGTCTGGGTGGTTCAGTTGGTTAAGCGTCTGCCTTCAGCTCAGGTCATGATCCCAGGGTCCTGGGATCGAGTCCTGCATTGGGCTCCCTGCTCATCAGCGAGTCTGCTTCTCCCTCTCCCTTTGCCTCTCCCTGCTGCTTGTGCATTCTCTCTCTCTCTCTCATAAATAAATAAAATCTTTAAAAAATAAAAATAATTAAAATTTAAAATGGAACAATATGGACCTAACAGCACAGCACCACTGACACACTTGGCATCTCCTGCCTTGCATTACAGCACAGGAAGGTCAGAGGGACTGGGCTTATACCTGCTGTTTATGAAGCTCAAAATCAATTTGTTTCCTAGCTTTAATCATTTACCTGTGAAAATGTCTTCAGCTTCACTGGTCTCTCTTGTGAAGTTGTTTTTCTTTCCCACTGTTTTTTTCCTTGTGGGAAAAAACACCTTGTGGGGAAAAAAGTACCCTTGTGAGTGCTATTTTTCCTTGTATTTTTGGGACAAAATGATACTATACTGTTTTGTTAAAATCATCAATACTTCTGTCCTTTGGCATCAGTCTTGACCAATGATTTGCCATTTTTATAAATGCTGAAGTTACCAAGCCTCGTTTTCTAACACCTATATTTGTAATTCTTCTATTGGTGTCTACAGTTCCCCTACAGAGAATGTGTTAGCTATGCCAAGAAGCTGAAGGCTTTGTTTTCTTCAAGACATCCCTTTCTCTGTTGGTGGCAAACCAAAACATCCCAGGCTAACTCCGATACCGTGTTCTTGAAGACTTTAGCCTTAGAGCTACGGATTGTGGTAATAATAAAGTCAATCTAATATTAAAATAACCAAACTCCGCTTTTGGTCACCTGAGCAGCCAGAGCCAATTTCGGTTCAGAATCCCAGTGGCCACCATCAGGACCACCACGTGAAACTCCACCTGGCTGTGATAGCGTCATTGCCCCGTTCCGCCACCAGGAGGCAGCATCGTCGCCGCCGTCCTCCGTCCGCTAAAGGCAAACAGCAGACTTGTGCGTTTAATTTTCTATTCTCGTTTCCTTCATGTTTCTGGGATCAATTTTTAAAATTGTTTTTATTATTTGTCCTCAAATGTGTCTCATGATAGGCCAGAGGCCTAGCGTTTTCCTGTGTCCACTGACAAGTAGCGCAAACTCCTTTTCTGCTCGTGTCCATGTTACGTTAAAGCCCTTCATCCTCTGGCGCGGAGGCTCGCGCCCGGCACAGTTAGGCTCTCAATAAACCCCCGCTGAATAAAGAAACGTTTTCTTAGAGTTGGCCGCGTAATTATCGGTGTAAGGAATCGATCGGGTGCAGGTTATTCTGTGAAGGAAGTGCCGGAGGTGAGGTGAACTTCCTTTAGCCTTTAAGGCGAACATTATGTCAAATCTTCTACGTCGGGTGCCTCGGACTCGGGGTAGGTTGGAGTGGGAGTGGAAGGGAGAAATATTCGTAGCCAAATACGGACCTTCGCCCGCCCACGCGTCTCCGCCAGCCCGCAGCGTACCTGGCGGGTTCAGGGCCTGAGTGGCGGGAATCTGGGGGGAGTGCTGTTGTGCTAAGTCCGGGGTAACGGCTTCCCGGGAAACATCCGAGACCCACGCTGGCCCCACGTCCTCGGGGGTGCGGTCCCACCTACGGCCCGAGTCTCCCCTCCATGCGTCCGGCACGCTCCCCGGACCCCGGGGCGGGCTAGGACGCTCGGCCTGGGAGCCTGCGGGTGCCTGGAGCGGGCAGAGCACCAGAGGCCGTCCCAGGCCCAGGGACTTTGGGCCCAACGCCCTCCTCAGCGTGTCTGAGGGGCCCGCCGAGTCAGGGTCTTCACCCGCCCCTGCTAGAGAACCCCCAGCCAGCCACAGCTTCCCTTCACCCCCCCACCAGAGCCCCGCCCTACTCCAGAGGCTCCCTTTCCAGGCTGGGGCGCCCTCTGCAGGCCTGGGAGGGGTGACACACAGCCACACACACCACACACACACACACACACACACACACACCTCACACACACACACACACACACCACACACACACCACACACACACACACACACTCACCACACACACACACCCCACCACCACCCCCCACCCCCCACCCCCGCTCCAGGGACACAGCTTGGAATACACACATTCATCCATTCAACGAACACTAAGCACCTAATAGAGGTCCTCTCCCCATCGTCATTCACTGCCCTGTACTCTCACCCCTACCAGGGACTTGGTTGACTTCCCAGGCCCAGCGGCTACCTCCCCTGCCCCAATAGCTAAGGTGCCCACCATCCAAGATCTCTGCTCCTGGAGCATGGATTTTGGTTAGACGAGGAAGCATGGAGACTGTGTGGGCTCCTTGGAGGAGAGTGGGTCTAGGCTGGAATGGGCTGCCCTGAGCTGTAAGGTGACTGGTCCAGGGCTCACACTGAACCAGGAACCCCACAAAGACGACTTGGCTGGGAAGAGAGTGAACTGTCTCAAACCCACCTCCTTGGCACCCAAGCTCCCATTTCCACCCCCACTGGATCATCTTAACCAAAGGCTAAGGAGTGGGTGCTTTAAACCTTCCACCCATGGGCCCTGTGTCCTTTCCCTTTTTGTCATGATAATGGGTACCATCATAACACCCTGACAGCCCCCCTCCTTCCCTGATTCTTCTTCCTATCGCTGATCTGTCCATGTCGGGAGCTTCCGGGCTTGAACATGAACCTCTTCTACCCATACTTCCTTGGAGATCTCAATGTCTTACGGCCTCAAATACCATCCATATGCTCCCAAATTTGCATCTTCAGCTAAAATCTCTCCCCGATCTTCAGATACATATTACCAGCTGCCTACTTAACATGTCCACTTATATGTCCAAAAGCAGCTTCATCTTAACAAGTCAAGAGAGTCCCCTGATCTTCCCACAAACCCACTGCTCTGCAGTCATCCACATCTTGATAAATACAACTCCATCCATCACATTGCTCAAGCCGAAAATATTGCAATATTCTTGCCTCTTCTTTCTCTCACAGTCTATGCCAAACCCCTCAGCAAAGCCCATGACTTTACCTTCAAAATATTTCCAGAATCTAACCACTTCTTACCAACTCTTGGTAACATAATGTCCCCCCTCAATTATCGCAGGAGCCTCTGACCTGGTCTCTGTGCTTCCCTTCTTGCGTTACTTTGGCCTATTCTCCATCCGACAGCCAGAGGAACCTCTAAAACAAGTCAGATCATGTCACACCTCTGTCAACCCTCCAGTGGTTCCCCATCTCACTCACAGGAAAACATAAACCCTACAATGGCCTACAAAGCCTTATACCATTTGGCCCATTATTATCTGACTGTAACTCCTACCACTCTATTCTTCGCTCCCTTGCCTCCCAAACATTGACCTCCTTTCTATTCCTCAAACACACTCTCATCTCAAAATCTTTGCACTCGCTATTTTCTTTACCTGGAACATCTTCCCCAGATCTCTGCATGGCTCTCTCCCTCACCTTCTTCACACAAACTTTCTTCTCAAATGTTCTCAGTGAAGTTTTCCCTGACCCCCCTCCCCAATGCTCCCTATCCCTCTGGCCTTCTTTATTTTTCTTCATAGCACTTACTGTCATCTGAAATACTATATATTTTTCTTGTTTTGCTTATTGCCTGTCTCCTTCATTAGATTAAGGACACTGCAAGAGCAGAAATGTCTGTTTTGTTTACTGCTATATCCCAGTGCCAAGAACAGTGTCTGGAACATAGGGGGCCTTCAACAAATATTTATTGAATGAATGTGTTACAAATCCCTTGTTTATTATTGTTTCATTATTTCACTCTTTCCTGCTGGTTCTCAGGATCTTTCCCAACAGGCATTCCAGGCAGACAGTGTTAAAATTTAATTGAAACTTCTATGCCAGCCCTGCACTATACTCTTATCTCATTCAGGATGTGCGTGGGAAATAAATGGCATGTCCAAAAAGGTTTAATGGGAAAAAATGTGAAGGAAGCTTTTACAAAGGTGAGGGTAGGAAAAAATGTGAAGGAAGCCTTTACAAAGGTGAGGGTAGGTAGGCACCCCCGGCAGGTGAATTAGTACACCTCTAAACCTCAGGCCGTCTCTCCTTCCCGACAATGTTGACATTCAATGTACTGCCTGAAATTCTGCCCACTGAAAGGATTTCCCTTCACCACTCTTTCAGGGTCGGCATACCTTAGAGACCCATCTAAAAATCAAGACCATGCATTTTCTCCCTCTGTTAACTGTAGAAAACGTCCCCATGAAGGCGTAAGTGTGATCAGAAGAAAAACAATGCAAATAGGAAACTGAGCCACCTGCCCATGCTTTTACTCCTGCTTTCTGAAACTTCTAAGGCCTGATCTCATAAGGACAATGACCATTTAACAATGGAATGCTGTTCACATCCAACTACATGATCTTCTTTTTTTTTTTTTAATGAGAGCACTTTTTATTTTTTTTTAAAGATTTTATTTATTTATTCGACAGAGATAGAGACAGCCAACGAGAGAGGGAACACAAGCAGGGGGAGTGGGAGAGGAAGAAGCAGGCTCCTAGCGGAGGAGCCTGATGTGGGGCTTGATCCCATAACGCCGGGATCACGCCCTGAGCTGAAGGCAGACGCTTAACCGCTGTGCCACCCAGGCGCCCCCCAACTACATGATCTTCTATAGGTAATGCTGTTAGGCCACATTGTCACTGTGTGAACTAGAGTCTGAGTTTTAGACCAGGGCCCAGTGGCTAATCAGGAGCTGCTTTTCAAATAGACATATGTTAGCAGAAGAGGTGTGGCCTTACTCCAACACCCTAAGGCGTCGTTCTCCTATTGGGGTTCCTATAGCACCCTTGTCTGCCACAGAAAACCTGAAGTTCATTGGATTTATGAGCCATAAGACCCAAGGAGCAGGGCGACTTTCCTGGAAACTGGACTTGCTGCCCAGCCCTTCCTTGCTCTGGGCCTCATTCAAAACCATAGCTTTACGTCATATCCAGTAAATATTTTGCAGAAGTGCACCTAAATATGGTATATGTTGCCTCCAAAATCCAAACTTCCATTTAAATATTGTGTCTCTTTCTTCATGGTGAAGGTGCAACACACCACAGACCACTATTTTTCTTCTTTCCACCCACAATGACCTAAAAATTTCACCTATGTGGCAGGATCCTAGATTTTTGTAGGATTTCTTTCTCTCTCCCTGGCATATGTGGGTCTTACTAAGGCATTTAAGGTAATTGCCCTTTCTTTTTTTTTTTTTTCCTTCAAATTTTTATTTAAATTCTCATCAGTTAACAGGTATATAATATTGGCTTTAGGAGTGTGGTTACTATTTCTTGTGCACCAGAGGCAGTAAGCATAATGTCATCAGTTGATATTCTGTGGGATGTCAAGATTATCTTATGACAAAGAGCAGGAACATTGATATATTCCTGTGGTAAGACAGTGACAGTGTATTCCTGTCATTCCAATGGAAAAGAAACTGATTTCTGGGGCACTTGGGTGGTTCAGTAAGTTAAGCATCTGACTCTTGATTTTGGCTCAGGTCATGATCTCAGGGTCATGAGATCAAGCCCCAAATTGGGTTCCACATTTGGCATGGAGCCTGCTTGAGATTCTCTCTCTTTTCCCTCTGTCCCTCCCCTCCCCCATCCCCCCAACTCTCAGTTCACTCACTCTCTCTCTCAAAAAAAAAAAAAGAAAGAAAGAAAAAGAAAGAAAGAAAGAAAGAAGAAAGAAAGAAAAAGAAAAAGAAAAAGGGAAAGAAAGAAACAGATTTCAATGGTCTCTAATTGACTGACATAGAAAAAAGGCCTGTGCTAGATTATTAGCACTCACAGATTCCATTATTCCCCTTGAAATAAGATTGCCCAGTGCCAAGGGCTGTAACATCTTTTAAGTCTTCGAAGGTGCTCTAATCTATGCAATTTCTCTAGGAATATAGCATTACTTTCAAGTTTCCTGTTGTAGCAGGGAATGTGGTAGGGCAAGCACAGTTCAAAGGACTTCCACTTGGCCCATTCTACCATAATTTTCTTTACTTCCTGGTCAAGGAACCAGCGTGAAGATTTGGATAATGACTAAGTATACTTATTCCCGCCATACATTCTGAACCTAGAGAAATAACCAGTGAACAGGCATAACAGACCCACTGTGAGACGGATCTGGATCAAGATCCTTCTGTCACTTAACCTCTATAAAGCCTCACTCTGACTGGTGGACCACAGTGGGATTTTGGGTCCCCAAGACTAGTATTAACATAAGACAGTGTCTAATAACGCCTCAAACGGACATCCTATAGAGACTATGAGGAATCATCATGGTAAGTCCTGAAGAGAAAATGCACGCCCTGTGCCAGGGAGTTATTAAAAACATCTTTTTGATGGAAGGAAAGACCAGGAGGAGGATGTTCTTCTGCCAGCAAGAAAGGTTCAGGGCGATTTGAAGATCCAAAATTACCAGGTTTAGGGATGCCTGGCTGGCTCAATTGATAGAACATATGACTCTTGATGTTGGGATTGTGAGTTTGAGCCCCAAGTTGGGCACAGAGATTACTTTTTAAAAATTTTTAAAATTAAAAAAAATTTTAAACTTAAAAATTAAAATATTTTTAAAGATTATCAGCTTTGTTCATCTCTGTCCAGATGTCCTCATCACAAGTCTCAGAATCCTACTCCTTTCCAACAGCACCCTTATTCTAGCATAAGGGTTATGGTAGAGTTGTGCATTTACCTGGTGTCACAACTCTGCAACCCATACAATCAGGTCTTGGGCTTGATCCTCAGCCACATCTGCCATGTGATCACATAAAATAAAGGTTTCTTAAGAATCCCACAGAGTTTATCTGGATCTCCACCCATACTTTGAGTTAGAAGTTCACAGTGTCTTTTCACCTTTTTTTAAAATATAATTTTGCTAACATTATCAAAAACAGGCAACCCACTTAACTATATATGTCCTCACTATTTGAAATCACCATTTGTGGCCATAGTAATTAAGTACCTCAGTCATTTTTTATCTCCTAATGCCTTTCCCTCCACAGTATTCCACCCTATGCTTCACTGCTGATAATCCAAGTGGCTGAAGCTTCTTCATGCTCCAGATTACTTAGTGTCCTCTTTCCCCACGCAGAGATTATCTGCGGATTCATCAAATACATGAGCAGCCCCATCCTAGAATCCCATTGTGGGGAAACTATTTCCAGGGATCTCTTCTGGTACCATTTACTGTATCAGTCAGGATCCTGGCAAGAAACAGGGGGCACAGTCAAAAAACATTAACCAGAAAGATTTTAATAAAGGAGCTATTTAAGAGGTGGAATCAGGATTAAGAAGCCAATACAGGGTGGTGAGCCACCCAGGATTTAGCAATAGGGGGAAAACATTACCATACCAAAGCCCGATGGGGCAAGAAGACCAAACAGTGTTTCAGGAGCCTTACAGAGAGATGCATAGAGAGGAGGCAGCCCCAAAGAATCTTAACTGTAGATCAGTGGTTCTCAGACTTCAGCATGTATTAGTCACCTAGAGGATGTGTTAAAATACAGGTTCTGGAGTAGAACCTGAGAATTTGAATTTCTGACAAGCTCCCAGGTGATGCTGCTGCCGCTGCCTGAAGACCACTCCTTGAGAACAACTACCAGAAAGAAAAGTATTCATTGTCAGGACTGCAGGATCTGGGGAATTAACCTCTCTCTCCTATCACCCAGTGATCTCCTGCGGCTGCCTCCCGCGTGCCAGACTCAAACAGAAGCTGGAGGGCAAGGGATCCTGAGTAATTCAGTCTATAGAGGTCAGCCTTCCAGAGAACAGAGCAGGGTAGAGAAGAGTGGGAGGATGAGTGAGGGTGGGACAACAGGGAATAATCAGAACCACCAGAAGCAGGAGGATGCATAAATCAATGCAAAATGGAAAGACAGATGAACTGACATTATCTGAATGAAAGGATAGAATAATAACTATGGTCAATATTTGATGAATGTTTATTACTTGCCAGCCTCTAAACTAAGGACTTTACTCAGATTACCTCACTTAATCCCAAGAAGTAGATCTAGTACCATTCCTACTTTATAGATAAGGGTATTAAGACACAGGAACTGGATAACTTGCACATGGTGACACAGCTAGCAAGTGGTGGAATTTGAATCCCAACCAAGGCATTCTATCTGTAGAGTCTCACTCATCTGTACTGTTCTATGATCAATGGACAGTTGGCAGACAGGCAGCATGGGATAGAGGTAAAGAGTGTAAGCCTTACAGCAAAAGACACCTAGGTACAAGACACTTACTTGCCATATGGTCTTGTGCTCTGAACCTCATTTTCTTTATGTGTAAAATAGAAACAATAATATGTTAATAATAAAAATTACGGGCACCTGGGTAGCTCAGTCGGTTAAGTGTCTGCCTTTGGCTCAGGTCATGATCCCGGGGTCCTGGGATCGAGTCCTGTATCGGGCTCCCTGCTCATCAGAGCGTCTGCTTCTCCCTCTCCCCCTACCCCCACTCGTGCATGCGCTCTCTCTCTCTCTCTCAAAAATGAATGAATGAATGAATGAATGAATGAATGAATGAATATTACTTCATAGATTTGTTGGGGAAGTTAGTGAAGTGGAGTCCTTGATACAGAGCCTAGTGTAGAGTAAACAATAAGAAATATGATTGCTATTATTATTATTAATGGATGGAAAGAAAGGTAAGTTCGAAATTTATGATCCCACCCCATCCAAAAGAGGGTCCAGAGCTTGGGCGGGATGGTTGAATGGGTGTTCCACATATTAATTTCCCTTCTGAGTCCTGGTCTTTCTCATAAGGATGGGAAATCAGTTGTCCCCCCCGCCTCCATCTGTCGATTCCTTGAAATTTGGGGATTGTCTGAGTATGAGCTGACGGCCCCTCTCCTTAAAAATCCCCTCTTGGTTCCCAGTATTGAGAGGAGGGAAAAGATGAAGGGAGCTATTCCAGGCCGGCCTCCCTCCAGCTGTTCTGTTGACCCAGGTGTTAGACACAGGAACATGGCAAATAGAGTAAGGGGCAGTGCTGGCTGAGCCAAGAGGTTGAATCCCAGAGGCCTGAGATGTGGGAGGGGTGCCAGACCTCCTCCCAAGGAACATTCCCTTTCAACTCTGCTTGTCCTAAGGAAGTGACTGGTTCCCAGATGATGGACCGGCAGCACTGGGAGGCTACCCCAGGCTTCATGATTGTTCTGAGAGGACCAGAGAGCCTTCTTCACCACCACCTGCACCAGAGAGAAGAGAGAACCACAGAGACAAGAATGAGAATGAGAGATAAACTTAGGGAAGGGGATGCAACTCCTCACCCTGACCCCCCAATCCTGACCATCATCTCTGAAAGCCAGCCCTATGACTAATGACGCAAGCACCACGAAGAAGGTGATATTGCAGACCCTTGATCTGCAGCTGACATGGCAAGGTCCCTTCTCTTGGCAGACTGCTTAGGTTCACAGAGATGAAGCCAAAGAAAGCAGAAGAGCAGGGAAGCTACTGAGGCGGGAAGAAGGGGGGGCAGGGTCAGGTTCCGTCAGAAAGAGGGGGGCAAAGGGGAATCCACGGAATGGATGTGGAGGGGAATTTCTGAGCAGGGAAAGCGAAAGTTCTGAGCCATAAATAAGAGGCAGTTGCAGCCTCACACAGGCTTTCACACACATTCCCAGACCCCCTCACACCCCACAAGGACGCCTGTGCTTTTCGCATTGCTCCCTCCCGCTGCCAGCCAAGTTTCAGCCTCATAAGACTCCGGCACACACCCAGAGATTCACCCGCGCTCACGCTCGCTGTTGGTCTGCCTCTGTCCGCCCTCCATGGCATCCCAAGCAGCTGCACTCCTGGCCCTCAGCCTGCTGAGTCTCTGGACCTCCCCTGGTAAGGCTGAGGGAAGGCTTTTGGTGGGCTTGGGGGAGGGGTGTCTAAATCTCAGACTGTTTGGCACTGAATGTGGGGGACACTGAGTTAGGTCTGCATGTTTGGGTGAACCTGGGGGTTCCCTGAGCCCTGTGTGTGTGCCTGTGAGTGTGAGTATAACTGGGCCCTGAATTCCAATGTGTGTCTGTCTCTTGGTGTATCCCAGGGCCTATGGCTACCCCTCTTTCTGCAGCCTCTGTTTCCTGCTGCCTCAGTTTCCCAGACAGGAGAGAACAGTATACATTTGTTTACAGTGGGGAGAATGGGAGACGCTGAGACAGGGCTGATAGTCCAAATATTTAACAGTTCATAAGTCCTCTAAGTCCCCCAGTCTCTTACTGCCTCACCCCTCACTCCCCACCTCTCCTCCCCACCCCCATGCTGTGAGCAGCATCAACGCTTCATTTATGTGGCAGTTGAGAGGTCTAGGGAGAGAGGTTGGGGTGATCAGGGCAGCGGGAAGGCATTTGTGGGGCTCAGGGCGATGGCTGTTTACCAAACAGCTTAGAAGTACTTCAATATATTTAGCAGCCATTAGGGCCAAATTGATATACGCCAGATGAATACCAGGTTTAACTGACCCCCCTAACCACACACACACACACACACACACACACACACACACACACACACTCTTAATCTCACTTAGGGCTGTGGCCTCCCCTCCTCAGGGTCCTGTGTCCTGACACCACCTTCTTTCCGCTATCCCCACCCCAGCTCTGGGCGGTGCCAATGATGCCGAAGACTGCTGCCTGTCTGTAACCCAGCGTCCTATCCCAGGGAATATCGTGAGAGCCTTTCGCTACCTCCTCATCAAGGATGGCTGTAGAGTGCCTGCTGTTGTGTGAGTTGTGGGGGGAGCCTATCTAGCCTCATCTCCCCCAACAGCCACTGGTGACACCTCCATCTTCTTACCTGTCTTCTCCTTGCCAAGCCCAACCGCTTCAAGGAAGCCCCTGAAACCGATTCCCAGATGTGGTCCCCAGCCTCTGCCCTCACACCAGGGCCCACCAGGAAGCCGGGTTCCAGGGCTCCATTTTCTCTGACCTCTGGCCTCTGACTCCAGGTTCACCACACTGAGGGGTCATCAGCTCTGTGCACCCCCAGACCAGCCCTGGGTGGACCGCATCATCCGGAGACTGCAGAAGAACTCTGCAAAGGCAAGCCCGGCACTCCCCAGCCCTACCTCCTCCCTCGGAGCCCCTGCCCAAGACCCCAACCCATGACCTGCCTCTCCTTCCTCCCCCAGAACAAGCGCCACAGCGGTTAGCCCCTGACAGCCCCAGAGGGAGCCCTATGTCTGAGTGAAGGGATGTGAGTCACTGCAGCCCTGGGGAACCAAGGATCAGAAGGAAGGAGCAGGCCTCCAGCAAGTCTGCACCAGACCTGACCCAGCCGGGACAGGGCCTGGAGTGTCAGTGTGAGTGTGAGTGTGAGCAGGGGTGAGTGTGGCAGGAGCGCAGCTTCTCCTCCACACCCAGACCGCAATGCTTCCAATAAAGCCCCCCTGGTACCCATGGCTCTGTCTGTCTGCTGTTTGTTGTCTGTCTGGGAGGACCAGGATAAGAAATGGGGAGATGGAATGGCAGGATCTAATTTTCCCTCTGCAACCTGAGCAACCTCCTCATGGACCCCTACTTAACACCCTATGTCCTCGGGATCAGTTCCCACGATCAAGCCCCGCCTCGGGTCTCCTCACAGCCCTCTCACTCTCCACGGTTCAGTGACACCAATCCTGTGTCTGTTCTCCGACTGAGCCAAACTCTTTCATGCCTCCCAGTCTTTCTTCTCCAAGGCTAAGTATCCAGGTGTCTCAGGGATCAGGTGTCATCAGAGGGAAGCGAGTTGTCAAGAACGAGCTTTCCTGGCTGGGGGAAAGAAGAGGCCCAGCTCTACTGGTGGGGCAGGGAAAGTACCCATCCACCCACACCATTCCCTCTGTCTGGAACACACTTCTCTCTCACAGCCTCACCTGCCTTCCCATCTGGGTCTTGATGACTCTTTCTCCAGGAAGCCTCCCCGACTCCAGGCTAGGTGAAGAAGCCTCCTTCCTCCCAAGCTCCCAGGGCTCTTGCCCCTCTCCCCTTGCAGCACTCATCACACTGAGTTATAACTGATAGTTTGTCAGCCTTCCTCAAGAGGGATCACGTCTATTTTGGCTTCCACTGTCTCCCTGGTGGTCACTGCCTGGCACAAAGTAGTCACTCAAAAAATATTTGTCTAGAAAATGAATACATATGTGAAGAAAGGCTCAACAGCCAGCGGTGAGGGTCCAGCTGGCCACACAGAATCTGACCTTCAGGCCAGCCATCCTCTCTCACTCAGTCAGGCTGGGCCAGGTGCAGCACGATCTGAGCAATGCTGGGGCCACACTTCTCAGAGATACTGACAGATAGACCTGGGAGCCAGAAGTCCGGGTGGAAGAGGGCCCAGAGGGGGGAAGAAGCAGCAGCCAGGGAGCTAGGGAGATTTATCATGGAGGAACCCCACCACCACCCCTGAAGCCCCCGTGAGCACCTGGGCCAAGGCAACACTAAGACCAGGGAGTTACAGAGGAGTCTCCTCTTTGGGCAATGAAAGCACTGTGACTCTTGGAGCATACCACAGACTGCTCTGGAAGGAATGAACTCCTCATGCCTGGGAAGTCCCCTGGGGAAGCTGCTGGTCTCCAACTTGGGCCTCTAAGGGCCTGTCCCACGGACAGCAGCAAAGCTGTGGCACTGGGGTTAGATGGCAGCTATGACAGCAGACTGAGCATCGTTACCTGGAAAGGGGGGTCATCATTATACCAGATATACCTCATCTGGTAACAAAACCAGGCCTGGACAGGCTGGGAAGGGGGGCAGTGGTGAGGGGGTTGTGCCAGCCCCTCCTCGCTGAGCGGAGTGCACAGCAGTTTGCTTCTTCCTCCCCTCTGCTCCCAGAAGTAAGGTATTCAAAATCTCAGATATCCCAGACCTTAGAGTGACAGGAGTGGGCGGGATGGGGATAGTTGGCAGGAACGACTGCTGTAGCTGGGAAGTGTGGCTCTGCTGCCTGGGGAAATCAGCCGTCCAACCCCTGCACCCGTGCACCCGGCCGCCTAGCCGTCTCTGCCCCCAAGAGACTGCCAGCCATCCTTCTGCTCCTCCGCCCACCTGCTCCTCCATCCATCAATCCACCCATCAAGGCAGCCAACTACGGAGCTCCAGGGGTCCCAGCTACTGACACCTTTTGGACCCTGTGGCCTGTACTCCAGCAGGCAGAGGACAAACACAGGTGTGAGGGGAGCACATTGCTTCACACCCTTCTCAGTCCCCCGTGAAGCCAAGTAAAAGTCAGCCTGTCACAGAGGAAGACATAAACCTCCCTTTGGACTCTTGGGGGGAAAACCCAGATAGAGTAGGGGAAGTGAGGGCACGAGCCCTGAGGAAGATACTGCTATGACAGAGGCCCTGGACTCCGCCTCCCTGCCACTGTCCTGAGGGAGTACAGGAACAAGTCTGAGCTCAGTGCCCAACCCACTGTCCTGCTTCGGCACTTCATTGGGCCACTCCGGTCAAGTGTCTTCCTTACTCCCCATCACCAAAACCTTAGGTCCCCCATCAGTCAGGTGTATAGGGAGAGGTGCTTAAGTTTTAAAAGTCCCTCCAAAAATTTGACTCATGCATCTTTGGGTCTCAGACTAACCCCCAGCAATCACATGGGATCCCCCAAAGTCATGCACATTCAGAAATGTCCCTACTTCTTGGGGCCCCAGGGACCACCCTCTGGGAACAAAGAAAGAGCTGAGACTCAGGAAGAGAGAAAATAATTCAAGAGCTAGTGAAGGGGCTTAGACTGAACAGCCTCTGGCCAGACCCTGGAGGCCTGGGGAATAAAGAATTTCAAGAAAGTCTGAGGGAGCAGTCACCCGAGTACCACAGGGAGCAGGCATGCAGCCCTCCCTATCCCTTTTCCAGCCAGAGCCTTCCCTTCCCCAGCCACCAACCCCTCCTGGGCACTGGCTCTTAGCCTCTTATCTCCCTGCCGGATATGTGAGGGCTTAGCCCAGCAATCTGTGACTTGCCCCGACCCACTCAAACATTCTCAGCACTGTGACTTCATCTAACACACCTGCTCTCTGTTTTACTATGAATTACTGACAAGTGTGTCGTTATCCCGAGTTCTGGGTGCCAGAAGCTTACTTGCCTACCTGACAATGATGAGGCTGCCAACTTCTCCAAGGGATAGTATGGACTTCTACATCCCCAACCAGAATACAAGGGCCCTGCTACCTGCCTCTGAATAGACACCTTCCTGTCTAGGGCACAGGGCTCCTGCTACTGGCTTAAGGCCAACAGCTGAGTGAAAACGCCATGCCCTGAAGGCCTAAGGCCCCAGCAGCCAACATCTCCTCAAAGGGACCTGACATCCCTGCTCAGAGAGCTTCCAGCTCCCACCTATATGATGGACAAAAAAGCTCCCTGTCCTGTCTATTGATAGAGTTCCCAGAGAAAGGGATTGGACCTGTTCATCTCCATTGCCAACATTGCTCTGTTCAGGGGCTGGCACAGAACAAGCCGAGAACTCATTTGAATAACAAAAAATGTAACTGAAAATGGCCCTTTCCCACGATGCCCCGCCCAACTCATACCTGGAGCACATCCAGTTCTCAAGACATTGGGGCTGTCTCTGTTGCTTGGGTAAGTGTTTGGTAAAAGCCAGCCCCATACGGTTTTGATCATATTTTCATCAGCTCATGTTCGACTTCTCGGTAAGCCCCCACCCCTAGGCTCCCCTTTTCTGGCCTCCGGGAAACTCAGAAACAGCCAGAAAAATCTTGGAAATAACAGTCTCACAATGGAGCAGGACTCCCAAGTGGGGAATTTCCTCAAGAACTCCTCCGTAAGAATAAGCTGGCACTTCTCTGGTCAGAGAACTTCCTCAGCGGCCCCTGAGACTTATTCACATAGAAAGACAAGGCTCTACTCCACTGGCTAGCTCACCACGAGTGCTGGACAGTGCTGTAAGTCCTAGTACCATTCTTATGTTACAGCTGGGGAAACTGAGGTGCAGAGCTTAAGTCACTTGCCCAGGCTGGACAGACGGTAAAGTGACAGAGCTGGGGGCATCCTAGCTGGGCAGTTTGCCTCCAGAATCTGTACTCTAAGCTACTATACATACCACCTCTGTGAGTTGACCCATCTCCTAAATAAAAATGGGAAACAATATAGCAGGGCCAGGTCTGAGGAAGCGGCCCTCAAGGAATAGGGAAAGCCATTACGTTGGGATGCTAACCATGTGCCAGGCTCCAAGCGGAGTCCTTTATGGGCATTATATCACTGCGTCCTCTAACGAACCTCTGAAGTGGAGAGCACTAGTCCCATTTTATAGACGAGGAAATGGAGACACCGAGAGGTAGTGTGAGCTCCCAAGTCCACGGAACTAGTAAATGGCAGAGCTGAGAGGAAATAGGCCCACGTTCTCCAGGTCTATTCAAGTCTCAGTATCCCCAAGGGGGAGCAGTAGAGATGGAGATCAGGCCACAAATATGCCCACATTCTTACCTCCATTCCCAGGGGAGTATCAGAGGCCAGGACCGGGTGATGTTAAAAGAACAGGAGAAATGAGGGGTAGGGCGTGGGATCCTGAAATATAGGGGCAGGACAAGGGGGTCATGTGGGCAAGGATTCTGGAAGGGGTGGGGCCAGGTTCTGACCCAGTGAGGGTGGGGGCCACCTCCACAGGGCAGAGAATCTGGGAATCACAGGGGTGGGATCAGACTCCTGAAGGACCAGCTTCTGAGGGCCACGTCCATCTCCTGAGGGGCCAGGATCAGGCAGGACAGGGCAGGAGGACAAGAACCAGGAAACCTCCGAGGATCAGAATAAATGGGGGAGTTAGACCTGTCTGCCCCCATTCCTGTTCCTAGGACCTTCTGGCCTTCCATGGGTCCTGTGGGGAGGCAGAAGACATGAGCTGCCCTGGGCTCCAACCCAGCGGAATTGGGATGGCTTTAACCCCAGCAGCTTCCACGTTGCCCTACCAGGACAACCCGATCCCCCAGGGCTCTGGATCTCAGAGTCACCGTCCCTGGAAGTCTGGATCCATCACCATCCAAACCTCAGTCACCTTGCCAATCTCATACCTGTCAGATCATCATTTCAAGAAGTCTCCTCCAAAAAGCCACCCCTTCGACCAGGGGCCCAACATTTTAAAAGCCCTCTATCAATTCAAGAACACTGACTGACACGACATCCTAATACCTAATGATGTCCCCGTTGCTGACAGGACCCCCATCAATGTCAAGGTCCCCCATTACTCTCAGGTTACCATTCCTCTCAGGAAATCCTACCACTGTCAGGAACACCATGCCTGTCAGGCGAGACATCAATATTGTATAACTCCAGGGATACCATTTTTCCTGTAGTCTATGTAAACGGCGCCTCGGCATGGCGGCCGTAAGTGTCAGAATATCTATTAGTGTAAGGCCCCCACTAGTCTCAGGGCTGCCATGATACAGGGTCCTAACCCTGGCAAATCCTTGTGTCTAAAGTGATGCCACATCACTGGAACCCAGAACATTTATTCTTACCAGGCACTGTTCTAGGTGCTGGTGATACAATAGTGAACAAGATAGACAGGCTCTTGGGCTTCATGAGGCTGAATGAAACCCTCTAAGGAAGATTACATTACCTGTCCACACACACGAAAAGGCAAATAGACAAATGTATTAACAAGGATTTTCCCTTGCAAGCTACTAAAACTCATTAGCTGATCTAAACAGAAAAGTGATTTATTGAAAAGAGCCTGGGAGATTGTAGAAAATGGAAGAGGAAGCAAGCCTGAGCAGCTGGAACCACTTGCAAATCTTGTAGTAGAGCCAGGACGGTCCAGACATCCCTCCATGCAGCATCCCCAGAAGGGGCGCCAAATGCCAATACCATCCTTATGTCCAGACAGCTGGAGCCCCTGCCCAGCATTCCACACCTCGGAGGGCTCTGCTCTGGCTCTCCTCCAGTCATAGCTCTGGGCACAGGGCAAAGAGTACACAGGGCTAAGGGGACATGCCCACCTGGGGCTTGTGCTTCTCCTTCTGGAGCACATTTCAGGAACTGAAAACTAGAGAACTCCCCACCCAAGTGGCCCCAAGCAGCTTCCAGAGTCTGTGCAGGCCTCTTCCTCTGAGACATCCTTCCTAGAATGGACTGCGTCACTCCCTGCTTCCAGATGGTTGCCAAGAGGTAGCTATTTCCAGGGAACAGAGAAGGAGCTTGGATGTATGGGGCCAGACTGCCTACACCAAGCATGAGGCCCTTTATGGTTCATGATGAAACTGAGGGTACAAGAGGAGGGGCTGGGAAGAGAAGGGGGACAAGTAGAGCGCTGGGGCTTGGCTCTCCCCTTACCACCTCATTCCATCATAGAACTCCAAGGAGTCCAAGAATTCTAAATTTGAACCTGGCCTTTGAATTGCTCTAAACGCATATTTTTCAAGGCAGTAAGAGAGAGTGATTTTTATTTGACAATGTGTTAGCTTGATCTAGAACTTGAAAATATTAATTTTTTAAAGATTTTATTTACTGGGATGCCTGGGTGGCTCAGTCGGTAAAGATTTTATTTATTTATTTGAGAGAGAGACAGAGAGCATGAGCGGGTGGGGGGAGGGGTACAGAGAGAGGGAGAAGCAGGCTCCCCACTGAGCAGGGAGATCATGACCTGAGCCAAAGGCAGATGCTTAACCGACTGAGCCACCCAGGTGCCCCATAACTTTTAAATATTTAGATACGTGGTATGTTGTGTTTCATTTGTACTGTTGCTCCAAGCCCCACAAATGTTAGGTGATCAGCTCACCAGATTTTACCCTGTAATCACAGCTACGGTGTCGCTGGAAAACCCACATCACTTCTGCCACCACTCCCACCACCACCAAATTCTCTACTAATCCTGCTCCTTTGCGTCACTACTATCTTCTTATTCACAATCCCCGGAAGGTGCTTCTGATGGGCTAAGCCTAAGTCATGTGCCCAAGGCCTAACAGTAAAGGGGGTGAGAATTAGTATATGACCTTTGGGTATTTTATGATGGAAGGTAACTATTGGTAACTAAGACTAATATAATAGGAAATTCCTCAAATACAGAAAGGGGGTAAGGTTGTGGGCAGTGAAAACAACGATAAATTGTTTTCTACAGCTTACCCTCTGGCTATCCAACATCAAAATCCACCCTTTGTCCCAAACCCTAGGCCTCTTAAAAATGTAAGGGTATTTCCTAATATACTATCACTTTTGCTAATACAACCAAAAAACTTCACTCCTCCTCCAAGAGAGACTATTCAGTTTTAGCAATGACCACATCTGTCTTGGTCAGCTTGGGCTGCCACAATAAAATACCATAGTTTGTGTGGCTTAAACAGCAGACCTTTAGTTTCTCACTGTTCTGTAGATTACAAGTTCAAGATTAAGGTGCCAGCATGGTCAGTTTCTGATGAGAACTGGTGAGAGCTCTCTACCTGTCTTACAGATGACTGCCTTCTCACTATGGCCCATGACAGAGAGAAAGAGACCTCTCTCTCTTTCTCTTCTTATAAGGCCACAGTCCTATCAGATTAGGGCCCTACCTTTATGACCTCATTTAATCTAATTTACTTCCTAAAGACCCTATCTCCAGATACAGTCACACAGACACAATTCAGCCCATAGCAAAATCCAATTCTAAATCCAAGATCTCAGGGTGACATCCATTCTTCTTCTAGTTTGTTATAATCTCATCTCTATTCTACAACACCTGGTAACCACCAACAACACACCTGATCGGTCAGGATAAGCTAGGTTATATTGCAATAACAAATGACACCAAATCTGAGTACCTTAACACAATAAAACTTTATTCCCCATGCACACCAAGCCTGCTATGGGGCTCGGGGGGCCTTCAGCACAGCTGTGTTCCACGTGGCAGCTCAACATTCTAGGCTGCCTTGATCTTCTGGCATGCTCCTTCATCTCGACACATGTTTCCATGAGCGCTGCAGCCAGGAAAGACAGTCAGGGCAACTCTTGTTTAAACACTTCTATCCACAAATGACACATGCCATTTCTATACACATTTCATTGGACAAAGTGTATCATACAACCATACTTAACTTTTTTAAAAAAGATTTTATTTATTTAAGAGCAAGAGAGAGCATGAGCGAGGGAAGGGGCAGAGGGAGAAGCAGACTCCCCTGCTGAGCAGGGAGCTCGATGTGGGGCTTGATCCCAGGACCCCGGGATCACGACCTGAGCCAAAGGCAGACGCTCAACCGACTGAGCCACCCAGGCGCCCTCAACCATACTCAACTTTAAGGGAGTGACTGTCAGAAGAAGTAAATCAGCATCTTGGTGAGTAGTAATAATATCACCACAAAAATCTATCTTCAAGAATGAAACAGGGGCACCTGGGTGGCTCAGTCAGTTAAGCGTCTGCCTTTGGCTCAGGTCATGATCTCAGGGTCCTGGGACTGAGCACCACCCCCCTCCTCACCCCCTGCTCGGCAGGGAGTCTGTTTCTCCCTCTCTCTCTGCCCCTCCCCCCAATCATGCTCCCTCTCTCTTTCTCTCAAATAAATAAATAAATAAAATCTTAAAAAAAGAAAAAAAGAATGGATAAAGGAGGATGAAAGAAATGGGAATCAGTTAAAGAAAGAGGGGCATTTCAAAACCAGGAGGAAAATATGGTTAAAAACTATAGTCTGTAGTTATGAAAATAGCCCTGGGGCTTAACTAGCATTTATTATGTACTTCCTTCTCATACTAGTTTTCTATTACTATGTAACAAATCACCACAAATTCAGCAGCGTTGAAAAATCCAAATTTATTATTTCACAGTTTCTGTGGGTCAGGAGTCCAGGTACATGTTGACTGGGTCCTCCCTGCTCAGGGTCTCATCAGACTGAACTTTGGCTTCAGCCAGGGCTGCAATCTCATTTCAGATTGAGTTGTCTTTCAAACTCACCAGGTATTGGTGGTTGTGCTAGTAGGACTGAGGCCCTGAGCTCCTATAGCTGCCTGCCACATGGCCCTCTTCAACATGGCAGTTTGCTTCTTCGAAGCCAACATGAGAGCACCTGGTTTTCTTTTTCTTTCTTTCTTTCTTTCTTTCTTTCTTTCTTTCTTTCTTTCTTTTTCTTTTTTTCTTCCATTCTTCTTTCTTTATTAAAAGAAAGGAACTCTACGCCACCACACATGGGGCTTGGACTCACGACCCCAAGATCAAGAGTCACATGCTCTACCGACTGAGTCAGCCAGGCACACACACACCCTTTTTTGTAAGAGAGAGAGAGAGAGATTGAGCACGTGAGTGGTGGGGAGGGCAAAGGGAGAGAGAGAATCCTAAGCAGGCTCCACGCCCAGCATGGAGCCGGGCTACAGGGCTCCATCTCACAACCCTGAAATCATGACCTGAGCCAAAATCAACAGTCGGATGCTTAACCAACTGAGCCACAATGGTGCCCCAAGGCACCCCCTTTTTAATTTTTTTTTAAGGCTGCTGCTTATTTCTTACCTCTACACACTTTTTTAAAGGGCTCACTGATTAGGTCGGTCCCATCCAAGGTAATCTCCCTTTTGATGAACTCAAAATCAACTGATTAGGGACCTTAATCACATCTGCAAAATCCCTCCATTTTGTCATTTATCATAACCTAATCCCATGAAGGATATTCCACCATATTTACAGGTCAAGAGGTTAAGGTGATCTCAAATCAAAGAGATACAGGGCACACACACCAGGGGGCAGGAATTTTAGAATTATGTTCACCACACTTCCACTATGACTCATTCCCTCTATCTCCAACTGGCACTTCACCTGGTTGACATTCTGTGACTGCAAAGAGACTCAAACCTTCACACCCAAGGGATACTAGACCCTAGTGGTCCTGCCTGATTAAGTTCACAAGGGTCTTCCATTAACTTTGATCACTAGGCATGGCATCACCAGGAGAAAGTGCCCCAAGTACCCCAGGTATTACCCACATATACGTTGCCTCTCTCACCACTTGCCCTTCCCCTTCCTCACCCACATTGGGATTAATCCCAAACCCCTGTCCCTCCTCTGAGCCTCTGTGCTTACTGTTCATTCTACCTGGAATGTCCTCCCTCCTGCCTCACCCATCCTCGAGGCTCTGCAGAGATCCCTCCTCTGTGTAGCCTCCTTTGCCTACTCTCTGAACCCCTGGGGTTCTTCATCTCCAGCCACATAGATTACTTTCTATTTTGGGTTCAGGGGACCTTGTTTCCTGCACTTCTCCCAGAGAGGAACCCTGGGGCCTGGAGTAGCCCAAATTGCAGGAAATGAAGGAGAGGGGATGTTCAGAAAATCCTGGCAGTGGTGTTACTTCAAGCTCCAGAGGGCAGGAGGCAGGAAAGAGGGGGGTGTACTATTGCTCAAGACTTCTCCCCATCCTGATGTCATGTCACCTCTGGAAGTCCTGTGCAATGTTCTACCCACACCCTGAGACCAAAGGGCTAAGCTCTGCCCCTCTGGCTGGGCCAGGACCCTCTAGATATGGACAGAAGGTTTGGAAAAAGATGGGGTGTGAAGCAGACCCCTTCCCACGATCAGGGACTTTCAGGGGCTGAGTCATTTGGTTTCTTGCTCATTTCCAGCTCCTTTCTGGAAAAAGACAGCCCAGCCTCCTCAGGCCAAAGCCCCCACTGCACAGGCCAGGAGCCACACATTTTCATTTTCTGCATACATTAGACGCCCCCTACAGGCCCCATGAGGCTGAGAGCCAGGCCGGGAGCCTCATATCCCCTTTTCCCTGTGCAACAGATGCTCGCTGCGGGCCCTGTGAGGTTGGGAATCGCAAATGGATGGACTAAACAGCAACCGGAATACACACCCACACACAAACAAATGCCAACACCCTCAGCCACTTACATATGTTCTACCCACATACACAGTCACTCATATACATCGAAGGACATACCACAGACATTTAATCTTATAATCACAATACGGGCACAAGGGCATATCAGACACACATGATTCATGCACATGTCATGGACCCACAAACCCACGAACACACATGGACACAATCTTTCCTCCTAGAGAGGAGTATTTGTTTGGAAGAAATAGGTTGAAAAGCCACCTGGGGAACAGCGTGATATCCTGAGTGATATAAAAGGAGACTGAACTGCTTCTAGGTCTCATAAGGCTTGTTGACTGAAGAGCCCTTTGTTTTGCTGGGTACTAGAGTGGTTTTAGGTTTGGAACAGTGCAGGTAAGAGTTGGGGTAGAGCTATTAAAAGAGAGAAATTTGGAGTCTGCAAGAGCTTAATCTATATAACTTGTATGAAAGCTCATCCTTAGAAGCTGGACTCATGAACTCAGCAAGCTGGGTCGAACTGTCCTCACTGCATCCAGGATACCATAAAGAGAAGTCTCCTGATACTGGCATTACATGGTAGGTGATAAATGAGAAACAGGGATGGACCTAACCTTCATGAGCATCCACTGTGAGTCAGGCACATGGACTACCTCACAGGATACACATTTGTTCTATTTTACAAGTGAGGAAACTGTCATCTCTTCCCTCATTTGTCCAAGGTCATAAAGCCAGATTCAAACACAAGAGTTTGAATATTAAAATCTTGTTTTCCTTCATCGGTAACGACAAAGGCAAGGCATACATGTTCCCACTCCCAACTCATGTTCCCCAAAATACTGATGCAGACTAAGGACTGGCAAACTGTGGCCCATGGGAGAGATCCGGCCTGCCACCTGTTTCGTACATAAAGTTTTATTGGAATGTAGCCGTGCCTGTTCATCTGTATGGTGTCTACGGTTGCTTTGGGGCTACAACAGCAAAGCTGAGTAGTTACTCCAGAGACAGTATAGCCAGCAAAACCTTAAATATTTACTATCTGGCCCTTTACGGAAAAAGTTTGCCAATCTCTGATCCAAACTCAGCCTCAGAACTGGAGTTAGCAAGTGAGACAAGGCTTATTGCCTTTGGAGTCTTAGCCCTGTAGTCACCTGTAGTCACTACCCTGTAGAAGGGTAGTCCAATAAATGAATGGGATGGAGCATGGGTGAATGAACCGGTGGGTGGATACTATAGGTAGCATATCAGAGTTTGCTCCAAATACCAACGTTCTGCCATTTATAAGCAGGGAAACCTTGGAAAAATTAATCTTTCTGGGTCTTAGTTTCCTCATCTGTAAAATGGGAATAATTATTATTCAGAGCTCTTCCCCTTACAAATGACAAAAACCCAATTTAAAGTAGCTTAAACAAGAAGTTAAAAATTGTTTTATCACATAACTAGGTCCATTAAAAATAGATTTTAGGGGCACCTGCATAGCTCAGTTAAGCATCTGGCTTTTGATTTTGGCTCAGATCATGATCTCAGGGTGGTGAGTTCAAGCCCTGCGTTGGACTCCAGAGCTGGGCATGGAACCTGCTTAGGATTGTTTCTCTCCCTCTCCCTCTGCCCACTTGCGCTCACCTGCACTCTCACTCAAAAAACAATTTTTTTAAATAGACTTTGGTCTACTTCTGCCCTAGGGGTCCAAATGACATTAACTTCATCTCTTCTAATTCTTTTTAGGGAGTTTCATTCCTCTTGTAGATAGGTGCTCTTCTAACAGCAGGAGATATGGACCCTGGAAGCCTCAAGTCTACATTTTTATAGTAAACTTTTATAGTAGACATTTTATTTTATAGCAATCTAAAACAGAGGCCCTCTGGGGTGCCTGGCTGGCTCAGTCAGTAGAGCATGTGACTCTCGATCTTGGGGTTGTGAGTTCGAGCCCCATGTTGGGTGTAGCAATTACTTAAGAATAAAATCTTTAAAAAATAGGGGCGCCTGGGTGGCTGAGTCAGTTAAGTGTCTGCCTTTGGCTCAGGTCATGATCCCAGAGTCCTGGGATCGAGTCCCGCCTCAGGCTCCCTGCTCAGGGGAGTTCTCCAAGCTCCGGTGTCCAGAGTTTTTATTGAAATTTCATTACGTAGGCACGACTGAATTGGCTGAAGTCAATCTCCAGTGCCCTCCCATACCCAGAGGCTGGGCAGGCTCAAAGCCCCGACTCCCCAGTGACATGGTTGGTTTTTCTTACGACCATCCCCTAGACGATCCTAAGTCATCTCACCTCTTAGCATAAACTCAAGTGTGACCATCCAAGGGGCTCATAAATAACAAAGACATTCCTATTACTTGGGAAATTCAAAGATTTAAAGTCTCCCTTTCAGAAATCAGGGACAAAGACCAGTCAAATTCTTTATTACACAACAGAAAGGAAGAAATTTCTGGATATAAAAATGAAGGCTTCAGGAGGCCATAAACAAGAGACAGCTACAGCCTCACATACACATCACAGCACCATCATGGACTCCCTCCCCCTCACCACCACTCTTCCACTCACTCTCTACCATCCAGCCTCACAGTCTCACACAGGCTCCACACAAGCAGGACTACTGCAGCCCACACACTTGCTGCTTCCAAAGATTCTACCCATTTGTCCATCTCCCTCCGTCTTCCATGGCCTCCTGAACAGCACCACTCTTCTTCTCAGCATACTGATTTCTTGATCTCCCCTGGAAAGGGGAAGGGGTAAAATGGTAAGATGAGGGGCAGAGGAGGGATCAGAGAGTCTGTGAGGGAGACTGTAAGTTCAGTTCAACACCCGGGTCCGAGTGTGTCTGTGAACCTGAGAGTGTGCATGTGCCAAATGGGCGTGCCCTTGTGATTGTGTTCCTGTGTACTGTCGGTATACCTAGCATTGTGTACATTCCTGTGCAATCCATACACGGACTTGTGTGGTATGGGTACACCCGTATGATACAGATGTGCCTGTGCCCCTGCTATTCCTGAATGTGTCAGCACCTGGATGGGTCCTGTGGCCTCTGGCTGCCCCTCTCTCTAGAGGCTCTGTCTCCTTTAGCCTGGGTTTCCGGAGGAAGAAGAGGACGGTGCACATGGATGGAAAAGAAAGGAACACTAAAGCTATGGCACTGGGGGAGACATCCTGAATTCTAGTCAGGGCTGTGGTCTTCCCACCTAAGAGTCCCTCAAGACCTAACCATTAGACCCACCCCCCAGCTCTGAGTGATACCAACAACTCTGAGGACTCTGTCTCTTGGTGAACCAATATCCAATTCCCAGGAACATTTTTGATGCCTTTTTGTTCCTATCTCCTTCTCAATGATGGCTGTAGGGTACTGTTGTCTTGGCTGGGGCGGGGTGGGGGGGTGGGGGGGTGAAGAGTAACCAGTCTCTTCCTCTCCCAATCACTTCCTCCGTCACCTGCGCCTCCACTCATCATCTTACTTCCTTCTCCTTGCCAAGCTCCTCCCCACAAGGAAGCCCCTGAAACTGATTCCCAGTGTGGTCCTCAGTTTCTGCCCCTCACACCAGGGCCTGACAGGAAGCTGAGTTCCAGGACTGTTCCGTTCCTTCTGATGCCAGGTTCACTGCGCTGAGAGGTCACCAGCTCTGTGCACCCCCAGACCAGCCCTGGGTGGACCGCATCATCCGGAGACTGCAGAAGAACTCTGCAAAGGCAAGCCCGGCACTTCCCAGCCCTACCTCCTCCCTCGGAGCCCCTGCCCAAGACCCCAACCCATGACCTGCCTCTCCTTCCTCCCCCAGAACAAGCGCCACAGCGGTTAGCCCCTGACAGCCCCAGAGGGAGCCCTATGTCTGAGTGAAGGGATGTGAGTCACTGCAGCCCTGGGGAACCAAGGATCAGAAGGAAGGAGCAGGCCTCCAGCAAGTCTGCACCAGACCTGACCCAGCCGGGACAGGGCCTGGAGTGTCAGTGTGAGTGTGAGTGTGAGCAGGGGTGAGTGTGGCAGGAGCGCAGCTTCTCCTCCACACCCAGACCGCAATGCTTCCAATAAAGCCCCCCTGGTACCCATGGCTCTGTCTGCAATCTTGTTTGTGGCCCAGGCAGGGGAAGAGAGGTATGAGAGGGAGAAAGAAGGTGGGATTGGGGGAAAGAGTAGTTGTACCCATTTGCCACACTTCATCCTGAGGGAACTTTCACTTCACTTATTTCTGGTCACTCCCCTACAGTCCAGCCAGAAGGCTCTCTTCCTCCCTCCCCAGACTAACTGGCGCAGCTATTTCCAACCTCCCACACCGGGTTAATTGAGCTCTCTAGGCTCTACTGCAGTACCCTCTACTGCCTCCAACCAGTGTGCTATGTTTACTGTAATAATCCATCTTCTCTACTGCTGTGTACCCATTCCTAGCCTGATATATTTGCTGATTGAATGACTGCCGGGACAAAAACCACAGGAAGATAAATTTCAGCTCAGAGAGGAAGGGCTGTGACCCTCTGGCCATTAAGTGACTTGGCCAAAGCCACTCACACATGAAATACTTCTGTAGGCTGCTCCATCTAGGCTGGGACCTCTCTGGAGACCTATTCCTCCTCAGACCAGAGTCATACAAGTGGTCTGGCAGAGGGCAAAGAAAGAGGAGAGAGGACTGGGAAAACAGTACTGGAGAGCGTCCCAAAGCTCTCATCTTGCTGCCTGGGGCTGAGGTCTCCAGGGAGAGAGCTCCAAAATCTGACTCCATCCCCACAAAAGAGGGTTCGGTGCTCTGACCGCATCCTGGTTAATAGGGCCCGACTCCGCCCCTTTAACGAAAGATGACCCTGGCTCCACCTCCAGCGAGACGCTTTGACTCCGCCTCCTCTGAAGAAATGCTCAGACTTCGCCCCTTCCGGGTAATAGGCAAGCCCCACCCCTGGAGCGCGACGGAGTCCCTATGACGTAACGGTAACGGTCTGTTTCCGGGGTGGAGCCAGGGAGGGCGGGAGTTTAGGCTACGCCGACCCCTCAGCCCCCCTCCAGGTGATCCCAACCCCCTAAATCCTCACCCAGGGCCCCAAATATCCCAGGTCCATGACCGCAAAGCCTTTCGCCCTGACCCCCTGAATGTCCTAGGCCTCCGAGGTGACCGACCTCCCAATTCCTTAACGTCTGGTGCCTCCCAATTCTTCCATCCCACCCCGTCCCAATGTGGTAATTGAGGCTTCCCGGGGGCACCTGCCTCAGATTACCTGAGAACAGGTCAGACTGATCTGAGAATGACAGAGAAGGGGACCTGGGGTTGCGGTATCCTTGATCCAATCATGCCGCTCCCCAGGAGACGTTCGGAACCCAGGACATGTCGGGATTGAGGAGATACGAGGTGGCGCTGGAGGCGGAGGAGGAGTGAGTGGAGGCGGGTTCTGCGGAGGAGGAACCTAGCCGCTCCGGGGTGGGGGGAGGGCGCGAGTTCTCGGCGGGCGGGAGGCGTGGGGCCCCTCAGGGGGCGTGGGCTGCGGAGGGAACCGCCTCTAAAGGGCGGGGCGGAGCCTTCCAAGAGAGGGGCGAGGCGTCTGAGCGGCGGAGTGGTGGGGTCAGCCCCGCCCCGCCCGGGCCGGCTCGGCCTTCTCTCTGCAGGATCTACTGGGGTTGCTTCTACTTTTTCCCCTGGCTGCGCATGTGGCGGAGGGACAGGAGGTGAGGGGGCTGCGACACCGCGGACCCGCCCGGGGCATACGAGGCTCAGCCTCAGGAGGACGGATGGGGGGAATCCGGGAGTCCCCTCCCCGCCTCATGCCAGTGTCGGGTTGCCCCACAGCTCGGCGCATCCCCGGGAGCAGAAGCTGGAGCCTCTGCGAGGCCTGATGAGCTGTCTGTCAAGGGGCCTGGGCCCTGCCCCCCAGCGCTCGGGTCGCGGCCTCCCCCGCCGCACCCCCACCGCCACTGCCCAGCCAGCCGGTGCATTAAAGATTTAAACCGAAGCCACCGTGCTGCCCTCCTGACTCTGCCGCCGCTGCCACCATTCGGGCTGGGAGCCCCTCTACACGCCTGCTTTTCGTTACTGACAGAGCCTCCCTCCCTGATAGGGTGCCCTTCCATATCCAGGCCCCCCCGTTATTACTAAGGATCCCTCATCAGTGTCAGGCCTCCCATTACTGTTGTCACTGACTGCCCTCCGCCACCTAACCCCCTCCCCCCCCAACACACACTTTGCCTCAAATAGCCTATATGCCGGGAACTAAGTAACCCTGTCCTGGTCTTCCTCCAGGCCTATCCCCACATTGATGTGTTCCACCTTCCTCCTAGACACGACTTTGTCAGGTGTCTGGAGAATCTTCTTCTGAGAGAGAATCCAAAAACTATTGTAAGCCCAGAGTTGTAGGAAGTAGGCTGTGAGAGGAGGGAAAGATTCCTAGACGCTGACTCCCTCAGCCTGCCACAGGGGAGTGACTTGGGACTGTTGGAGAGCTTTCCTACAATTAATACCACAACTTCTGGCTCCCCGTCTTTTCCCAGGTTTAAAGACACTTGGCATCAGCTTACCTAGCAGTTTTTGCTGTGTCCCTAGGAGAACCCAAAGGCCATGGCTCCCTGCCACCCTTGTCTTGTCACCTAGTTGACCTGAGACGCTCTGGCTCCTAAAGTGCTGAGGATGAGGGACTTCCAGTGGGCCTGATTTCAGTTAGGGACTGGGCCCAGCACCAGAAAAAATACCAGAAGATTACGTTAAAGAGACAGCCCAGTTGATGGGTGGGGGCAAAGCTAATTTTCATCCTGGGGCTGCACTTGCCACAGCAGATTGTGGCTGGGGAGAAGACTTGGCCCTATCTTTGGAGTAGCCAAAGGGGAGAGAGGGGTGTATACCCAGAAGAATTCATTTCTTGCCTTCCCAGGTATCTGGACCGATTGGTCCAGGAAAGACCACAAAGTATGTGACAGACAACCAGCTGATGGAGATCTGTGATAAGTAAATGGCACCCCAACAGCTGCGCCCGAGCTTTGGGGCACAAGTCCAGACTGGAGGGTGGGAGAGAGACCGTAAGGCCTCTGGTACTAGCAGTTCAAGAGGAATGAGCTCTGGGTTGTGGCCACTTCAAGAACGGACCCAGGTTCCTGAGCCATTTCTGCAAAATGTCTATATCAAGAACCCTGTCAAAAGTGGAGTGCCCTGTCCAGCCCTGGGCCTACACCTCACCAGGACACTGTCAGAATTCCTGAGTACCCGCAAGGCAAACTCCAGGCAAGGGCCTTCAAGCCTCACCCCAGACAGGAAGGAAGAGAAGCTTAAGTTGTTCAGCATGGGAGGGGGGACTAGTTCTTACTCTTGGAACTGATGGTCCCTCCTGATTGTTTCAGCAGCCCTGCAGCAGAAAGATGCCCAGGACAGGTTTGAGTCCCTATCCCAAGAGAAGGCCTGCCCCTTAGAGGATAGCTGGCCACAGAGCAGAAGGCTGCAGAAGGCACCCTTGCAACAACCAGATAAAGTCTGGATTACTGGGTTATGACTCAGTTGATGTTTCAAATACAGAGCAAGACTTGAGGGTTGAAATCTCCAGACCAGGAGTGGGAAATTATTCAAGGGGCACTAAACTTAGTGGCTTGCCTCCACCATAGGCAGTCCCCAGCTTCCTGGAAAGGACAAGAGAAGGAGAAGGATTTTGCTTTAGGGGGTAAGGGGAAGAAGGGAGTGGGGTCTGGGCATGGGATTAGGAGAGAAGAGACAGGAAGGAGAGGAGAGGTTGGGGCTTTAGCAAGGGGATGGGATGGAGAATGTATACTGGGGGGTGGGGGGTGTATTACCGACCTGGGTGGGCAGCAGGGAGAGGCTGGAATTTGAATAGAACAAAAGAGAGGTAACTGAGCTCTTGAGTCTGATGTCTCAATAAGCCAGGATTGGTTCTGGAAACCCCAGCCCCCTGCTGGCAAGAGGCTGGCATTTCTGGGACAGGACCAGGCAAAAACGGGAAGGTAAGATTTCTTGGGTCTTTTTCCTGTTTGACAGCAGCAACCTGGCACCAAAGAACTTTATCTTCTCTCATCTTCCCACCTTATCCACCCCATCCTTCCTCCCTGTCTCACATCCCTGGGGAAAGCAGCCCCCACCTCAGCATCCCGAAGGTATCCCGGTAGCACCCAGCTTCTCACTCTGGATGTGACTGTCCCAGCCAAGACTCATCCTCAGCCAGAAGAACTTGCTTTAGGGACCCATACCCATCAATTTTTCCTGATAAGACAGACAGGCTAGGGCAGGAAGTGGAGAGGGGAAAATGAAGGCAAGTTGGTGCTGGCCTGCCCTCTGCTCCCACCCCACCCACAATTCCCCTATCAGAATTTGTGTGTACTCAGATGATTGTGTGATTGAATGATTGTGAAGACACAACTATGTGGGAGTGGGACTTTGAGTACAACTGGGGCTATGTGATTCTGTCTTTGGTTGTCTGACCATGTAAGGTGGACTGAGTGATTGAGGTGTGACTGAATGTGACTGGGTATGTGAGTGTGAATGTCCATCGTCGGATGCCACTGTGGATACTTAGGTGCCCTTACTCAGTCACTGTACCATCAGTCTTCACATCATGCACCACCTGTCTCTCCAGCTTCTCTGTCCAGGGCTTAGAAGCCATAGGAAATAGCAGCCCTAGAAGAGGAAGGGGTCTGTGGCAATTAGGGCCCAGGAATGTCACAGGATGAGCAATACGTCTTCACCTGCCTCTGACTCACCTGGTGCCCCAGGTGAAAGGCACCCAGATAAAAGGTAGGGGAGGAGGAGGAGAGAGAAGTATCCAGGCTGAGCAGCATGAAGGGGCCCTCATCCACATGCAGCCTCCTGCTGCTACTGTTGCTGCTGAGCCCAGACCCTGGAGCGGGTGAGTGCTTGGGGGTGGGGGGGGGGGGCGGTCTAGAAGGTCAGGGATTTGGGTGAACGGGATGGAGGGAAAGGGACCCAGGAGTCCATCCTCCAGCTGTCTGATGGAAGGGTTTGGGTCAGGAGCCCTCTGAACACATGGCCCTATTGTCCCCTAGCACTGCCACTGCCAACCAGCATTACCTGCTGTACTCAGCTCTACCGCCAGCCACTCTCGAACAAGCTACTGAGGAGGGTCATCCGGGTGGAAGTGCAGGAAGCTGATGGGGACTGTCACCTTCAGGCCTTCGTGTGAGCTCTGACCCTCCCCCTCATCCTGACCCCTGACTCTGACCTCAGTCCCAACCCCAATCCCAATTGCTAATTCTGATGCTGACTCAGGTTTTCATCTAGCCTTTGCCCTAACCCCTGGACCCTAACTTCATCCCCAAGCTATGACGATGGCTTTGGACCTTTCCTTTCCCAGGCTTCACCTGACTCGACGCAGTGTCTGCATCCACCCTCAGAATCGCAGCCTGGCTCGGTGGTTTGAGCGCCAAGGGAGGATGCTCCAGGGGACTCTGCCTAACCTGAATTTGGGGCTGATAGGGAAAATGGACCAGGGCCCTCAGTAGCCGAAATAATAAAGCAGCATTGGTCAACAGTCTCTGACTGTGGTTTCCAAGTTCTATGCATTCTCCTGTGAGCCCTGAATCTGAAGCTGGGAGACATGTCAATAAACAGAAGAACCTCCTCGTTCTCTTTATTCACATCTTCACAAACCCCTCCAGGGGCAAGGCCAAGCACCAAGGAGCCACAGATACTCCCCAGGCACCTACATGCATACATTTAGAGAACACATGTTCCCTACCTCACATACACATGGGCACACATGGACACACACATACACATCTACACACATTCCTCAGGGGGACCTCCCACTCCGAGATGAAATGAGAGGTCCAGGCACCTTTCAGCTGGCAAGTTTGGAACAGAGTCTGACAGAACTGGGCTCCAAACAGAATCTCCAGCTGAGACCACTCCCCGCCCTCCTGCCTCCATGGGGATCTACTATCCTGCCTGGGTTCTATCTGTCTGTCCATCCACACCAGCAAGACAGAGTTATAGGTGGATCAGCTGAAGCCCTCCTGGGTCATCTACAGGTTTGGGGCTCCTAGAAGAAGCAGGAGGCAAATCAAGGGAGATAATAGGACTAGATTTTGGCCCAGACACCCTGAGAATGAGGGAGGGGACCCAGCTCTGAGCCCAACACCAAGAATAAATAGGGGAGCCCAGCTCTGATTGAAACCCAACACCCTGAAGATGAGGAAGTGTTCCTAGTTCTGGGCCCAGGTACATCAAAAATAAGGGAGGGGACCCAGCTCTGATCCAGGATAACCCAAGAATCAGGATAGATATCCAGCTCTGAGCTTAACTCAAAATGAGGGGGGCCCATCTAGGAACCCCAATACCATGTGAGAGAGGGAAGAGACCCAACTCTGAGCCCAAGGACTCGAGAATGAAAGGTCCATCCCTGAGCTCAGACATCGTATGAATGAGGTGACCCAACTCTGATTCCCAACACCGTTACAATGACTAGAGCATCTGGCTCTTAATCCAGACACTCAAAATGAGGGTACACATTCTGATCCCAAACCTTAGATGTCCTACTCACCTGGAAGCTTGTCCACTGGAATCACTGGAGCCAAGAACCTAGGCTTTTGGGGTGCATCCTTCCCATCTGGTCTCAGTCTCAGCCTGGAGCACAAAAAGGTAGCTGTCTCCCTGACAATGTTGGGCATCTCTGTTTCCTCCGAAACAGTGTAGTAGTAAAGGGTCAGGAAAGAAATCAGTGAAAATAATGAAGTTGGGGGTTGGAGGGAGAGGGGGAAGTTGTTCCAGAATCAGAGAGTTTCACTGGGAAATCATGAAGCGTGGGAATGGGTGTGGTCTGTGGGTATCAGAACATCTGTGTGGGATCAGAATCTGAGGGGCCAATGGCAGCTACTTACCAGAGCCCCAGTGCCAGGGCCCCAGCTGCCAGTCCCAGAAAAGAGAAGATTCCCAAAGATGCCAGCACTGCTACCTGTTCCAGAGGGTCTCTGTGGTCTGAGGGGGAGGGTCACATGCCACTGTCAGAGCGAGGCTTCCTGGTCAAACCCTTTCTCTCTGGGGCTTTCCCGTCCTATACAACCTTTGTTCACCTGCCTAACCTTACCAAGTGGCCGTGGGTCTGGCAGGAGGGAGGGCCTGGGGGGAGCTGGGCTGTCTGCCTGAGGCTCCTCCTCCAGCTGCTTCTGTGGCTGTCCCCCAGCTGGTATCTCCTTCGGCAGGGGCCCTGAAGGGAGGCGAGACCTGAGGAGAATTGTCCACAGGCGGTGGCGGTGGAAGACAGGGCCTGCCAGGGGAGGACAGGGCCTGGCTTGCACCCAGGGGTGCCCAGGAGGTGGAAGCCGAAAGGGTAGAGCCAGCTTCTGGGGACCTAGCAGAGGTGAAAGCTGACGGGCAGGGCTTAAGCTGGGGGTGGGGGGGCTGCGGACAAGCAAGGCTGAAGACTGGGACCTCAATGCCACACCTTCGTGGCAGGACACGTGCATGCAGCCCACTCGCACACCCGTCCGGCCGACAGGTGTTGTGGGACAGGCCTACAGCCCGCGCACCAGGCTTAGTCTCTCACCGGTGCTCGGAGTCCCCCAGGCCTCAGGACTCCAGGCACTCCAGGTGCCAGCGTCCAGAAAGTCCCGGGCACTGACCCGTACAGCATGGGGCAGCCCAGCCACAGCGTCCGTGATCACCTCCTCCAATCCTGCCGGCTCCACCTGGGAAGGAAGATGGTTCCTTGGCCCGTTATCCAGGTTGTAAACACCAAGCCTACCTGCCCCCAGCCTTAGTTAGCAAAGGGCACCGTTTCCTCCCAGTCTGTCCCTGTCAGACTGGTGGAGCTATCTGAGCCTCACGTGGCGTGGCTGGTGATGTCAGGTCTACGCCTAGTGTTTGGAAGACAAAAGCACATAGTGGTTACAGAGACAAGTTGTGCCATCGGGCTGCCTGGGTTCAAATCTTTTCTGTAGCACTTACTGAGTGACCCTGGGCCACTCTGTGCCTTGGTTTCTTCATTTGTAAAATCGAGGTGAATATACCTAAACAAGATAATGAATGTCAAATGTGTAGTACGGTGCCTGGCGGGCAGGCGGTGCTTCATAAATACTGATCATTATCTGAGGCAGCTGCTCCCCAGACTTGATGCCAGCCAACCTTTAACATCTTCAGAGGTGGAAATTCACTACTGTCCTCATCTGGGTATATGAATGTTTATATGAGAATGTGCCTCTGGGTGAAAGGCACTCCTTTTCCTAGAAAAGTCATTCGTAAAAAGCCACTCCTGTCTTCGCACAGATGGGCTTACATCAGAGTTACAGCCCCGCCGGGCAGGGGCTAGGCCTATCGGGCCCTGCTGCAATGCCAGCCCCTGGCACAAAGGCTCACCCATGGAGAGCACTCTACTGGGGGAGGCGACAGGGCTTTGGTGACCTGCCAGTGCGCCAGAAAGCCATGCAGAAGAACCAGGAACATGAAACCAGAGGCAGAAGCCATAGCCCCAGACTGAGACACACTCCAGGCCTCACCGTGGACCAGGCTGGATGCTGCGCGGGACGGTACTGCAGTCGGAACTTGAGCAGGAAGTGGGGCTGGCGGGGCCAGGAGGCAGGGTACGTCCAGCTGGCATGCAGGCGGCGGGGGTAGCCGGGTACCGACTCTACCCGAAGCCCCTGGGGTGGGTCAGGGCGCACTGAGGGTGGTGGAGACACAAAGTCAGGACGGACAACAGGTACCCATCCCTTCCCTACCACCTCCCAAGGGAAGGTGGGTGTATGCCTAAAGGTACCTGAGGGAGGCACTTCCAAGGGGTTTGGGGAGATCTTAAGCTTCATCATCCTTTGGGCTCAGAACTTGTCTGTCACCCCTATTATAAAATGAGCTGGGGCACCTGGGTGGCTCAGCCAGTTGAGCGTCCAACTCTTGGTTGCGGCTCAGGTCATGATCTCAGGGTCGTGGGATGGGGCTCACGCTGGGCTCCGTGCTCAGCGTGGAGTCTGCGTGTCCCTCTCTAGCTCTTAGCTGAGCTTTAGTTCCCCCCTCCCACATACGGATCAAAAGGAAAGAGGGGCCAGCAAGGGCTTACACTGGGCAGGGAGGGCATGAGACATGGCTGCCTTCAGCACAGGGCCTAGAAGCAGAGGCAGCTCTGAGGCGAGGCACCCAGGAAGGACTTGCGGGCTAGGCAGCCTGGAAGGGGAAGCAGCAGCAGCCTCTAGAGGCTGAGGTAAGCCTGCCCCCCCGGGCTCTGATCTCTTTGGCTTCTTAGTCTCCGCGGTAGCTATCTGTGTGCTATGTCGGAGGGAACTGTTCCGGAGCTCTGGCAGGTGGAGGTTCTGGGTTGGGATATCTGTACTCTGGAGTCCATTTGGGGTCTCCGAGGTGGGCTCTGAGGGAGCAGTAGGAATGCGTACTCACGGATGCTCTGCAAGCTCACATCCAGCAGGCGTGTGCTGGCCCCCAGGGGGTTCACCTCAGTCACATTTATTCGGTACTGGCTCCAGAACTCTGCCCCACGGACTACACAGCGGGCAGCCCCTGGGGGTTCCTGTGGGCATGGCCAGGGCCCTGTGGATGGACTCATCCTAGGAGGGAGGATGTGGTCTTGGGCTTCGGAAATGCTCATGGTGGGATCCAGATGGAGCCCCCACCCTCCCCCTTACGTCCTACCTCAGGCCATCAGCTCCTGGTACAGTCTTCTTCCTGGCAGGGAGGGGGCCAGCTGAGGTCAGGAAGGAAAAGAGGACCCTCCCTCTCTCTCTAAGGCCTTCCTCGGACCTCCCTCACTGCCTCCCGTACCCAGGTTGGGCCTGCACACCCAGAGATATAGGCATACACACCCAATCATGCACACACCTGTAGGAGGTGAGGTAGCGGGTGGGTAAACCGCTGACCTGACTGGGGCTCCAAGTGCAGGAGAAGTTCTCATAGTCAGCTGCTTGGCAGGAGACAACAGGGCGGGCTGGGGGGTCTAGAGGCAGAAGGTGCAACTGGATTCTGAGAAGTCCCCAGGTCCTTCCCATCCTCGAGAGCTTACTCAGGGTCTGGATTCCCTCAGGAGCCCCTTGCCTCATCACTGTCACCCAATACTCCCTCCCCAACTCACAGCCCAGCTGTAGGGTCACAACGCCCCCAAGTGCACCATCCAGGGTCCGGCAGATGTAGGCGCCTTCATCAGTGCTGTCTGCCCGGGCCAAGACCAGTTCATGCCCCAGCCCAGAGTCAGGTCCCTGGAGCAGCCTTGTCTCCCCGTCCCGAAACCAGGACACCGGGGCCCTGGGGGTGAGATGAGGTGATGACAGAGGGAAGATTTGAAGTGTAAGCCATGCCACAGCTCTCCATTGGCTTCTCACTGTGCTTGCAATAAAACCCAGAGTCCTTTAAGTCCTTTAAGTCCAGGAGCTTACAAAGCCCCTGGTGATCTAGCCCTTGCCTTCCTTTCCTTCCTCAGCTCCTCCCTCTCTCCCCCTCACCCATTACACTCCAGTCACATTGGTCTTCTTTCTGTTTTAAGAGTATTGAGCTCTTCACACTTCAGGGCATTTGCACTAGCTGTTCCCTCTGTCAGGAATGCCTATACCCCAACCTGTGCATGGCTGCCTCTTTCTTGACCTTCAGAAATTAGCTTCAATGTCACCTCCTCAGAGAAGCCTTCCCTGATTACCAATAGAAAGTAACCAATCAGTTATCCTCTTCCACATCACTTTCTTTTGATTTTCTGCCCTGCAGGTACCAACAACTGGCAAGATTTGTATTTGCTTATTATCTCTCTGCCCTACTAGAATGTAACCTCTGCAAGGGCAGCCATCTGGCCAGACTTGTGCACTGCTAGATCCCAGAGCCTAGAACAGACCAGGGACTTAGCAGGTGCTCAATACATGTTGGTTAAAATTTTCTGTCGAATAAGGTTTGAGGGTTAGGAGAGCTAGAGAGGTGAGGATGGGAGGGGCACAAGGACTGGACAGAGTCAAGAAAGGGTCATGAGTGTCAGCCCAATGGGCAGGTGGGGCACTTACCCAGCAGTCACTCCAGGGCAACACAGTGTCATGGACCTGCCAGGCTGCCCATACTGGACCCCTGTGGAGGGCACTTCTGAGGAAAGGCTCTTCCTTTCCCTCTCTCCCATCCCAGCCCCACTTAGTGAGCACGACAGGGTAAGAGGCAGACTTTTAAGCCCTGGGTGGGTCATTGGGTCAAAGTATCACGTTATAATCTAGAGACAGAGGTCAGAAGACAGGGTAGAGAAGGAATGTTACCAGGTCGGATGTCAGGGGTTGGGGGTCACAGATTAGGCACGGAAAGGGTCCACAGTGAGGGTGGCAAGTCAGAAATCAGAGTTAGAGTCATACAGCAGGATTCTTCTCACCTGGGGGGCCCCAGGCCTGGGGACAGGGGGAGGCGGCAGACACCAGGGCTATAGCCACGGCCAGCAGGACCCTGCTCAGCCCTGAGCAGCTGCTGCTCATCTGGAAGGAGAGAGGCAGGGTCAGCAATCCCCCATTCCCAGATGGGAGCCTAGAGCCTGCCTCCTCCTCTTCTAAACTGGGACTTTCTAGGAAGAAAACTGGTACCAAATGGGGTAAGGATATCAGAAAATATTGGGGGATATGATCTAAGATCCCCCTTTCCACCATACACCCAGTGCTGCATGTTCATACATGCAACACACACACACACACACACACACACACACACACACACACATACCCTCCATCTCAGTCCTGGGCCTAGGGCCCAGAACAAAAGCCGGAGGCGACAGACTGTGCCAGCAGTCCCCGCCCCCCCCCCCCGCGCCCCCGCCCCACACACCACCCTTGGCGCCCACCCCTGGCACCAAGTGCTGGCACCAACTCAGTCACTCCCATTAACTCCTCCAGCCCAGCTGCTGGGAATGCCAGTGTCCACCCCAACCTGGCCCAGGGCTAGTCATTGCCTCTGATTAACCTGAGACAGCCTTCATCAACCTTGGGTGGGGGGCTGTCATGGTGGGTCTGAGCCCACGCTGTATTCCTAGCAGAAGGCCTAGCCCTGATCTGGCTGCCAGGCCTCTTCTCTCCTGGGCCTGGCTCCTTGGGCCACTCATCTGGGCCTGACTCTGGAATCTTGCTGCTCTCGAGCCTGTGAGGCTGGATGGGGCTAGGGTGCAGGCTGAGGCTGCAGAGTTAAGCAGATCCAGATGCCTTGGCTGCTGCCAGAGGCTGGGGGTGGGCAAGGAGCCAGGACATGGAGACAGGGTGTCGGGGAGGGGAGAGAAGGCTGAGAGGAGTGAGGAGCCTGCAGGGAAAGGGGCCTGGGGTGGAGGCCACAGGACCAAGAGATGCTCCGAGATCAAGACTGGGAGGTGGTGGGGCTTCAGGGAGGGAGGCAAGGGCTGGGCTAGGGCAGCGGGAACTAGAAAGGCAAAGGAGGTCACCAACGCTTGTGTATGGTAACCACCACTTGTGAGGGTGCTGGGAGAGAGGGATTCTGGATGGGAGAAGAGCAGGATGAGAAAGGCAGTGGGGAAGTGGTCATGGGGACAGGAGAAGGAGCAGATAGGGAGAGGGCCCAGGCAGGCAAGGGCTCTGAAAGAGGAAGAACACAGACCCTTCCCAAGTAGAGCAGAGCAAGGGCCTCCATGTGTCTGTGTATCTGTCCGAATGTGTCTAGTAGCTCACGCCCCCCCACCCCCACCCCAGCCACATTTACCCTGCTCGGCCCCGCCCTACCTCGGTGATCCCAGTGGTTGAGTGTCCATGGCCTCTAGGACTTCCTCCCACCAGCTACAGCACCCGTCTCAGCTCCACTCAGTTCTGGGACCCCAGAACCATCCCCTCCTTCCCCTTCCCTCCTCTGCCCCTCTGGGCCCTAGAGCTCAGCCGCCCTGAGCTAGGCCCCCACCTCCCTCCTTCCTCCTCCCCTTTCGTCCCCCTCCCACCCGAGGCCCTGGGAAGGGAAGAGGCCTCCCCCCAGTCTGGAAAGGAAGCCACAGGCACAGCCACGGGCCAGCAAGAGGGAAAGGAGGGCTGCTTATGTCCCTGTCAGGGAGAGGTTCCCTATGTTTTCACCCAGCCACATTCACGCGTGGATTCACTAAGCACAGTCAACAAAAAGACACTCCCTTGAACACACGTGGACATAACCAATGAAAAATCAGACACAGACTCATGCCCCCACTCTTTTCACTCCCCAGCAAATATTTCCTTAGGGCATAGCTCACTGTTTTTTGAGGGGAAGAGAGGCCCCAGGTTGGGGGGTATAAAGAAAATCCAGAGTCCAGTCCCTCCGCCCCTAAATGTTCCAGCCATTTCTTACCTCCCCCTCCACTCTTTGGGCCCCAGCACCAGGAAATGCCTTTGGTCCCTTGGTGCCAGATATACAAGACCCACACTTACCCTCAGACACACACTCTCAGATATAGCCACTCACAGTCACATGGATACACTCAGACATCCTCACTCAGACTCATACCCATACCCTCACACACACAGACACTTAGCACGCTGCCCCTGGGCTGGGGTCACAGCACTCCCTAAAAGCAAATCCTCATAAGGGTTTAAGTCCCCTCTTCCAGGCAGCTCTCAGCGTGGGAGATCCCACATCTCATCACTGCTCCAGGCCCCCACGTAGCCAAAGAGACAAAGGTGAACAGGGGAGCTAAGCGTAGGGGTACAGAGAGAGACAGAGAGGCAGAGGATGTGAGAGGCAGGTACACAGAGAGACCTGGGGAGACAAACCTGTGAGGAGACACAGAGGACTGACAGCTCTAGGAAGACAGTAGCAGGGAGAGAAAAAGGAATAAAAGGAAACTGAGACAGGGAAACAGAAAATAAGCAGTAGACCGATGACAGGGATTCTAGACACAGAAGGGAGGGAAGAAGACAAGTGTGTTGGGGTGGCTCTGTCTTTGCTGGACATTAAGTAGAAAGGTCAGTCCCACTGACTACTGAAGTTGGTCGCCGAGATACAGCACAGCTCCACTCTTACCAGTCGGACACAGGACACAGGACACACACACGATGCAAGTCTCACTCTCACTCTGCTACTACCCAAGTCACACAATGGAACACACGAACCCAGCCACCCACTGTCACACAGGCAGACACAGTCTTAAACCCCACAGAGACCTTCCCAAAACACTCCCCATGTGGTCACAGGCCCTCTCACACACAAACACGAACCCAGTCTCTCACCAAAAACTGCACGTTGGCAGAAACGCACAACCCCACGCTCGCACAGCCACATGCAGACTCAGCCGCATGTACACGGACACACGCAGTCATACTAACTGACAGCTGCCCCAAGTGATACTGTCACAGGTCCACACGCTGACATCGTCACACACAGCCCAACAGTCACACGCACACACTGACAGTCCGTCCGTCAGTCCAGGCCCTCCAGATCGCACACTAGCTTGCCCCGCCCTCTCCTGGCAAGCCTTCCTCTGGTACTCCCGCCGGCCCCACCAGGCCTCACCTTCTGCGGCCTCCGCCGCCAGCGCCCTCCGCCCTCGCCCTCTGCCCCGGCCTCTACTCCCTCCCGCCCTGGGGCCCCCGCAGAGGGGGCGGCTCCGCCCAGGCACCAATGGAAGAACCGGGGTGAAAAAGGAGGGGGTCTGGGCCCATTGGAGCCTCCAACTGCCAATCACCTCCACCCCACCTCTGCCGGACACTTCCTGTCCCGTCCGGGACTGAGGAGACTGCTGGGGGACAGAGTCTGGAGCTGGATTCCTGGGTCCTCGCCTACAGCCCTGCCCTCCCGGGACAGCAGGACTGGAAGTTTCAGGCCCCTCCTCCTTACAGCAGTCCAAAACCAAAGCCTTAAGTTCAGTGGCGCCGGGGCCATTGGGCAGGTGACTGGAGAAGCTGAAGGTGCCCCTGACTCCAGATAAGGAGGGCTCTGTGGGGCAAGGGTTCTCAACCCCGCCGGACATTGTGGTTTTTAAACTGCCAAGCCACACTCCAAACCAATTAAATCCGAATCTCTGGAAGCCGGCCTTGGCATCAGTGTTTAAAACTCCCAAATGATTCCAAAATGCAGCCAAATCAAGGGTGTAGGGTCAGGTGCTTGTGTAGGTCTAGGCCTTAAGAAACCAGCCTCCCCATTCAGGGTTCACATCTACTCCCCAGTCACTGGGGTCTCAAGGGAGATGTGTACAAGTCTTTCTGAGCTCCTTCCAGACACTCCAAGTCCCAGACCTTACCCCTTCAGGGTCTCAAGGAAGAAAAAACCCTGGACTAGAGGGCAGGCGGCCAAGGTTCTCCTGGGCCAAGTCAACACTGTCTAGTCTTGGCATGATAGCCCCTCCCAAACTCACGTGCCTTGAGAGAAGAATGAAGATAAAAAGCCTCAGGCCATCCTTGCATTGCTCACAAGCCCTATCCTTACCTGAAAGTTTGGAGGGCACTAGGTGGCAGCAGGTCTCCTGGGTTGTGTGCCCTATTATTGCCACACAGTCATACCATCTTGCCAAGGAAACAGGTCCCAGAGGGGAGGGGGCAGACTCAAGGTCCCCTACTTCCAGTGCTGGGGCTCTTAACTCTGATAGCCCCTCCCCTGCCAGAGCTACTTTCTTCCTTTCTTCCCCTGCAATGATTGGGGCATATGGGCAACACAAGTGTGGACAGCCTGCCCACACATGCTACAAGTGAGTCTAGAGAAGAAAAGGACACAAAGCCATGTACACGTTCCCTACTCACCCCTTCAGCCCATGTGGGCTGGAGCACAGCCAAGCTGCAGCCACTCACAAAGCCAGGATTCTGGCCAGCAGCCCAGTGTCTGTCCACTGACCACTGGGACCAGAATCCTGCTCACCCGCTCCCCACCAAACCCTCAGGCCTAGGCTTTTTGAGCTGACATATCATCCTAGGGGTGGTGGTGCAGGGGGCTCCGGCCTTCCCAAAGCCTTAGCCACAGACAAGAACTCAGGATTTTAAAAATTTCTTCAACTGTGATGCCTTTGTTACTCCAGGAATAAGAATCTATAGGCCAGACATAACATTGAGTATTCATTTTGTTCAGAGATTTGGGGTGGAATTTTTGTACTCTTTTAAGTTTTTGCATTGCACATCTGCAGGCAAAGAAAAGTTGTGGCTGGTGCTGTGCCATCAGCCTTTAACCCAGATCCCTGATGATTATAGTTTAGACTCCTCTGTCACTAGAATATGTGATTAAAGTTTGAGAAACACAGTTTAGTTTTATTGATCCCACATCTTCCCAACCCTAGGCACTGGTTCCCTCAAGCAGAAGGCCCTGTGGTCAGCGTGGTCAAGCGATGGTTGCTGTCTCCCTATCCTTCTGCCCCAGGCGGTAATGAACCTCAGGAAGTGTCCTTAGTCTCTCTGCAGCCTGGAAGGAAACAGGGGGCAATCACGGAGGATAAGGGCTGCCCAGAATGGTGGCGTGGAGTGGTATAAGTGGAACAGTAGTAACAAGTGCCTAGGAGGCAGGCTTGTAGGACCAGGAGCCTGGTGATAAGGACGGCCAGAGTAACCAGAGGACAGAGCTGAGCAGCTTCTGAGTCCTTAGGAATGCCTAGGTTATAGAGGCTTTCAGGGTCATGACTGGGCTCCCTTGGGGAAATGGTAGACAAAGGGAACCCAAGGACTGAGGGTGCTCTGAAATCTGACCTGCTCAGGGGTGAGGTCCCTCTGAGCCTGGGCAAGCATTTCATAGCCAACCATGAATTTCCGGACGGTGGCAGAGCGCAGGAGTGGAGGGTAGTAATGAGCATGCAGCTGCCAGTGATCCCAGTTGGCTCCAGCCTCTGATCCTGTGGGAGCCCCTGACAGGAAGAAGAGATAACAGGGGAGAGCCATTTTTTAGTTCTTCAGTCTAGCCCCTACCCCCAAACCAGGCTAGGTACCTGAAAACTACATCTCCAAGCATCCTTGCCAGTGAGTAGACCAGGCATTGGAAAATAACTGGGAGACGTAGTTTCACCAAGTTTGCTGTTCCACCTTCAGTCCCAGCAGCCCTGCTCAAGACACTTCCCCCAACAAATATTTCAAAGCCTGCTGGGGGTTGCAGTCCACTGAGCTTGGTCTCAGGACCTCAGATACGGTGTTGGGGCTAGGTATGGATGCTCAAAAAACCTTACCATGCCAGCCCATGGAGTAGGGAAAGGAGGTCTCAAATAGGTTGTCATACTTGGTCAACAGCTTCTTCATGATGGAAGCTAGATCTGGAATCAGAGCCTGACTCTCAGCCTGGGGCCAAGATGCAGGCCCTACTAGAGCCATCCCCATCCTATGCCTGGGCCCAGAGTCCCAGCTGGGAGACTCACCATCACGCTCAGCAGGGGTCAGTTCAGGCAGGCGCTGCACATGCCGACGGGGCAGCAGCAGTGTCTGGAAGGGCCACACGGCCCAAAAGGGGACCAGTACTAACCAGTGCTCACTGGTTAAGACCAGACGTTCCTGGGCAGACCAAGTGAAGATAAAGTCATCAAAGTGGGGGTGGGGGATTATCAGCAAATAGGCAGGAGAAAAAGAAAAAATGTACCAGAATCTGATGGCTTCTCATCACTCCACCACTACCACCCTAATGTAAGCCACCACGATTTCTCCTTTAGATTATTGCCATCAAGTCTCCCTACTATTTCCCTTCTACCCTTCTCACACACCTTTCTCTTTGGGGGTGAGGTTAGGGGTTCCTTGGGAAAATGGGGTCTGGCTTTTCCCCACCTTTCTGAGCAGTTCCTGGTGACCATATTCCATTAGCAGGGGCTCTCCATGTTGACTCTGATAGGCCCGCTGAGATCGCTCCTCACGCTGGGCAATATCTGGCAGAAAACTACTGGCCCACACCTGTCAAGGGGCAGGAGCAGAGAAGAGCTGGCAGCTCCTTCACCTCCAAGCCTCCACATTACTAGCATACTTATTCTGTCCCTCCAGTTCCCTTCCCCACAGTACTGCCTTGGACTCACCCCAGAAATCCACTGGAGCCCCTGACACACTTACCTGGCAGTGGGGATGGGGGTTGGAACAGCCCATCATGGCTCCTTTGTTTTCAAAGATCTATCAGGTAGAAGTAGGGAGCTTTACTAGCTGAAGAGACACCAAATGAGCCTCTCCCGACCACAACCTGTGAAAACAGGAATACTACTTCCCAGCACCAAAGCTGCACCACCCCTCCCTGCCCATCCAGGGGAGGGGGCGATCTCACAGACCTGCACCCAAGGGTACCGGGCTCCCAGCTCCTCTGTCACTGAGGCCCATGCATCGACGACAGCGCGGATCTCGGGGACTGACATGAGTGGTAGTGTTACATCGGACCAGGGGTGGAAGCACATGACCTTACTAGGTGGTGTCGGAGGGAGAAATGACAGAGATATAGGGCTTGGCTGTACTAGGGGCAGGGCCCAACGCTCGTGCTCAGTCCAAGCCCTGGGTTGAAGGTAAGAGAGGAAATCCATAGTTACCAAACTCCTCGAGCAGCCTCTGCTTGGAAAAGGGGATGATCACTGGGTCCTGAGATAAAAGGGTATCACTCTCTGCAACAGAAGTCCCCCAAGAGGTCCAGCCTCTCTTCCCCCCCAACAGCATCTAGAGCCAGGTTACCTGGATTGGGGGCATCAGGCTGCAGAGCTGGAAAGTCGTTGTCAAACAGGAAGGTGCCATCATAGAAGGGATTCACCTACTGACAAGGATTGGCTAGAAGCATTTGCTGCTCCATACCCACCAGGCATATGGTGGGCTTCAGGGGACAGGCTGAAGGACAGGCTACAAGAGGGTGTGGAAATCCTGCTGTGGGGTCAGAAAGACTTGGTGGAACATAACACAGAAGGAGTTCCACTTCCTTGTGGGTAAGAGGCAGCTCTAAGAGAGAGCTACTACTCCTGGCCCAGTTGCAGATGTAGATTCTAAAGGCTTACCTCTCCATTGGCCCGTGTAGCCCCGGGACATAGAGGGTTGTGGGGGTCATGGCGGGCAACTGTCTTCAGGAGCGGGGGCTCTACTTGCCCCTGCCAGGGCCGCTTCATGCGGTGAGCTGACACCAGCACCCACTCATCTTGTAGCGGGTTGTAGCGCATATGCTGATGTTCTGGAGACAGAGAAGCAAGATCAGTCAGGAAAACTCTCTGATCCTCTCTGCCCTGGGTCTCAAGCACCAGCAGGCCCAAGCTCGGAAGCACTCTCTCAGCCGTGTCCTGCTCAGGAGCCAAAGGCCCGGGTTTGAGCTTTCCCAGCTCCTATTAGCCTGGGGCCCCAACTCAGTCGCGCCGGCTTGGCGGGGTGGGCGCGCCGACCTGGGGGAAGGGACGGTAACTTCCTAAGCAAAGGGAGGGCTCGGCTCCGCGTTCCAGCGAGTCCCAGACGCCCTGCAATTACCGCTCGCCCGGAAGGTTGTGGCCGTGGCGTCCGCCTCTGACGCCTGCTGGCGCTGCTCAGGGGTTGATCCGCTGCCCGACATTAAGCCACTCGTACGGGTGGGGATCATCTGAAACTCTGCAGAGCAGACTCCCACCTCCTCCCGAGCTGCTCCGCCCCGCCCCCGATGATTGGCCAGCCGCCAGCACGTGACTGCCTAAGGGCCAGCCCGCCCAATCGCGAGCGGGACTCAGGAAAGCCTAGCGCTTTGGGGGGCCTCTGTGGTCGTCCCAGTACAGCCCTGGGGCCAAGTCACTGCCCTAGAAGAATCTCTGTGAAAGCCGCTTATTGCAGATCCCTCTGCTCCATGACGCTCACAAGATTTCTTTGCCGTATTCAGTAGTTCATTCGGTTATTCATTTAGCAAATATTTACTGAATATCTGTGCCAGGCACCTAGGCTCCATGAGGGGCAAAGAGATGCCCCTGCACAAGTCAGGCATGGTCTCTGGTCTCTCGCAGCTTACAGTCTAGGGCCAAGTAGGGGTATAACCCTGGATCCGCAATTACCTCACTTACTTGCTCAATGGCTATGGTGGAGGAGAAGCCATTTAGGTGGGATCAGAGGTGGTTCCTTTACACTAGGATAAAATTCAAATTAATTCCTCCCCTGGCACTTTCAAAAAGACATCTAAATAATGTTTGAACCTCCTCCTCATTCCGCAGTGAAGAACAGAAGCCTAAGATCACCCAGAGGACTAGTGGTCTAGCTAAGATTTGAACCCAAGTTTCCAGGCTCTTCTCGCTGCCCTAAAATGCCTGAGATTTCAGTGAGACTCAAGACAGAAAAACCTTGTGAGCTAGGAACTCTGCAGTAGCGGGGAGGCCCCTTCCCTCAACCCAGGCAAGGCCAACCCAGGTATTTTGCAACTCAGATGCAAAAACTGGGTCATTGGTCATTTACCTAATCTCTGCCCTAGGTCCTCAGACTGGAATCTGAAGAGGCTACTAGGTAGGGGGTAGGGGGTAGGGGGCAGGGAACTGAGAAATGAAGATTTTACCTATACCACTGGCTCTTCATTCTTAGGGGTGGGGGTGAGGGGAGCTGGGATAGAAGATTTGCTTTCCTCCTCTATCAGCCATCTTTGTTGTTGGAGTGACTGGATTTTGGAGGCAGCCCAACTTCCCCAAGAACACCAGTGCTTCAGGGCCACTCCTTGGATTGCTCTGATGTAGTTTTGAACGTAGGTGAGGTCCAGAGCCGAAGGCCAAGAAATAATTCTTGAGACATCTTTGGTGCAAAAAGGTGATTTTATTAAAGCAGGGGGATAGAGCTACTGCACCGGAGTTGTGAGGGGTGGCTGATTGGGAGTTGGAGGTTAGGGAAAAGGGAGGTTTTTTAAAAGAACTTTCATATGCTAAAGAAGACCTATAAGATACTGGAGGCCTGGCCATTGTCAAGTTAGGGTTGTTTTTTCCTCTAGTAAAGCATTAGCATGAAGACAGTCGAGAGCTTCCTTCTGGAAGTTAGGTTACTGAGAAGAATGTTTTTTCTTACGAATGTGACTAAAACATTTGTAAACTGAGGGAGACTCATGTCTTGCAGGACTGTGATCTCTGTAAGTTAACCATTTGTTTTTCCTTCCCTTAGCTTTAGGGCAGCCAGCAGTGCCTGAGGAATGTCACACAAGTCCCACCTGGGGGGGGGGGGGGGGCTATGGGGTGTCAGCTTGTGCTCTGTCCTCAGCTTGCCTTCTGCGCCCTCAACAGTGCCAGCTAACTCCTCACCCCCTTCAGGAGCATCTCTTAAGAAACATTGCCAAACCTCTCCTGTGTCTCCCCAAGATCACTTTTCGGGGGAAGAATACGATGGCTGAGATGGGGCCTACTGAGCCCTTCCCCTCCAAGATCTCTTCTACAACGTCGTTAAAAAGAAAACTACAGGCCCAAACTGGTGTCACATATGTCAAGTTTTCAAAATCGAGTTTTCAAATGCCTCATCTAACTGTGGTTTAAACTTCCTCAGAAATGTAGTCTTCCCTGGTTAGTCAAGAATTTCCCAATTAGCACCAATGAGTCCCTACCTGGGCCCTCTCCCCCAAAGGAAGACGAGGTGATCTGCATAATAACATCCTCTGCTTTTCCCCTAAGGCAAAAGGAACTTCCCTGGAACAACCCTTTTCTCTTTCTGATAACTTTTTTGTCCCAGACTTCTTCCTATAAAAACCTTCCATTTCTGGGGCACCTTAAGCATCCGACTCTTGATTTTGGCTCAGGTCACAATCTCAGGGTCTTGAGATCGAGCCCCAAATCAGCTCCACAAATCAGCTCCTCCTCGGAGCTCCCCTCTACTTGCTAGATGGGGTGCTGCCTGATTCATGAATTGTTTAAGAAAGCCAAGTAGATCTTCAAATTTACTTGGTTGAATTTTGTTTTTTAACATCTAGAGAATACGGCTGTGACCAATTTTTTTTTTTTTTTTTTAAACCATGTGTGCTAGAGAAGCCTTCTGAAAGACCAGGGGAACTGCAGACCTAGAAAGTCCCGGAGAGTTCTGCCTAAACAGGGGCGCAGAGGCCAGCTTTTGGGGTTAGTCTCTGGTCCTCAGGGATCTTAAGAGAATGGTCAGCTCAGGAGTCTCACAGAAGCCGGAGCCAATACAAAAACGTTCCCTCCATCATGCATTTTCCTCTAGATAATCCCTTTTTTATCTTTCCCTTCTTGGCCAAGTTTCTCAAAAAATAGTCCATCTTCCCAGCCTCTACTCTTACCTGCACAATACACTGTAACATGTCTAGTGGCCTGTAGTAGGTTAAGTAATCTTAGTTGCTGTAGCAAATGACACCCCACCCCCCAAACTCAGTGGCTTAGCAACACTGTCCATTGTGGGGGGAGAGAGGAAGCAGTATTCAGAATTCTCCACTACTTAATTCTCTGTAACTAAGATAATAGATGAGGGAAGAGAGAGAATGTAAAGAATTTCACGGGTTTTAGGAGCCAGACCTGGAAGTGGCATACATAATTTCTGGCTGTACTGCATTGGCCAGAACACAATCATATGGCCTCATCTAACTACAGAGTACACCGTGGAATGTAACCTGGCTGCCTAAGAGCAAAAGGAAATAGATTCATGAATGTATAGCATTATTTCTGCTACATGCCCCTACTGAGAAACCTAATGACCACTTCCCATCATTTTATCAGAACTCTCAATTACATTTGACTGTGATGACCCTTCATTCCATCACTATCATGTGTGATGCTATGCTCTTCCAGTTCTATTCTCCTTTGTGTTTTGTTTATATAACAAACACATATGTTGCCACTTGAGAGGCTCTAACTGCTTTATAAATATTAACTCATTTAATCTTCATCACAATGAAGCTATGTACTATGAGGTAGGTACCTTTGTTCATCCCATTTCACTGATAGAAAACTGAGTCACAGGGTTTAAATAACTTACCCAAGATCACACAACTAGTAGGTGGCAGGAGCCAGGCTTTTAACCCAGTCCCGCTCCATAGTTTCTTAATCACCACACTTTGCTGCTTCTTTTCTCCTTTGCTTCTCTTCATCATTTCCCTCCCCATAACCCTGTTGGTTTACAATGCCCTCCTCTCACATTTTGTGCTTCAAAACAAAGAATGAATCGTAGGCTCCAAAAAAGACCCCATGCTGTCTCGCCTTTGTTCTTGCTTGGAATAGGCCTCATTCGCTAGAATGCCCTTCCCATTTCCCTTAAACACATTGCTCAGGCGCCACCGCCTCTAGAAAGCCTTCCGTAACATTCCTAGGCAGAAGAAGCGCCTCCTCCCACCTTCTGTGCTAGCAAAGGTGACAATCACAGGTCCCGGAAGGCTCTGCTTCCGGGCTCGCCCGCTTCACCTGGGAGCCCAAGCGGGCCAGTCCGTTCGGCGTGTCACGGCCACCAAGCCCCACCCACACTCACACCCCCACCCACACGTGGTCTGGCGCTCGGAGACACCCCTCTTGTAGGCCCTAAAGGGGGCAGCTGGGATGGCTTAGCCCCGCCCCCTTGCATCACGCGCGAGGCTCCGCCCCACCCCTTGGCGCTCCCCGCTCCCCGAGAGGAAATGGTTCAACCCGAGGGGCGGTGCCCGGGTGCCCGGACTGTTCTGATTGGTCAGCACAAGCCGTACCACGGCTGTGGCGGGGGAACGGTAGTGGACTGCGCGCCGCAGGTTTGGAGGCAGTGGAGTCACAGTTCCAGGCCCCAGTTTGTTCCTTCGCTACTCTGCCAGGCCGCCCGCCGGGATGCAGTGGGCAGTGGGCCGGCGGTGGTTGTGGGCCGCGCTGCTCCTGGCTGCCGCAGCTGTGCTGGCCCAGGTGGTCTGGCTCTGGATGGGCACGCAAAGCTTCGTCTTCCAGCACGAAGAGATCGCACAGCTGGCCCGGCAGTACGCGGGTGAGCCGACGGATGACCGGGCGAGTGAACGGGTGGAGGGCAGAGGGCTGGGGAGGCCCGAGCCGAGCTGGGAGTTTCAGAGGCGCCTTTCCGGAGTTCGGAGTGGTGCTGGCTCTGACTGTTGTTCCTCTGTCCCCGCCAGGGCTAGACCACGAGCTGGCCTTCTCTAGGCTGATTGTGGAACTACGGCGGCTGCACCCAGGCCACGTGTTGCCCGACGAGGAGCTGCAGTGGGTGTTCGTGAACGCGGGCGGCTGGATGGGCGCCATGTGCCTTCTGCACGCCTCACTGTCCGAGTACGTGCTGCTCTTCGGCACCGCCCTGGGCTCTCGCGGCCACTCGGGTCAGTGCTGGCGGCGGGCCGAACTGGGAGGCTGGGGCTGTACAAGGGCTCATTCCCTCTTTTCTGATGTTTGGTCAAGCCATGTATTGATACCTGATATTAATACCCTGATACTGGGTGTCCATCTGATTGTCCCTCAGGGCGCTATTGGGCTGAGATCTCGGACACCATCATCTCTGGCACCTTCCACCAGTGGAGAGAGGGCACTACCAAAAGTGAGGTCTTCTACCCAGGTGAGTCTTCTACCCAGGGCTCTGTCAGAGAAGTGGGTCGCTTCGTTCTGGGGTGCCCATAGTTGGAGTACGAGAGCCATAGCATGGAAAGGGGGTATGTTGGGGGCTCTCCCCTGGTTCCCTTACCCCCGCAGATAAGCCACAGGTCGTTGATTGAAGCAGGTCCAAGGGTCTCTGTTGCTTTCTACTGTCAAAAGGAAACAAATCGTAACAGCTTCCTGTTAACCATGTCTGATTTTTATCTACCAAGACACTGTTTTATTCATCCAATATTCCAGCAGTTGTTGGGGAGACAGTTGGGTAATCAAATACGCTCTCATACCCCCAAAAACAAGACAGAACGTCGTCTTCCATGTTTCTGTGGTGAAACATTTTACATAAAAAGTAGAGCTTTGGACTTCCACGTAAGTTTGAGGTTGCGTGTTACAGGCATGACAGGCATTATAATTGAACAGCTACATTTCTCAGAAAGCCACACGAATCTTACGGTCACCCCTCCCTATCTAACAGGCACAGCCCAAGTTTAGCTAAATTTCTGCCTGACATGAGTGAGGCTTGGGAATGCAGACTTCCAGGACTCCCATACAGTGGCCCATGGCCAGGTGAGGTGGCCCTCCCTGGCTTCCCCCCAAAGAGGACATGAGCCAGGTGATGCCACAGAGGAAAACTTAGAGGAGTGGCTATCTTGGCTTCTTACTCTTCCAGATGGGCGACCAGGCCAGTGAGGTAAGGCTTTTTCCTTTCCTGAAGCTTCTGCTCTGTTCCCTGCCTCCAGATAGCCCACGGGCTAGGGAGGTGGCAGCAATGGAAGGGGAGGGCTAGGCTCCTTATGTGGGTACTCCCTGTTCCCCAGGAGAGACCGTGGTGCATGGGCCTGGTGAGGCAACGGCTGTGGAGTGGGGGCCAAACACATGGATGGTGGAGTATGGCCGAGGTGTCATCCCATCTACCCTGGCCTTCGCGCTGGCTGACACAATCTTCAGCACCCAGGACTTCCTCACACTCTTCTATACTCTTCGCGCCTATGCCCGGGGCCTCCGGCTTGAGCTCACCACCTACCTCTTCGGCCAGGACCCCTGACCAGCCAGGCCTGAAGGAGGACCTGTGGCTATACAGGAGCGGGCAGGCCCGCACACATCCACTTCCTGGAGCCCACGTGAAAAGACAGGGACATACTCACAACATGCAACTACTAAACTAAGTTCTGGTGTACAAGCAGGGACATACATGCTTACACAACCAAACATAGAGACTCATGGGAACATACGGGACATACATGCAGATACAATCCCATGTGTACAGCAGCTTCATGCATTCACACCCATCCAGAAAGGAAGGCCCATATATATCAAGGGGGCCAGTCATATGCAGACACACATACTACAGGCTTGACTCACTAGCTTTCCAGAGCTTCCCTGCCACCAGTCAGGGCTCTGGAGTTAGGGATGGGTGTGGGTATTATACTCTGTCTGGGCCTGACCCCTCAATCCAGCAGCAGTTGAGGGTGGAGGAAGATGAAGGGTTGCCTGTGGAGGCCCTCTTCATCTCCCTGTCCTCACCATATGCCTTACCCCCATTCTCTTCCCCTGCTATGCAAGTGCTCTTGTGGACTGTCCCCCACCCTCTCAGCAACCAAGTCAACTGGGGAACTGTAAGAATGGAGAATGCTGAGGTCAGGGTCCTGCTATCCTGAGAGACCCCTGCCCCCAACCCCATTCATCCCTCAGGAGTATGATGGGGAGGCTGGCTTCAGTTCAGGGCCCACTGCTGGGCAGGGGACCTAGAGAGGTTAGCCTAAGTCCAGGGAGCCATCCCTGGCCTAGAGAAGGCCTTTTCTGCACACATGCACCCCCATCACGGCTTTCAGACACTGCCTTTGACGCACTGTCTGCCCATCTGTCTCTGTTAATAAAGACCTGTTGAACGGTTTCATTTCTTCGTGTGTCTGAACAGCAGGAAAACCTGCTAATGTGAAGAAATTAACGGCTGGTTGAGATGGTGTGTGTCTTGATCTTGCCTTACCTCTGCTGGGCCCATTCTGGAAATAGCCCTGGGAATCCAATCCTGGATGGCCACGGGGTGGCAGTGTATACTCACTTTTGAACTGAAGGTGGCACAGTAATCATTTTTGTCTGTTTCCAGGATATCATGTCCACCCCCAACCAGAGTTAGGAGTTCTTCCTCTCCAGTCTTCCTTCTCCAGGACACCTGACTTGTAGAAGCCCCCAGGGGTGGAGAGCAGGGACACTACCTGGTGGTATCTGAGGTAGGTGGGGCTGGCAGTAGGATGAGGCAAAAAAAGTGCCTAAGGTGCACCCACTCCCAGGGATACTGCATTTGCCTTAAATTTTGTACCTTGGCACCTCACTTGCCTCATTCTTCCTGGCCCTGTTCTGAGGTTGAGTAAGACCCAGGCCACTCTCACTTCTTAGGACTCCTGGTATATTAAGAACAGAAAGAAACTGGTTATAAAAATACACAATTTTTTTAGATTTTATTTGAGATGGAGAGGGAGAAGCAGGCTCCCTGCTGAGCAAGGAGCCCCATATGTGACTCAATCCCAGGACCCTGAGATCATGACCTGAGCCCAGGGCAGATGCTTAACCAACTAAGCCACCCGGGCGCCCCAAAAATATACAATTTTTATATACAAACTCAACATTTTGTAAAGTTACTTATTTATTTGAGAGAGAGCACAAGCAGAGGGAGAAGCAGACTCCCCACTGAACAAGGAGCCCGATGCGGGACTAGATCCCAGGACCCTGGGATTATGACCCAAGATGAAGGCAGATGACCAACTGACTGAGCAACCCAGGTATCCCCAAACTCAACATTCTAATGAACAACAACACAAAAAACTACATGTATAACTGTTTGGAAACAACATCAAAAGTTTCAATTTGTGGCTCTGAGTGAATGTGAGGCCCAGGCAAGATGGCCATTCCAACATCTCTCTACCACCACCGTATTGGCCATGACAGGTCCTGGCTGGGGCCTCTCTACTGGGTTGCAAAGCCAAGCCTCTAAGGATTTCTCCCGCCCCATAACCCAGCTCTGCCTCTAGGCTCAGAGACCACATCTATCAGGCATGCCCTAGCTCCCCTTGTCTTCTCTTCCTTTCCACATAGGACTAGGCTCCCAGACTCCTCCCTATCTCAGTTGCTAGGTCCAATGGTTATTTCTTAACTTTCATTTGACTCAGTTAATCACTCTTAAAACACGGCTTCCAGGACACTACTCTTCCTGAGTTGGCCCCTTCGCTCTTTCTTATCTCCTTAACTCTTAAATTGGCTCCTTTGACTTTCCAAGACTTAATCCTCAAACTTCTCTATCTACACCTCTCCTGGTGTTCTCAACCAACCGTGTCTTTTTTTTACAGTTTCATCGAAATATAATTGACACATAACATGCTGTTAGTTGAAGGTGTATAATACAATGATTTGATATATGTATAGTGGAATGATTACCACAATAAGTTACATCCATCACTTCACATAGTTACAAGTTCTTTTTTTCTTGAGGTGAGAACTTTCAGTATCTACTCAGCAACTTTCCAATTCTATATATAGTATTTAATATACTAATATACTATTAAGTAATACAGTATTAGAGCATTAAGCTCCACATTACATCCGCAGGACTTATTTACCTTATAACTGTAAGTTTGTGCCTCTTGACCACCTTTCCTCATTGCTCCACTACTCCCCCCACCCTGCCCCCGTGCCCACTCACCCACTGCCTCTGGCAATTATCAATCTGTTCTCTGTTTCTGTGAGTGTGGATTTTTGTAGAGTTCATGTAGAAGTGAGAACACACAGTATTTGTCTTCATCTGACGTATTTCACTTAGCATAATGCCCGCAAGGATGAGTGTATAAAGAAAATGTGATATAGACGTATGAGCGTCCGTATGTACATACAGTGGAATATTATTTAGCCATAAAAAGGAAACCCTTGTCATTTATAACAACATGGATGGATCTTGAGGACCATCTATATGTCTTAACTCCTATTTTTTTGTCTTAACCTAAACCTCTGAGCTCCAGGTTCAGCTATCTGACTGCCTCCATCTACACCTGAATGTCTCATTGGCATCTCACACTTAAAATGGCAGCGCGGGGGCACCTGGGTGGTTCAGTCAGTTAAGCCTCTGCCTTTGGCTCGGGTCATGATCTCAGGGTCTCAGGATCGAGCCCCGCATTGGGCTCCTTGCTCAGTGGGAAGCTGCTTCTCCCACCCCCCTGCCTGCTGCTCTGCCTACTTATGCTCTCTCTCTCTCAAATAAATGAAACTTAAAAAATAAATAAAATAAAATAAAATGGCAGTGCAAACTGATTTCTCTCCCAACACAGCACCTCTTACAGTCTTTACTGTCTGAGTTCAGGGTACCTACATTTACCCAGCTGCCAAGAACCTTGGCTCCATCATTTTGGGTACCATTTTTTTTTTTTTTTTTTTTAAGATTTTATTTTTGGGTGCCTGGGTGGCTCAGTTAGCTAAGCATCTGCCTTCCGCTCAGGTCATGATCCCAGGGTCCTGGGATCAAGTCCTACATCGGGCTCCTTGCTTTGCTTCTCCCTCTGCTTGCCTCTCTCCCCACTTGTGCTCTCTCTCACACAAATAAATAAATAAAATCTAAAAAAAAAAAAAATGTATTTTTAGGGGCACCTGGATGGCTCAGTGGGTTGAGTGGCCGGCTCTTGATTTCGGCTCAGGTTGTGATCTCAGGGTCGGTGGATCGAGCCCCATGTCAGGCTCTGCTCAGCACGGAATCTGCTTGTCCCTCTCCCTCTGCTCCTCTCCCCACTCACTCTCTCTCTCTCTCAAATGAATAAATGAATAAAATCTTTTTTAAAAAGATTTTATTTTTAAGTAATCTCTACACCCAGCGTGGGGCTTGAACTCACAACCCTGAGATCAAGAGTCACACTGAGCCAGCCAGGCACCCCATCTTGGATACCTTTCATTCTCACATCCAATATCCAAGGCATCAACAGATCCTGTCAGTTTTATCTTTAAAACATATCCAGAATCTACCCATATCTTGCCTCTTCCACTGTTACCACCTGATCCAAGCCATCTTGGACCTGGATTACTCTTGCCTGGATTACTGAAAGTGCCTCTTAATTAATCCTCATGTTTGTATCCTGTGTGGATGATTCTCCACACAATAGCTAGAGGCAGACTTCTACTCTCTGCTCAGACACTTCTTCGTTTGTTCTTTCTTCTGCTCAAAACTTTGTAATGGCTTCCATCTCATTTAGTCCTTTAAGTGCCTCCAGGAACCTACTCCAAGGCCCATGTTAGTGATGACCAAACATCTGACCGTTTACCCTGCTTACTTTATTTTAGCACAGTGGCTTCCTTGCTTTCCTCCGACACACCAAGCAAACTTCCACCACAGGATACTTACACCTGCTATTCTGGCTGCAGTGCTCTTCCCTAGATATGCCTATGGCTCTCTTACTCCACTCCTTCAATACTTGGTTCTTCCCTTAACATTTTTGTAAACACAGAAGGGTGTTTGTTTAATTTTAATATATTATTTATTTATTTAAGTAGGCACCACGCTCAACATGGGGATCAAATTTACAGTCCTGAGATCATGAGTTGCATGCTCTGGGGTGCCTAGGTGGCTCAGTCGGTTAAGCATCCGACTCTTTATTGGCAGGGGCCATGATCTCATGGTCTTGACATTGAGCCCTGTATTGGGCTCCACGCTCACCGGGAGTCTGCTTGAGATTCTCTCTCCCTCTCCCTCTGTCCCTCCCCCTGCTCACTCTTTCTCTCTCTCTCTAAAATAAATAAATCTTTAAAAAAAAAAAAGTCACATACTCTGCTAACTGAGCCAGCCAGGCGCCATCCCCCTCCCTGTTCTGTGCTGGTTTTATTTTATTATTTATTTATTTATGTATTTATGTATTTTTAAAGATTTTATTTATTTATTTATTTATTTATTTATTTGACAGAGAGAGAGAGAGCACAGCAGGGGAAGCAGCAGGCAGAGGGAGAGGGAGAAGCAGGCTCGCTGTGCAGATGCACAGCCACTTAACCATTTGAGCCTCCCAGGCGCCCCTCTGTGGTGGTTTTAACATGCCTCCATAAAATTCTTGCTACTCCTCCCTTTAAGAGGTGAAGACTAATTCCCTTCCCCTTGAATATGGGCTGGACTTAGTTATGTAATTTTAATAAATACACGGCAGAAGTGACTGTGTGATTTCCAAGACTAGACCATAAAAAGCACTGGGGTCTCTTTAGTCTCTCTTGGGTCACTCTGGGGGAAACCAACTACCATGTTAGGAGGACACTCAGGCACCAGGTCCTATCCTATGCAGAGGGTCACCAGGGGAGAACAGCTTCCTACCAACAGGCGTGTGAGTGAGCCATCCTGGAAATGGATCCTCCAGTCCCAGTCAAGCCTTCGTGTAGCTGTAGCTACAGCCAACATGTTTGCTACAACCTCATAAGTGGTGAGTCAGAACCACCCGGCTATGCCACTCTCGAATTCCTGATCCACAGAATTGTGAGAAAATAAATGTTGTTTTAAGCTTGCTGAGTTTAAGTGCAATTTGTTACAAAGTGATAGGAAACATGTATCCTTCCCTTTCTATTCCCCTCAACCCAGATTTATTTTTCCCCATTTTAATTATTGCCATCTGATATACTATGTATTTCCCCCACTGGAATTATACCATTGTAATAAGGACTTTGTTTTATTTATTCCCGTGCCCAACAGTGTCTAGCAGAAAGTAGGTGCTCGGTAAATATGTGTTGGATAATGGAGGTCTACGTCTGTCTGTGTCTTTGTCTCTGTGAGGTTTAGGAGCAGATGGGAGCTAAGTGAGGGTGTAAGAGAGAGCCTATCCTCTTCACAGATGAAGAGAGAGATAAACCAGGTCCCAGTAAAGCTTATTGCTTCCCCTCAGCCCTTCTCAGTTGTAGCCCTCCTGGCTCAGACCCCAAAGACAGGTTTACTGTGCTTGATTGATGATTGATTCCTTTCTTCTGAGAGTAGCTGCCCAATCCCTTGCCCCTATCCTGCTCCACCCTCTGCAAAGCATTCTCCAAACTCTCAGAACTGGAATTTCCCTAAGCCAGTTCCTGTCTTTCCAAGAAAAATCTTGCCATCTATCTCCTTCCAGGCACCTCCTCTTCTCTGAGCAGGGCGCTGGAGGGTAAGGGGCAGGGTGTGAGAGGAGCAAGCTGGGCACAGGAGTTCTGCAGAGCTCTACCCTCCATCCTAGTTCTCCAGGAGCCCCTAGGGCATGTCTGTCTGCTTCTGCACATTCAGATTCTCCCCTCTGGGCCCAGAGGAGGGAGCAGGACTCTCCCCAGAAGAACTCACAGCACACGAAGCTATGGGGGAGCAGGCATCAGTACTGAAAGAATTTGGATCACCAAGTCTTCTTGAGGGGTTGGGGTTTGTCAGGTCTGAAATCTGAGCAGGAGAACACGAGTGAGCCAAAGGTGTGAGCAGTACTGAGTTCCGGTACAGCCAGAGATGGGCCAAAGAGATCAGGGACTTAGTGCTGCAGTGGAATCTGTGTGGGGGACAAGGGTGGAGGCTAGAGGACAAGAAGAGCAGCGAGGTGTCACCCAGCACAAGATGAGAAGTGAGAAGAGCTAGTGATCCAGACCAGGACAAGCTGGGTTCGAGAGGAGGGGACTGATTGGGAGAGGGGGGAGGAGGAGGAAGGAGGCAAAGTCAAACCTGAATTTCTGCATCCCACAGGAATCTTAGTCCTGGGAACAGTGTGCCTCACTGGGTGTGAGGTTGGGGGATGGTCCCTGGTGCTGGATCTGACATAGATGAGTTTCACACTCATGCCAGGTGTCAAACCAACAGATAAAGGTTGTTCACTCACACACTTGGAATCACTTCTGGGTGGCCCTCATGCTTTTGGTAGGTCTATCCCACGAAGAAACTGGAGAAGGTATGAAGTATGAGGGTGCCTGGGAGGAGGGGGATCCAGGCTTCTCAGAGGAAAAACTGTGGCCTGCCACTCAGGGCCCCCAAATAAGATACAGCATCTCAGCATCTGGGGGATAACTGGGGGTAGAGTGGGGCTGAAACAGTTGGCTGAAGGGTTCTGGAGATACAAACTGTGAGTCACACACAAGAGGGTTGAGGACGTGTGTGAAGATGGGCAAAATGCTGATAATGACAGTTGAAATGTGGGATGGATACCAGAGGTTCATAATACTATCCACTCTTCTTGGGTATACGTTTGAAAATGTCCATAACAGAAGGTTACAAGAGCATAAAAAAAGAAGAAAAAAAAAGTGTGGCTATGTGTGTGCGTGTGGTGCGTGTAGCCTGCTGCTGTGGATGTGCAATCAGTTCAGAGACCTCTGAGTGCGTGAGCGCAGTTGTGAGTCCACCACCGTGGGCACGTACTGCGCAAGCTGCAGCGTGCATGCGGTTGGGGGCAGCACCTGGGCAGGGCAGGGGGAGAAGCTTTCGCTGTGGGTAGGCCCTCCACATTCCCCTCAGCATCTTGCAGAGTGACTCCCCTCAAGATCACGACCTGCTCAAGCCATTGGCGCTGTAATGTCCGTGTAACCAAATATGTGCGACAGGACAGCTGTGTGCCAGAACTTGTGACAGGGTGTGAACACGGCTATTTGTGTGTGAACGCCGGGCACTGAGTGTGGATTTGGGGGCACGACTTGGGGGTGTGACTGGGCCCTGGTCCAGAGTCCAATGGTGTTAGACTCCTCACTGTCCTTGGAACGATTCCCGGCAGCTCTCCAGCGCCCCCTCCCCCCAGTGTGGCTGGGTGGAGGGGGAAACACCTGTTGGGGGGCTGGGAGCGGCAGAGCCCCCCGGGGCCTCTCCCCCGGCGCCCCCGCCCGCGCTGCCCCTCTCGGGTCCCGCCCCCGCGGCCGCCGCCGGCAGAGCGGCGCGTGAGCGCACCGAGGCCAGAAGAGCGCACGGCGGCACGAGCGCACGGCGGGGGACCCCGCGCAGGGAAGCGAGCCGAGCGAGGGGCTGCCCGGGAAGCGGGCGGAGCAGAGGGAGCGCCGTGGAGACGCCGGGGGCACCGGGCCGCGCCAGGCTGGTGAGTGCGCCGCGGGGAGTGGGGAGCCAGAGAGCGGGCGTCGAGACCCCGCGGTCGCGGTCCCCAGCCTTCCCGGTCCCGGGCTCTGCCCCCGCCGCCCTCGGTTCCCGCGCCTCCTCGGTGCTGGTCCTCTGGGTCTCTGCCCCGTCTCTCCGTCTGTTTTTTCCCCGCCTCTGTCTCTGTCTCCCGCTATTTACCGTCTCGCCCTGTTTCTTTCTCATCTCTTCTCTCTTCAGTCTCTGTCTCCTGCTGCGTCGGTCTTTCCCTGTCTCTCTCAACCACTGCCTCACTGTTTCTCTCTCTCCCCCACCTCTGTCTCTGTCTCTGCTCTGTCCCTCTTCTGGACTTCCTGTCACTCAAGTCTTGTTATTTATCTCTTGCCCCTCTATCTCTCTTACTTTCCCTCTCTACCCAATATCTCTATCAATCTCATCTCTTCCCACTTCTGTCTGTCTGTTCTTGTCTCTGCCTGATATCTCTGCCTCTCCCCACCTCTGTCTCTCACTGTCTCTCAGTCCCATCTCTATTTCTATTTCCATATCTCTCCTGTCATTGTCTCTCGCTTGGATCTCACTCTCTCTCTCTCTCTCCCTTCTCCCCCCTCCTTCTCTCTGTTTCTTGGTCCTTGTCACCCTCTCTGATCAGCTGTCTCTACCTGTCCTCTGTCAGTGTCCATTTCTGTCTCTTTGGGTCTGGCTTCTTGTCTCTCCTGCTCTTTCTACCTCTGTCTGTGTCGATCTCTGGGAAAGCTATCTTTCTGCTTTTTTCTTATGGCCCCCCACACTTCCCTGAATCAATGACCACCTCCTCTTGTGCTGGGGCTTGTGGGGGCAGCAGGGCCCAACACTCATAATTCCCACCCCCACAGGCGGCCCTTTCCTCTGGGCCCCGCCTGGTGCCAGCCCCCCCACCAGCGGGGGGACTGCGCCTGGAAGCTGTAATGGAGGCCCTGCAGAGGCAGCAGGCAGCCCGCCTGGCCCAAGGGGTGGGGCCATTGGCCCCTCCACACTCACTGCCACCACCACTACCTCCTTTGCCTGGCCCCCGGACCCTGCAGGCCCCTGAGGGGGTCTTGGGGGAGATTGGGACCGAAGAAGAGGAGGATGCTGAAGAGGATGAGGAAGGGGAGGAAGCCGGGGCAGAGGAGGAGGCAGCCGAGGAGAGCCGGCCAGGGACCCGGGGCCCCAGCTCACCTTCCAGCCAGCCTCCTGGACCTCATCCCCATGAATGGACATACGAGGAACAGTTCAAGCAGGTAGGACCCCCTCGATGTCAGGTCCTCTCCCCTTTCTCCTCTCTGGGCAAAAGCAAAGCCAGGTGATTCTTAGCCCACCCACCCCCACTGCCCTCTGCAGGATGAAAAGACAGAGACACAGAGACCTGGAGAGAGACAGTGGGAAGACTGAAAGATAGATAGTGACAGGGAGGGAGAGACAGACATCCAGAGACATACAAAGACGTGCATAGGCACACACTGAAAGGTGCAGGAGACGCCCAGAAACATGGAGACAAGAGACTGGAGGCTCTTGGTGAAGCTGGAAGGAAAAGTGGGAGGGGTGAGGAGCTTCAGGAATTCTTTTGAGCGAGTGGGATCTGAGGAATGGGGATTCCAGTTCCAGAACCAGAACCCTCTTACCCTACCTTCTCACACATCAAGTCGCAAGGTCATATTCCAGCAACCAGTGGGGGTTTCCTGGACTGCCTATTTCTGTCTTTAGAAGCAGGCTGGAGGTTGCTACTCCTTTGGCAAGCTGATACACCCCCCCCCTGCAACTCTTCCCTGTTGCATTGCCCTCATCCAAATTTTCTCCCTGGCCTGAGTTCTATGGGGGACAGTTTCTAGTCTGTGATGGCCGCTACAGCCGCAGTATGACTAAAGGGCTCCTGTACAGCTGGGAATGATAAGATCTTACTCAGAAGAGCCTAAATTTGGGGTTCTTCCTCTCTGTGGAACCCATTTGGATGTTATTCTAAGGCGTTACTTCAGGCTGTCACTATGAAGGGCTCTGACTCTAGATGTTCTGGTGATGTTACTTGTAGGTCTGGGGTATTTTCCAGAAGTGTTCATCAGTGGCTAGTACTCTGTGGCAGTAGTGTCACACTGGGAGAGTTACTCAGAGTTCTGTGGCTCTAGTGACTGTTTCTCCTGGGTATAATTCTGGGGATTGATACTTGGAGAGCATGTGAGTTATTTGTGGGTATCCATCTAAGACTTTGGGCTCAGTTCTTGTGGGAGCGTAGATCTAAAGTGGATCTCTGGGGTTTGTTACTTATGGGTTTTTGTTTTGTTTATTCTGAGAGTTCTTATTGGGGAGTGGAGTGTTACCTATTGTTGTTACTCAGGGACTGTTATTACGGATAAATGTTACTCTAGGGATTGTTTTCCTGGGTGGTATTTGGGAGGTGATACTGGAGATGGGGCTTCAGGTGACTGGAAATGGGTGGGATGACCTCTGGGCCTTTCAAGATCTGACCCCACAGGTCCTGGGTGGTGCAGGGCCATTACCTCTGTGGCAGCCTCTATAGTGGTTAGGTCACCATCCCTGGAAAGAGACAGACCAGAAGGTAGGCTGAGGGGCCCCAGGTTTCAATCCAGGAGCTTCTGAGTATCCACTCTGCCTGAGGAATGGGTTAGAGGTATCTCTGCCCTTCATCCCCAGCCCTGGTACACTGAGATATGAAAAGCAAGAAGACTTTGCAAGAATGAACAAGCCTCAGGGACATCTGTCCATTTCCTCAGTGTGATGCACTGTCCTAGCCTGACTTCCTCCCTGGGGCTCTGTGCATGCCCTGGAGGGCAGGCTGAGCCTCCTAAGCTTTCTCTCATCCCCTGTTCTCCAGAGGGATGGTTTGAGCTTCGCAGGGCACCCCTGGCCAGTGGAGGGTCTCTGTGTGTATTAGAAAAAGTGCCCCTACCTGCCCTCATGGGAGAGAGTCTAATGCCAGGGAGTCCACATTTCAGACCCTATTCACCCCTTCAGCTGAGAACCCTTATTCAGGGTATAACCTGAGTTGGGGTTCCAGGGGGGGGGGGGGAGTCAGTGGAGCTGAAAAATGACCTCAGTCCTTCCCCAGCTGTACGAGCTTGATGCAGACCCCAAGAGGAAGGAATTTCTGGATGACCTGTTTAGCTTCATGCAGAAGAGGGGTGAGTGGGATGATATAAGGGAAGGACCCCCACCTACCAGTTTTGAGGAAGGGAGACCCCAGGGTTTAGTCCCTAGGTTGGGTCCTCTCTGCAGAGGCCTGAGCTTGGCAACACCTATCCTTTGGGCCCTCAATAGCGTCTTTAACCTCTGACCCTGGCCCCCTCCTCCACCCAGGGATTAATTAGTGGCCAGCCCACTGGCAGGTTAATGAGTGTGGGATCAATTGGGAGGGTGGGAGGGAGGACTGGTAGGGGGGGTAGCTTGGGGGGGGTTCCCAGGATTGGGGGGCTGGGAATGCCTTGTTCCTCTTTCGGTGGCCTTTCGTCCAGCCTTGTCTCTCCTCAGTTTCCCCTTGCTTTAGGCAGGGGACACCCAATGTGCTCTACAGCAGGAAGGACTGGGATTAGACTGAAGGAAGGACTTCTCAAGGGGTAGGGTGAGGACCATGTGAGTAGGGGTTATGAAGGAGGAGGAATTCCTTTTCCAGGAATCTCAGAGCTAGAAGAAAATGCAAGGGTCCAGGAGGAGATCAGGGTGAGCGGCAGTCCATCACTTAGGCTTCTCCCCAGATTCATGGGTCCGAAGACTGACTCATTATCTCTCTCTACAAAGCTAATTAACTCACTCGGAGCTTGGCCTGATAAGCCACTAATTAACTAGCTGCACTGCACCCCCCCCCTTAGTGCAGCTGCTGGTCAAAGTCCCCCAGGCTTCCACTGCAGGCCCAGCACCCCCTTTTGGGATCCTTTCTAGCCAGAGACACTCAGTGGGGCTCCAGGTCTTTTTTGCTTCCCAGGGAGACCCAGTCATTCTGGTCCCAATGTCCCCTCCCTCCCCTTCCTCGAGGTCTCCCCTCCACTGGGGAAGTGGGGTAGGCTGGTCCCAGCAGGTCCCAGCATTCCCTCCATCACCCTCAGGCCGGGAGCTCTGCCTCCCTCTGGTCCCTGCCTCCCTCCGCTCCCTCGCTGGGGGAGGAGGTCCCACGGGACCGATAATTTCCCCCCATTAATCAGGCCGCAGCTAATTGTTCGGGTCCAAAGGCGGCGGCGGAAGGGGACGGGATCGGTAAGGAATTAACTGGGGTCCATCGCTCAGCGCAGACAGGCCCCTTTGTCAGGACTGGCCGGCGGGGGCGGCGTGAGCTGCGGAGCTGGCGAGCCGAGGTGGGGTATGCTTCTTCTCCCATCCGCCATCCCCCGGTCCCGGGCAGCCATCCCAGGGCCGTTGCTTAGGGGAGTCCAGCTCTTCAGCACTATCAGGAAGTCCTTACTACGGTCTACCCCAGGGGTTGTCAAACTAAAGCCGGCTGGCCAAATCTAGCCGCCTGAGAGATAAGAATGGTTTTTACATTTTTAAATAGTGGAAAAAAATGAAAAGACGAATAACATTTCAGGACATGTGAAATTCGAATTTCAGGGTCTGTAAATAAAGTTTTTATTGTTAACACAGCCGGGCCCATTCCTTTAAATATTCTCCATACCTGCTTTCAAGCTACAATGGCAGAGTGGAGTAGGGACAGAGGCGATTTGGTCCTCAAAGCCTCTAATATTTATTGTCTGGACCTTTACGGAAGAAGTTTGCCGACCCCTGATCTAGCTTCCTGTCCTTCCTGCTACAGTGCAGGGCTTAGGGGCCCTGTGGGCTCTGCCTGGAATCCCACCTCCCCATCCCTCCCCCTTCCCTTTTCTCAGAGGTCCCGCCTTGTACCCTGGCCTCGTCCAGGCAACCGACTCCTTCAGTCCTTGAGGATGTCCGCAGACAGGGTCTTGGTCTTAGTGTCCTGACTCTCTGTACACCCCCCACCAGGGACGCCAGTGAACCGCGTGCCCATCATGGCGAAGCAGGTGCTGGACCTGTACGCGCTCTTTCGCCTGGTGACAGCCAAAGGCGGCCTGGTGGAAGTCATCAACCGCAAGGTGTGGCGGGAGGTCACGCGTGGCCTCAGCCTGCCCACCACCATCACGTCGGCAGCCTTCACTCTACGCACCCAGTGAGGCCAGGCGCGCGAGCGTTGGGGGAAGGAGCGGGAAGGGGGCCACAGGGCGTGGAGGGCCCAGGGGCGGGCGTTTCATTGTGGGTTTGATCACTTGGGTCCAGCCTCCTACCCACCCCGCCTCGTTTGTCCGCCTCTAGGTACATGAAGTACCTGTACCCGTACGAGTGCGAGACGCGGGCGCTCAGCTCCCCGGGGGAGCTCCAGGCAGCCATCGACAGCAACCGGCGCGAGGGCCGTCGTCAGGCTTACACCGCCGCCCCGCTCTACGGCTTAGCTGGGCCTACCTCTCGGGGAGCTCCGGGCCCTATCTCGGGTCCTGGCACCGCCCCGCCCACGCCCACGCCCACGCCCAGCCCCCGCCCTGCCCAGGGCTCCGCCTCCGGCCTGCCGGCGCACGCCTGCGCGCAGCTGAGCCCGAGCCCCATTAAGAAAGGTGTGAGGGGAGAGGGGAGAAGGTTTGGGCGTCTCTGAGACCTGGGGGGTGCGCTGAGGTATAGAGAACATTAAAATGTGGCAACTCTGAAGTCTGGGAAGCATTGAGGTATGAGGGCAGTAAGGACTGACAGGGCTTTGAGGTTTGCTGACCGCTAAGGTTTAGGGGTTCTGAGGTTTGGGGTCAATGAAGCCGTGGGAGGTCTGGGGTACGGGTTACTGCGGTGTGGGCCTGAAGCTCAGGAAAAGGTCCTTTATTTAGAGGAGCTCCAGTCCACACCTGTCCACCTAGGGCTCCTATTTGCATGTAGTTTTTGCCTCCTGTGATCTGTATTATTTAATAACTAGGAACAAGGAAAGGCCCCACATTATCTTGGACCAACCTAGGCATATATATTGGCCTTTGGGTTCTCCAGCTTCAGAGCTCGAGGCTGAGACTCTGGATGCAGCGAGGGAGAGGGGGATCAAACTTGGTACTTCAGCTTGGGTGACCTCCGTTGGTCCCAGGCCTGGGAGGAGAACCAAATGCAGAGGCAGAGTTGGTTGGTCAGGCAGAGCTGAATGACCTGTTCTTCCAGAGGACAGCGGAATTCCAGCGCCTCGACTGGCACTGCCTGTGGGCCTGGCTTTGGGACCTGCAAGGGAGAAGTTGGCACCAGAGGAGCCCCCAGAGAAGAGGGCTGTGTTGATGGGGCACATGGACCCACCTCGACCTGGAGCTCCCCCCAGTTTCCTGCCCCGTGGCAAGGTTCCCCTGAGGGGTGAGGAGGGGCTTGTTGCTGAGAGGTCTTCAGGCCTGTGCACTGAGGGAGGGCATAGGTGTTGAAGGTGGGGCAGAAAGATCCCTCAGTAGACAACCGTGTGGTAATAGATATTGGGCTGAAGTGGAATGGGGGCTATATATAAGGATGGGGGGGAGCTTGTAAGTCTGAAGTCTGATTCTCCAAAATGTGACTCCCTGCCCCTCCTGGACAGAAGAGCGGCTGGATGGGGCTCTCAATCTGGCAGGCAGTGGTATCAGCAGTATCAACATGGCCCTAGAGATCAACGGGGTGGTCTACACTGGTATGGGTACTGCAGGCTGTCTATACTGGCATGAGGTCAGGGGTATTTGCTCTGGCATGGGGATTTTAGATTTTCTCAGCTAGCATGAGGTTCAGGGATATCCAAACTTGCATGGGTAATGTGGGGCTCAGGGGATTGTTAAAATGGCATGGGTTAAAGGGGTGTTGACAATGGCATGGGGTCTAAGGCATGACCTCTCTGGCATGGGTACCATGGGATGTCTGCCTTGTCATGGGCCTATGTATCAGTGTAAATATTTCTTGTTTACCTGTTTGAGGGTGTCTGTATTGGCATAGGAGTCTCCACTGACCTAAGGGATTTGTCCTCATTGATTTGTGGCAGGGATATGTGTGTGGTGTTCTAATAATCAGGACACTGACTTTTGTTTTCCTCTTCTGTTTCTGTGCCCACCCCTCCTGCCTGTGTTTTCCCTCCACCATCTCCTCACCCATTTGTCAGGTGTCCTCTTTGCCCGTCGCCAGCCTGTGCCAGCTTCCCAGGGCCCAACCAACCCTGCACCTCCACTCCCTACAGGGCCCCCTTCCAGCACCTCACCCTGAGAACTCCCACTTGGAATTAAGAGTCCCAGCCCCAATGCTGAGAGGGAGAAGAGACATCCCCCCACACCTTGATTCTTCCAGCGTGCCCACTCTAGGACCCTGGGAGATGACCCCTCCCCCCCACCATGCCATGTGGACTTGAAGCCAAAGAGTTTTCTTTTGATGTTACATCTACCTCATTGTAAAGGGAGAACACCTCCTCCCTTGCCAACCCCAGCAGCATCTACCAAAGAGTTCTGCCCCCAGTAACCCTTATCATCTCCTCATGTGCTTCCCTGTGTCAATGTCATCTTTAGGACCCCACCTCTTCAAATCAGACCTGCTTCTCTTCAGAAGCGATGTGAAGGGTTAGGTTGGGGTGTTGTGAAGGAATCGTCCCCCAGGTCACATCTGAATAATAAAGCTGCAGTCCTTCCCTCCCCAGTGCCTCCTCTCCTTTTTGTTTGGGTCTGGGGGTTGGAGAGGGATTATGTGGTATACACAGCTTGTGTTGGGCTGGGGGTTCTCAGAGAAGACAGAACAGCAAAGGTCCATGAAAGTAGAGGAGCTGGGTTTCATGAATCAGACTGCCTGAGTTCAGGGGGTATAGCTCAGGGGGAAGAGCATTTGACTGCAGACTGCCTGAGTTCAAATCCTAATTCTACTAGAGTGCGGAGTGGTCTTGGGCAAGACATTTAATCGCTTGAACCTTAAAAGACTCCTGAAGATTATGGTATCTCACGGAGTCTCCTCCTGATCTATGGGAATGGACCAATCCTTAAATAATAGGTGCATTTATATGGGCAGTCTCGGGAATGGGGTGGGAAACTTCGCTGGTACCCTGGAATTAGAAGAAAGGCAAAAGTTTGTCTTGACAAGCAAAAGCTGGAAGCTAGGGTAGGCCTGACAGGTAGCCGTTGCCTAGGTAACCAGACAGCTTTTAGCACCTTTCACGGGCCCTGCCGGTCACTTCCGGCATCGGAGGGCTGAATCGTGACGCCACTTCCCGTATCGAGGTCCGCCCTCGCACTCGGATTAGCCAGTCTTCTCTATTTGGCCGGAGGTCCCGCCCCCTGACTGTCCCCCGACTGCTGCGGGGCGGCGGTGGCTATGGCGGCTGTGACCGATGTGCAGCGGCTACAGGCCCGTGTGGAGGAACTGGAGCGCTGGGTGTACGGGTCGGGCGGGCCGCGCGGCTCGCGGAAGGTGAGCGATCTGGGATCCAGTGCTCTCTTTCTGGGGGCAGAGCAAGAGCGGTCTACTAGCCTGGTCCTTGGGATGGATGCTACCGCTCCCGTCTCATCTCCCGCAGCCCGGCCTTTGAAATAATAAAGGTTCGAAACCTTCCAGAGCTTATCGGATCCTCAGGGTCCATTTCCATGGAGGGCACTGAGGGTTGTTAGGACCGATTGCGATAGGCTCAGTGTGAACTGTAACTAAGACTCCTCTGTCCTCGCGGGCTAGCTGGGGAGACCTGACAAACTCGAGAAGCTGACTAACGAGTTTCAATAAGAGCTGAAATCCGCAATGGAAGGGCCGTCACAGAGCCCTGCGTAATTAATTGCTAAATATTGTACAGAAAGAGGTCCATGGGACGCCAGAGGAGGCAGAGCAAAGGTGGATAAGGAAGGCTCTAAGGGTGGGAGGTGAGGTCTGAAAGAGCCAGGACTAGGAGGGGGAAGGGATTGGGTACCGGATGTTGAGATATGGACCCGCACTCCTTCACACCAGTGACTGAATTTTGACAACGGTGAAGCTTAGTTCTCCCAACCCGCACCCCTTCACCCCCTTTTACTATGGGAAGACCTTTTACTGAAGGTGGAGTGTCAGGCATACCCTGGAGTTAAATGCATCAGAGGTAATGATGTCTTTTTGTACACTTCTTGTGGAATTAGTTGTCACTAGCAGATTGTGCCCCATTTGAGAACTGATTTCTCAAAACATTTGCTCCCGTTGACATCTTTGACACTAAGCCCTTGTTTTCCTCCTACCTCTATGGCTGTTGCTGCTTAGTCCTATTTGCCTCCCCATATATATGACCCTTGAATATTGGCATTCCTCACCCCATGTTCTAAAACCTGGGTGAGATCATTCACTCCCATAGCCTCTCCTTCTGTTTGACCCTTTAATATTGGGATTCCTCACCCTCTACCCCAAAAGCCTGGAGATAGGAACCAGGGAATAGAATGTATAGGATGTGCTAATGCCCTGTAAACTCTAGTATAGTTAATTACCTCCGCAATCAGACTTGAAACTTCCCAAGGACTACATGATTATTTTCCCCTTCACACTGAGGATTCCCGGAAGATGGGGTTGCATCTCCTTTAAGACAAGAGAAGGGGGCCAACCTACTTTGCTGGGACAAGGAGATTTGGAAGTCTGAGGGTTCTTCACCTCTTTCAAGCCTTGAGTCAAGAGGTGAATCTTGGAATTAACTTTCAATCCCCTTACAGGTGGCTGATGGCCTAGTCAAGGTACAGGTGGCTTTGGGGAACATTGCCAGCAAGAGGGAGAGGGTGAAGATTCTGTACAAAAAGAGTAAGTGATTCCATAGGGTGCCTGCTTGACCTCCTTCCCACCCCTGTGCTTCTGGGACCCGGCCCTTGCCCTCCAGCCCACTAGGTCACTGGAATCGCCCTATGGGGATAGAATGTGAAGATATTTCCCTGCTGAAATGGTAAAGTGGGGTGTTGTGCTTAAACTCCAAGCCCATGAGTGTCCTAAGTTACAGGATAAGAGCTCTGCCTCAAAGGTCCTCTTGGTAAAGTAGGGAGGAGAGGTATGGGATTTCCATAGGCAAGGTTCAAAGGCAGGAAAGAAATTAGGCACTGAGAGCCCCAGGCTTTTTCAGCCATACCTTTTTGATTATATCAAAGCAAACAACCTAAAAATTAGAAAAAGCTATGGCTTGTCTTGGTAGCACTGAGGGGCAAGGAACCTTCCACCATTGGTGAAGATAGATCAGTGGGAATGAGGGCCCCAGGATAGTGGAGGCAATTTTGTTCCCAGCTGTAAAGGCTGAGGTTAGCCAGGAGGTGGTCAGAGGGAAGAAACAGGGAGGTGGGGACTGATGGAGGTCTGGATGGGCACTGTGGGTGTCATCTCCTCGCTCAAGGCTCTCCCCAAGGTTGACCACTAATATCCTTCTAATATCCCCTAATGTCCTTTATAAGACAGATTCCCTACTCCCCAGCCCCTTCCATTTTCTGTCTTGCTTCTTTTCTAGTTGAAGACCTGATCAAGTATCTGGATCCTGAGTACATTGATCGCATTGCCATTCCTGATGCCTCTAAGTTGCAGTTCATATTAGCAGGTAGTGCTGGACAGTGTGTACACATGCATCTGGGGATTATGGATCGTGGGGGAAGTCGGACACAGAGATGGCCTCCCTGCCAGTCCTCTCATGGATACAGCTCTGGAAACTGCTGTCTGGAATTCTGGCCTGGCTCTGGGCTGAGGCCTGAGGTCATCCTTTGGTCCTCTAGTAGGCCTTGGTTGTGGTATCATTCTGAGCCAGCCGCAGAACTGAACTACTGAACTACACTGAACTACTTCAGTGTTCTATCAATGGTCTGTCTCTACGATTTTCCTTCAGAACCTTCCTCACTTCTGCTCACTAGACAGGGGAGCTTCTAGGACAGGGTGGGAGCAGACAGCATTGCATTTGGGAAAGGTGAGAATATTGGTATGTATGAGTTTCAACATTTTTCTCTCAGTGAGAAAGCACTGGGATTTCAGAGTTCTAGGCAGGAACTCTGACATTGACTTGGCAATGTCTGCTACTCAGTTTAGTCAGCCACTTCCTGAGGTAGGGTTTGCCAAGTACCTGTGTTTGTTCATTCATTCAAAAGATGTTTAATGATTGATCATCTTCTGTGATCCAGACTGTCCTTGGTGTGAGGTATATGGTGCTGCCCCAGAACATCCTTAGACTGGTGCCGTGGCTCAGGTATCAAGTCCAAGAGATCTTCTCCTACACCGACTCTGGAGTCTAGCTTCTCCATCCCTCCCTGACCACTGCCTCAATGTCTGTCCCTTCATACATGAATAGTTGCAGTCTTTTAAGTCCTCTTCCTGACCCTAGTCTTTCCCCTTTTGCATGTGATCCAGTATTCTCTGCCCCAAACACATCTGCAACATGTTACTTTGTCTACTTTGGAACCTCAGCATCTCCATCTCTCTCCTTGCTAGAATAAAATCCTAATTCCTTAGCCTGCCATTCAGAGCCTTTTATAGTCTATGAATCTCCCTTCCCATGCAGCTCTGTTTCCTGTGCTCTCTTTGAGCCTGTTCAGCCAATTGAATTCTTTTTCCTCTATTAATTGATAAGTGTCCTTGCCGCCAAACATTTGACATTAACAGTCAGCCCTTCTTGAATGTGCTTCCTACTCACTGCAGCCGTTGAAATCACCTGTGCCAGGTCCAGTCCAGATCCTGCTCTTCTCACTGGGCTCTGCTATTACTGCCCCAGCTCTCCAGAAGCTTGTAATTGTCCTTGCCTCTCAGGGCCACTGAGCAGAACCTGCTGATAGTCTGCCACATGTCTTCTCTTTCATACCTTCCCAGGAGTCCTTGGGCACGGAGACCCAAGTCGGAAGTACTTTGTCTCCTGTGGCGTCAGAGGGACTCCCTGAGTTTGTTGACAGGAGGCTAGAGGAAGAGGCCTTACAGTTAAAACTTTAAGAAAGGTGGGATTTGGAGAAACTTAGAGGCTCCTTGGGCTCAAGATGGGTGATACCAGAGGCATCTAGGAGAGATGGGGGCAGAATGGGGGAATGTGCACCTAGAGAAGGGGGCAGCAGGCAGAGTAGCTACCCCATGCTCCAGGACTCAGCCATCTCCCCTGCCAGGTCCTCAGCCCCTTGCATAAGAGTAGCGGTGCCCAATCAGAAAGAACGAGTTCTCAACATTTGCTGCAACATGGACGGCACTGGAGGAGATAATGCTAAGGGAAATAAGTCAAGCAGAGAAAGACAATTATCATATGATTTCTCTCATCTATGGAACATAAGAACTAGGAAGATTGGTAGGGGAAGAAAGGGATAAAGAAAGGGGGGTAATCAGAAGGGGGAATGAAGCATGAGAGACTATGGACTCTGAGAAACAAACTGAGGGCTTCAGAGGAGGGGGTGGGGGAATGGGATAGGCTGGTGATGGGTAGTAAGGAGGGCACGTATTGCATGGTGCACTGGGTGTTATAAGCAACTAATGAATCATCGAACTTTACATCAAAAACCAGGGATGTACTGTATGGTGACTAACATAATATAATTAAAAACATTTTAAAAATTACTTTTTTTCCATAGAATTTTTCATTTTTCAAAGAAATAAAGCTGAAAAAAAAAAAAAAAAAAAAGAGTAGCAGTGCCCAGGCTTGCCTCACTGTCACTATCTTGTCTGTTTTTGCCTCAGAGGAGCAGTTTATCTTATCCCAGATTGCACTCCTGGAGCAGGTGGAGGCTTTGGTGCCCATACTGGACAGCGCTCACATCAAAGGTACCTCTCTGTGGGGCTGCAGCTCTGCTATTCTACTTGGGGAGGTGGGTGGATGGCCAGGACTTCCCTGTGCCTCAGGTTCCCTGGGTTCAAGCTAAGTCTGCTCCTTGTCTTTACCCTCACCCTGGGGGTAACCTGCTACCTGCGTTGGGTAAAATGGCTAGACCAGAGAGTCCAGTTTCAGAACCTCAGGCGGTTTGGACCTAAGGACACTAGTCTGAGTCCAGCAGCCCCCAACTCTGGGATTCCATCTACCTTCTTCAGCCCCTAAGCTTCTGTTCTGCATGGTGCTGTGTAGCCCAGATTTTACTGTAAGAGTTCCTGCCAGGCATGTGAATGTGTGTAAATTCTTCCCACCACACTGTTGAGAGCAATCCCTGGGCCTGTTTTGACAAGCAGACAGTGACTTTAATTGAATCCAGATATCCATCTTGTCTGTCTCCGGAGGTATTTTTTCCTAGTTACCCCTCCCTACCCCTGATCAGCTATCTGCTGAGGGTCTGACAGCCTTAAGCTGCAGGGCCAGCATGGTGGCCAAGGCTCTGGGTGTTGGATTCCAGGTGGACCAGTTTAGGAACCTGGCATTCATTCTCAGCCCACCTGCAGGCTCCTTCTTCCAGGCAGACCTGGTCCCACTGGGCTGAGTGCAAAGGGACAGATCCCATGATAGGCAAAGCTTTCTTTACTTCACCCTGCTTACAGCACTGGGGTAGGAACATGGGGCAACTCTGGGGACCCCAAGGTTTTGTTTTTTCCTAGGAGTCTGTATCTTTGCCCCCTCTGGGTCCTAGAGTAAGACTGGGGTGGGCAGGGAGCCCCACCACCTTTAGCTGCAGTGGTCGATGAAGCCTGGCGTTTGCTTAGCTTCTCCACTCAATACTCTAATCCTGCTGAAGACCTAATAGACTATTGAGCAGTCCCCGGGGAAGGCACGAGCATCATCGGGCAGTGCGTGTTGTGTTTTACAGCCGTTCCTGAGCATGCTGCCCGCCTGCAGCGCTTGGCCCAGATCCACATCCAGCAGCAGGTATGGGAGGGGAGAGGACTGGAAGGGAAAGTAGAAGTGGTAAGGCTCCTAGTGTCCACCCCTGCCACCTGGGGAAGCCGCCTTAGGCTACCCTCATCTCATGTCAGCTCCAGGGGACACTTGAAGGTTTATCCTTTATCTTCCATCTGCCTGAGGTCTCTTGCCTCTCTGAGTAGGACTATTCTGAGACACCAGAAGATTGATGATGGGAGGTGCCCAAGAATTTCTGGGGATGGTGTGTCCTTGACTAGGAGTGGAAGAGCTGTTATTTATTTTGTTTTGTTTTGTTTTACCATTCCCAGGCCTTAGATTAAAGTTCAAAGAGGATTCAGATATAGGGGACAGGGAAGGAGGAGACATATACTAGCAGGAATGTTTCCTGAAATGAGTGGTCCACTCTCTCTTAGGACTGCTGTTAGGGTACCCATCTGGGAGCCTGAAAGTGCCCTGTTAGAAATTTGCTCCTTTTGGGTCTGGGGTTAAACACTGCCTTTTCTAGGCTTTATGGGGAGTGATGGTTCCTGGTAAACAGGAAAGTTAGTGGGAAGTTTGGGCTTTATCCAGTTCCTTTCTCTGCCATATGTCGGCCCCATAGGACCAGTGTGCGGAGATCACTGAGGAGTCCAAGGCTCTCCTGGAGGAATACAACAAGACTGTATCCTTTCTGTTCAGCCAGGCCCCTAAGGAATGCTGTCTAAAGCCCTGTCCTTTTGTTCCATCTCCAGCTCTGTCTCTTTCATCCCATCCCAATGAACCTATCTATTCCCCTCCTCCCCAACCCTTTGGCAGATGGAAAATCTCTCCACTCCCTCATTCAGGCTCTTGTTCTCACCTTGACCTGCCACCAGACGATGCTTCTCTCCAAGCAGTTTGTGCAGTGGGATGAGCTACTTTGCCAGCTAGAGGCCGCCAAGCAATTAAAGCCAGCAGAGGAGTGATGGCTGCTTCCCTTTCCTGGATGGGCTGGGACAGCCAGGCTCCAGGGCCCTGTGCTAAACTGCCTTTGTAACAGGGCAGAGGCAGCTCTGTATTTATTGGATTCTCAGCCTACCTGTCTGCATTCAGGTGGGGCTCTGAGATCAGATGTCTGGCTACTTGAGGTTTGCTATTTGCACCCCCTCCCCACATCAGTGTCCTATCAATAAACTATAGAAATCACTGGAGGAGTGTGCCAACTTCCTGGTCTGTGGTGGGAATGATGGTGAGGATGGGGGGGGGGTAGAGGGCAGAATTGCCAGCCTTCCTAGTGGTTGGACCAGGAGCTATACTCATCCTGGACTGGCTTTCTGGGAGATGTGGAGCTCTCAGGACAAATGCTCTCATTTGATCGATATGAGTGGAACATTTGTTTGTGCATCCATTTATCCCACATTTATCAAGTATCCTCTAAATGTCAGATACCATGCTAGGTGAGGAGAATGTGATCCCTGCCCTGCACAGACTAGCTGGGGAGATGGTCAAGGAAAAGAGCCTTCCCACCAATTGGGCACTGGGTCCTTTGGAGTACAGAAGAAAAAAGGATGGGGGAGGCAGCCCTGGAAGGTGAAATGCAAGGTATTTAGAGCCAGGGGAGCAGCAGGTGCAAAGGCAGAGAGGATCCTTGAGGTTTCTCTCTTGGGTCTTTCTTGGTGCTATTAAGCAGGAAGAGGAGCCTAGAAGAGGTTTGGTTGCAGGGCTTTGGGCTCTGGGGTAGAGATGGGCTGTGTGTAGGTAGCCGGGGCGGGGGTGGGGGTGGGGGTGGTGGGGTGACTGGGCTGGAGAGGGAGGGAGCCTGACGATGGAACGGAGACGGAGTTTTGTGCCTCACTCCACCAAGTGCTTGCTGCCCCCTTGTGGTCTCAGGGAGTGCTGTGGTCCCAAACCCCTTTACAACTGCCAGCCCGCTGCCACCCAACCTGCACGGTTGCGCTAGCATCTCAAATTCAGCATGACCCAAGACTGAAACTTGGGAGTCATCCTGGACTCTTCCCTTCTAGTCCAAACAGTCGCCAACGAACCAAACCTACTTCCTAATATCTCCCAACTTAATCTACTTTTCTCTATTCCGACGGCTATTTCTGTTTCATTCTCTGAAATCATTTCACAAATACTTGATCGCCTATTATACGCTAGGCACCATACGAGTCTCCGTGGACTCGCCCCCGGCACCCCGCGGCCTGTTCACCGGCGGTTGCGGCCCAGTTTCCCCACTCCCACTCCCTTTGGCGGTAGCCAAAGTGAGCTGTGCACACAAACTGGTTTGACTGGCCCCTGAAGAAAACCCTCCGTGGCTCGCCACGCCCACAGAATGAGGTCAAAGCTCAGAACTCGATGACCAAGGCCCTCCTTCGCGCAGCAGCAGCCACTTCAAACGGAACCTCTTGCCCCTGTCCAAAGTGAAAGCCACTGCTTCGCCTTTGCTATTGCGGTGCGCTCGACTGATGACGCCAGCCCTGCCATTTTCTCAGGGCCGGATCCTCCCTATCTTTGGGACGCGAGTCTCTGATGGTGGCTCCTCTCCGCACGGTTCTTCTGCGCCCCAGTAGGGGTGCCCTGCCCCAGGGCGTAACAGTGTAGACTGCCTGTATGTTCATGGTCTCAGGGTGTCTTGGCTAAGCTCACTCCTAGACGTCCAGGCCATACTCAGTTTTCCCAAGGAGGCACGGCAGGCCACGGCCCCGCAGGCCCCGCCCCTACCCGGCGTGCGCGGCCCCGCGGCTTCGGCGCGCTCCCGGCGTGCGCGCCATCTTGGCACCAGATCGAACTGGAGGCGTGCGCGGCCGGGGCGGTGAGAGCTAGAGCGCAGTGGGGTCGGGGGGCGGTGGTGCGGCTGTCTGGAGGTAGAGGGAGGAGAGGGGAGGCTGGCTCCTTGGTCTCTGCGGCCTGCGGGGTTTTGGAGTCCTCCCGTGGCGGTGGAGGGGGCCATGCTGTGGACTCCATTCCAGGAGTCCCACGCAGCCCTCCGCGTCAAGCTTCTGCTTCCGAGTTTCTGGGTGACCTGGATTGGGGGCATCGACACTGGGAATCTCATGGGGAGGGGTGCTTAGCCCTATTCTTAGGATCCCGGAGTGGGAAGGGGTTCAGTTCTGTTTGAGGAGCCTTTGGAGGAAGGCTCTTGGCTCTTGCTAGAGAGCTTGGAGTGTAGGAACCTGTGCAAGCGGAGTGAGGGGACCTTGTCCCTGGCTTAGCTGTGGGTGAGGGGCGCTCAGTCTTGTTTTCGAAAGTCTGGGGCAAGGGTGTAACCGGGGCACAAGGATGCAAGAGCACCTGGCTTTGGGGATCCCAAACAGACCAGGTTTTGGCACTCCCGGCTGACAGAATCCAAAGGCAGAGAGACGAGTGGTGGTGAAACAAGAAAGGGATTTATTTCAGTGGGGCCAGCACTGAGAAGACAGCGGACTAGGCTCAAAGACTGTCTTCAAAGTGCTGACAGTGCTTCTAGGTTTATATAAGGACAATGTGGGACAAAGGTTGGTCTGTAGGTACAATGGGCAGTAAAGGGCAGGTCCATCATTGTCTTGGAGCCAAAGAGGGTCTTGCTGACCTTAGAGCAGTCATTATTGCTTGAGGGGTAGTTTTGGTTCCCATCAAGGGATGCTTTGCCTGCAGGGTCTTTTGCCTGAGTTGAAAGATAAGCTAAAGGGGCGCCTAGCTGGCTCAGTAGAGCATGCAGCTCTTGATCTTGGGGGTCGTGAGTTGGAGCCCCACGTTGGGCATAGAGCTTACTTAAAAAAAAAAAGGCCGGAAAAAAGATAAACTGGAAAGAGCTTTATTAATTAGAAAGTACAGGTTGAGGTAAAAGTGGAGGTACTTGAAGTCCTTGTTCAAGGGCACAGCCCTGTCCCAAGGAGCTCAAGATGAGGGAGGCTCAGTCCCAGTCCTAGGGAGCTTGGGGTGAGAGGGCTTGGCCTGTCCTAAAGAGCCCAGTGTTTGATGAATTTGGTCCTATGTCAGGGACTCCAGGGTGGAAGGAGGGTTATGGCCATGTCCAGAAGAATGGGGCATTTGGGATACGGCCCTTTCCCAGGGTAAAGTAGGTACGGCACCTGTGCTGAGAAGCCAGGGGTGAGAGGATACAGTCCTGTTCTGGGAAGCCTAGGATGAAGAGCAGGACCATTTCCTGGAGAGCTGGGGTTGGGGGATGGCTTGGGACATATTGCCCAGCATTCATCTGACACTTCCCTGCAGCGGACCGTGAAATTCAGACACAACAGCAAGTGGAATGGAGCACTACCGGAAAGCTGGCTCTGTGGAACTCCCAGCACCTTCTCCAATGCCCCAGCTACCTCCTGATACCTTGGAGATGCGGGTCCGAGATGGCAGCAAAATCCGCAACCTACTGGGGCTGGCACTGGGTCGATTGGAGGGTGGTAGCGCACGGCATGTGGTGTTCTCAGGTTCTGGCCGGGCTGCAGGGAAGGCAGTCAGCTGTGCTGAGATTGTCAAGCGGCGTGTACCAGGCCTGCACCAGCTTACCAAGCTGCGCTTCCTGCAGACCGAGGACAGCTGGGTGCCAGTCTCACCTGACACAGGCCTGGATCCCCTCACAGTGCGCCGCCATGTACCTGCAGTGTGGGTACTGCTCAGCCGGGACCCCTTGGACCCCAATGAGTGTGGCTACCAGCCTCCAGGAGCACCCCCTGGCCTGGGCCCCACATCAAGCTCCAGCTGTGGCCCACGACCCCGAAGAAGGGTTCGAGATACCTGGTCCTGAAGATCTGCTGAGCAAGCTGTTTTCCAGGCATGAATGTGTAGGATGGCTTTGCCTTCTCTGAAAATCCTCTTGTAACTGTTGAACATCCCCAGCAAGATTTGAATCCACGGAAATGGGCCTCCCTGTCCTTTCTTCCCCTTCTCTGTGCTGTGTGAAAAGGGACTGCTACGAAGAGTTACAGATGTGCGGTCTCAGCTGGGTTCTGGATTGCTTGAGAAGGGTTTACTTGGCATTCTACCTACTGTGCCTCTGTCCTTTCTTCTGACAGAGATCTAGGGAGTGGGTTAGGAAATAAAGGTTCTGTCCATTTGTCTGATGAGCCTCTGTTTGACCTGCTATGTGGAGGGGGGATTAAAGGAGGGAGAGTCCCTGTACCCCTCCACCCCATCCCTGGTTTAGGGACATTTTTCTTTCTCTGCAGCATTTATTATAGTATAGTGATTAAGCTCATGGTCTTAGGTACTGACTGATTTGAATTCTGGTTCTGCCATTTGGTAGTAAGTTACTGGTTTGTAACCTTGGGCAAGTAGTGCTCTGAGTCTTAGTGCTCCCATCCATAAAACAGGATATATGTGGTGCTTACCTCATAGGGTTGTTATAAGGATTAAATGTCCAAATATACACATATGACTCTTAGATACCACCTGGGCATATAGTGCTATGTAAATATTAATTGCTATCATTGTTAATTATTCCACTTACAAAGATATTTTTTCCTATCTTAAAAACATAGCTCATGGGGCACCTGGCTGGCTCAGTTGGAATATCGTGTGGCTCTTGATCTCAGGGTTGTGAGTTCAAGCCCCATGTGGGCATAGAGATTACTTAAAGAAATAAAGAAAAAAAAACCCAGCTCAATCTCATATCGGCTCTCCAGGTCTCATCCTTCCTTTTTACCCCTTGCTGCACCTTTTCTGTCTCAACTTGGCCATAGACTGAGATTCGCCGTGGTAAGGCCAGGGGCATGAGGAGAGAGGTGAAGATTGCAGTGGTAGCCAGGAGTCTGCAGGGACCAGAGCAGGATTGTGGGCAGTGGTAGATTCAGTGAAGAGTTGAGTCAGTTGGATATCTCACTGGATTTTGAGGTCTTCTGTAATGTATCCAGTAGACTGAGTGTCCAGTCACCAGGAAAGCATAAACTTGGGACTCTCTGGGCTCACATTGTGGCAGGAAAGGCCCAGCAATTTGAGAGTGGGTGAAATGATGTTTGGCTGAGTCCAGGTGGGAAGAGTTAGGATGTTGGGAGAAATGGGGGACTGGAGGCCTCAATAAGGGCTTAGGGCAGGAATGAGGGGATCATAAGGCTACAAGGCTGTGGTCAAGCTTTGAATGCTACATTCTGTGCTTTCCAAGGTAGGTTGCCCAGAGCCATAGGGAAGACTCCGAGGGAGGGGCAAGTGATACAGATTTAGGGGATGTTAGAGACGGGAAACGCTCTGAGCAGCTGCCCGGCCAGGCCTCTCAAATACAGAGGGTCAAGGAGCATCTAACATACCCCTAGAGCCTGTGGCAGAGACTCTGGTGTCTTGCTAGCAGCAACTGCCTGACTCTCCCCATTCTCTTTGTGGCTAACTGAGGTTTTTGCTCCCTCCCAGCTTCTGCATATCGCCTTTTCTCTAAGCATCTCCACTTGTGTGTCTTCTACCATGAACAGCTCTCCGAGTGTCACTAGTCCCCAGAGCTTTGGGGCCAGGCTCCTTGCAGATTATTGGTATGTGGCTCAGCATCCTACCCTGCTCCAGCCTGCTCCAGCCATGATGGGATGATCATATGGAGTAAGCATGGTGACCGGTACTGAACAAATGATTCAGTAAGGTGGTATCACAAGCTCTGGGAGTCCTAGGTGGGGCCCCCATTTGGGCAGCTCATTGAGATACCACCTGAGAACCACAGGATGATGGCAGGGGTTTGTGTGAGGGAAACTGAGCTGTCAAAATCTCTTGGGAGGAGCAGAATCTGCAGTTCAGAGAAGCAGGAAATAGCCCACAAGCTAAGAGAGGGATGACTAGTGATTCTGGGGCCTTTCCCCTCCTGGGTCTCTACGGGGCCCAGCTGGAGCCTAGAGGAAGAATTTTAGGAAGGGAGCCAGAGAGAAGATAGGCCTTTAGAGTCAGAAAGCTTGACCCAACTTAGGAGGGAGCATAAGAGTTGTATATAATCGCTGATTTAGGTTCTTCACACTTTCTTCTTAATCCGCTCCAGTGTGGCTTCTGCCTCCATAACTTCTTAGAAAAGGTTATACCTTGGTATGACAGCCCTTTCAAGAAGTAGGATTGTAAATGGGAAGAGAGAAGTGATAAATGTAGAGGAATGTGGGATACAGAGAGTTTATTTTTTATTTTAATGATTTAGAGATTTGAGCATCTTTGTAGGTTAATGGAAGAATTTAGTAGAGAAAGAGAGTAAAGATGCAAGAGACTGGATAACTCAGAATGCAACTCTGTAAGGGGTAAAAGGGAATGGGATCCGGAAGCATGGAGGTATGGGCCTCCCAAAGAGGGCAGGGGAGAGGACTCCCTGTAAGTTCCCAGGGAAGGAGTTGAAGATGAGTAGGCATGCGGCTGGCTGTGAAGTTGAAGGGACATGAGGGAGTTCAGAAGGTTTCTTTCTCCTCCTGAAGCAGGAATCCAGCTCTGCTGCTGAGAGTGGAATGAGGAGGCTGGTTGGAAGTAAGTATGAGATAGTTGTTGCAGGAGAGAGAAGCAGAGAGGTCCAGGAGGATGACCAGGCAAGGCTAAAAGCCCAGCTGAGGCTGGTGACCATGAATCTGTGGTGTTACCAGAGTGTGAGCTTCAGCAGCATCCATAGGATAGGTGAGGACTCAGAGGAATCACTGTTGCATTCTTCCAGACTGAGGTTGACACAGGCAGAAATGATGGAAGAATAGTGAGACTAGCAAGATATAGTGAAGGGTCAAGGAATCCAAAGTGGGCCAGGAGACAAATGAAGATAGGGGTAGGGGTCATTGTCCTGGAGATCCATATGAAGACATCTGGGGTGAGGTGAGATGGAATGGAGTAGCTGAGAGAACTAGGACAGGGCACTGTCGCTATACCCATTTCTAGGGCTGTTATACCGAAGTATCACAGACTGAGTGGCCAGAACAGAAATTTACTGCCTGACAGTGTTGGAGATTCGAAGTCTGAAGTCAAGCTGTCAGCAGGGCCATTTTGCCTCTGAAACCTATAGGAGAAGGCTTCCTTGACTCATCCTAATTTCTTTCTTTCCTTCCTCCCTCCCTCCCTCCCCCCCTCCCTCCCTCCCTCCCTCCCCCCCTCCCTCCCTCCCTCCCTCCCTTTCTTTCTCTCTTTCCCTTTCTTTCTTTCTTTCTTTCTTTCTTTCTTTCTTTCTTTCTTTCTTTCTTTCTTTCTTTCTTTCTTTCTCTTTCTGATTTTATTTACTTGACAGCACAAGCAGGGGGAGCAGCAGGCAAAGGGAGAAGCAGGCTTGGGATCACGACATGAGCCAAACTAAGCCACCCAGGCGCCCGAGACTCCTCCTACATTCTATTTTGCCATCAGTCTTTGGTCTTCTTGGCTTTTAGATGTATCACTCCAGTCATTCATCTTCACATTTTCTTCCCTTGTGTCTGTTTCTATGTCCAATTTTCTCCTTTTTATAAGGAAACCGGTCATATTGGATTAGGGCCCACCCTAATAGCCTCATTTTAACTCGATTACCTCTGTAAAGATCTTATTTACAAATAAAGTCACCTTTTCAGGTACTGGGTTTAGGACTTAAACATATCCTTTATGGAGGGACATAATTCAACAGTAGCTGAAAGGCGAGATGAAGAAGTCCGTGGATTTGAGAGTTTGAGGAGCTGACTGGAGTTGGTTGTGGGCACGAGAGTGGATAGCTGGGTGGCCTGGAGGGAAAGTCACTGAAGATAAGGTGGAAGAATTAAGAAGCTGGGGAGGGTGGCAGTGTGTATGTTGGAGGTAGGAGTTGGGCATCAGGTGGGCAATGGAGTCATCCAGGATGGAATGTGCTGAGCGTTCTTACTGCCTGCTTTATAGGTGGCATATAGATTTTGCGAGCCTCGAAATGGGGACTTAAGAACACAATATGATTGGAGGGTTTACATACCTTCCCCGTGCAAGCAGGCACCAAGTCCTGCCAATTTTGCTTCCTAGTTGTCTCTCCATTCCCACAGCCTCTGTTGTTCTGTGCCCCTCATTATCTTACAAAATTCTCCTTACTGGTTTCCCTGCTTCACTCCCTTCTGAGCTCTCCTCCAAACCAAGTTCCCTTTGTTTAGTCCTTCTGCCGGATTCCTGCATGGCTGTCTCCCTTCCTCTGTTAAGCCTTTGCTCAAATGTCACCTCAGCAAGGCCTTTTCTGACCAATCCATTTAAGATTGAGGTCAAGCACTCCTGCACTTCTTCTTTTTTTTTTTTTAAGGATTTTATTTGTTTAAAAAGAAATAAGAGAGAAAGCGCATGCATGAGCATGAGTGAGCAGGTGGAGGGAACAAGAATCTGAAGCAGACTCCACACTGAGCATGGAGCTCGCTGGAAACAGGGTTCAATCCCACGACCAGATCATGACCTGAGCCGAAACCAAGAGTCAGATGCTTAACTGACGAAGCCACCCATGTGCCTCATCAATCAAGCACTTGATTTCCCTTACCCTGCCTTTTCCCCCCTTCTAAATATAATTTACTTCTTTAAAATACTGTTTTTTGGGGGGCGTCTGGGTGGCACAGTCAGTTACGCGTCTGCCTTCAGCTTAGGTCATGATCCCAGGGTCCTGGGATTGAGCCCCGCATCAGGCTCCCTGCTCTGCGGGGAGTCTGCTTCTCCCTCTGCCTCTCTCTCTCTGTCTCTCATGAATAAATAAATAAAATCTTTAAAAAAAAACCAGTGTTTTTGTTTATTGTCTGTCTCCTCCAAATGAGAATGTAAGCTTGAAAAGGGCAGGAATCTTTGTTTTGTTGCTTAATGTAACCTAAGGACCTTGAACATTGCTTGGTACGTAGTAGGTGCTTGATATATATTTAATGTAAGAATGAATGAATATTGAGCCTCCAAGCATGTGGCCATACCCAGATCGGTCATTCTCCCTCAACCTCCCCATGTCCAGATTAGAGGACAAGATCCAAGTTCATTCACTGGATGGTCTTAAAGGACCCCCTTGCCTGGTCACTGCCATGGCTCAGTCCATCTTTGGCCCAATGCTTTTGGATCTGGGCTCTGGCCACACTAATACCTTACTCTTCCCACGTGCCATGAGATTTTCTGCTTTTGAGCCATTCTGTCTGCTTGGAACTCATCAAGAGTGTTCAAAGGACATTAGCAGTGGGCTCTGGGCACTCCCTCCTGAGGACCTTCCTCCTCACCACTCCCTCCCTCCCACCCCCCACAATTTGGGATCTGGCCTGATTCCTAGGGTACCTCTAACTCCCACTTTGGTCCTTGCGCTGGGGAGGTGATGTCTGGCTGCACTTCTGAACAAGGCCGCAAGGTGTCAGCATTTACAAAGGGACAATCCATCCCATTGCAGGGTTTGTGCAGAGGTTCCCAGCATCCTCAAGAGGAGAGGAGAGTCTAGGCTTGAAATTTGGCCTTCAGTGGGCACAAAGATCTCTCGTTTGTTCGACAAACAGCTAATGATTATCCATAATGTGACAAATGCAGTCACTGGCTTCAGAACCTCCTGCCTCACGAGGAGTATAGCCACATACAGTTTCATTATTGGTATGACAGGTAGAGATTAGGGAAGTTTGTTAGACTTCAAGAGTTCAGAGCCCCTCATCCGGTCTTTAGGGACAGACAAAGCTTAAAGAAGAGGAGATGGTGCCTGTGTAGAATCTCAAAAAAGCGCCAGAAATAAAAAGTGAAAAGGACTTTCTGGGTAAAGGGTGGGCATGAGCAAAGGTATAGGGGTGAGAAGAGCACCGAGGTCATCACTGGAGCATGAAGTTCATGGCAGTGAGTGTGAGGAATGAAGCTCAGGGGTGGGTGGGGGCCAGACAGGAACGGCCTGAGTGCCGCGCCAAGGAGCTTGGGCTTATTTTGAGGGTGATGGAGAGTCATCAAAGGCTTTAAGGAAGAAATGTTGTGGCATATCATATTGGTGTCTTAGAGCTCTGGCTGCTACAGTGTGGAAAGTGGATTGGGGACACAGGGCGGGAAGGACAGTGAGGAGGTTTCTATAGGGATCCAGGAAGAGATGGTGACGTCAAAATGATGGCTGGAGCTTGAGAGAAGCCCCTTCTAGCCCACAAGAGCTTTCAAAGCCTGGCACTTTGAAAGAGTTCTTGGCCCTAGGCACCCTCTTCACCACCCTTTAAGTCACCTCAGCCCTTCTGTTTTGGAGGCTCCTTTTGGCTCTCTCTTAGCTCCCCTAATTATTCTGGTTGGAAGCAGGGTCTCTTGTCAGTTTCCATGTGAGGTCCACAATGTCCTACGTCTCCATTCTTTTGGTAGATCTGTCAGCCTTCAGCTCACACTACATCCCAGCTTCCCTCACTGTGATCCATTCACGCACCTCCTTCTTTGACAGAAACAACAGGTAGAAGTGTGAGCCCTCCACCAGGGCTGTCACTCCCTGCCGTGCCCCCACCCCCATGCATGAGCGTGCATGTCTGTGTATATACGCATGCATGTGTACCATTGACAGGACTGATGCTGAGGGACGGCATCTCTGGCAGGCAGAGGGGCATCACCTGAAGAAAGGTCTGGAGGTAGGAAAGTACAAGGGAGCGTTTGGGGCTCAGGGGGGAATGTTGTTAGCAGGGTCTGGCTAACCTTCGAGGTTGGGCCTGGAGCCATGACCATGTCCTGCCAGCAGGGGGTACCACAGCCAGGTTTTGAGCAGGGATTGGGAGAGTCACCTTCATTCAGTCTCATGAATATGCACAGAAACCTGTTGAATTATGCAGACCGAAAGGATGTAAATGTATATGCAAATTTGGTGCTGCCCTCCCTGTTGCTATGGAAACCAAAGAATAGCAAAGGGGGGCCCAAACCCTGGGGAGACCAGGCTGGAATGACTGGAGACCAGGAGGCTCTCCTCTGTCGCCTGCTTTTCCCTTTCCTGCTGTTTTGATCATTTTCTTTGCCTCACTGTGTCTTTGTCTCCTTGCTCTCTCTCCATCTCCCTGCCCCTCTTGATCTTTCTGTCTCCATCTCTATTTGGCCCTCCTGTTTTTTTGTTTCTGTCTCTCGGTCTCCGAGTTCCTGTCTGTCCCTGTCTGTGTATCTTTGACTCCATGTCACTGTTGCTCTATGACTCTGAGATAGTGTTTCTCTGTGACTTCATGTCTTCCCCTATCTTTGTGTCTTAAATTGCATGGCTCTCCCTCCTTCTGCATTTCCCTGTCTCCATGTCTCTGACTCACATCTTTTTTCTCTGCATCTCTATTTTTGTGTCTGACTCTAATTGTGTCTATTTCTTGGTCTCTCTTCCAGGTTCTCCCCCCTTTCTTTCACTCTGATTCTCTCTCTCTCTGAACTTCTTATTCCAATGCTTGTCTCTGTCTGATGGGAAGGAAAGAAAGCTGCACATCTGTCCTTGCCTGCATGCTCGAAGATTCTGAGTGCCCTCCCCACATAAAATCCAGTTTCAGGTCTGGCCCCTGTCAGCATTGGCATAGGATCCCTGTGACAGGTCCACGCTGGCTGCCAGGACATCATGGCTCCTGTTCCAGCCTCTGCCTACTGTGTGACCCTGCCTAGTGTTTCTCTCTCTCTAGATCTGTAGTCTCATCTCTCTCTCCATGAATCTGGTGGGCATCCTGAGGCAATGATGTGTAGAGAATAGGGAATTGAGGGGTAAGTCTTAGTGGTTCACCCATCTGGCCCTCTGCCTAAGGGCTGACGTGAGGGGTCTGGCTGGGGTCCAGGTATGGGGGTGTCTAGGGCTAGTTGAGACCAATCCTGGCCCCAGAGAAGACTCCTTGCTGAGCCATAAAATCAAGCAGCAACTATCCACAGTCTATCCATGCTCCTGTCCGTGGCAGCCTTAACCATCCCATTACCCGTTCAGGGTCCTTTGTTTGCCCCTCTCTCATTGGGTTTATATTTAAAGAACACCTGTTCTATACCATGTCTCTGTCTTCACAGATCCACAGTGATAGAGAAATGACATCTGGACTTTTTGCACCCCCCCCCAGAAGGGGCTCTTTGGTCCAGGTGGAAGAACACAGATTCTTCAACCCCCATAGCTTCCTATCCCTGGTGGGCCCATTTGGGGGTATAAAGCATATGCAGCTGCAAAAGTCACGGATCAAGGTTAGGAGAAACAGAGACACAGAGATAAAGACAGAGAGAGATAGAGAAAATATGTCTCCATACAGGGTTTGGGATGGGGTATGGGAAACAAGGCAGAACTCAGGGTGAGGGTGGCCCAGAATGTTTTGAGGGCAGGTAAGCCACCCTATGTAGAGGTGGAAGGCTTCCCCCTTCAGTTCTGGGCTCTGGGCAGGTTGCCTTACCTCCAGGCAAGCTCTAGACATGGGGGATCTGGCTTGGGCCCAGGTGTGGGGGCAGTTAGAGAAGTCAGGGCAAGTCCCCCTTCCTCCAAGAGACTGCCAAGCTGAGCCCCCAGCTCTCCTGTCTCGCCAGAAAGGACACAGACATAATCACTCTTCCCACCGACTGTGATTCACCCATGTTCAGGCCCAGGCGTGATCCTGCTGTCAGGCATTCCACGCTTGAATTAAAAACCTCCCTGGACACCCCACCCCACCTAGGCCAGTTGTGCCAACGGGGTTGGAGCAGGGTCAAAGAGGGCTGTCTGGGGGGCTTCTGGGAAAGCCACACATGGGGAGAGAAAAAGGGATCAGGGGAAAGATGGAGAGTGAGAAAGACGGAAAGACAGATGATGTATGTAGAGGGAGGTGGAGGAAGACGCAGGAGACATAAAGACATTGATGGGGAGAAAGCCAAAGCCAGCAGATGAAGGAGGTTCTGGTGCCCACCAGGCTAGTGCTGAACACTTGACTGGATTATCTCATTTAATCGAATCTTCACAACGGTCCTAGGAAATGGGCACTATTCCGATCCCATTCTATTCCTGAGTTAATTGAAGCACAGAGACATGAAGTCATTTCCCTGAGGTCACAAAGCCGGTAAATGGTGGAGTAGGTATTTGAACACTTCGGTCTCACTGAAGAGCCAAGAAAAGAGACAGAGGTGGGGACAGATTCTCACACCAGCACTCATGGGAAATCTGGGAATCCTGGAGTCATCAGGCAGCTGTGCAGAGGAGGGCGTCCCCACAGGCCAGCAAGCATGCAGCTTTCCCTCCTTTCTATCAGAGACAAGGACTGTGACCGAGAGAGACATTAGAGGGAGAGAGTGACAGAGACCTCAGAGCGGGGAGAAAGATGGAAGGGGAACTCCAGGCCACAGAATTCCTTGTCAGACCTTCCTCCTTCCTGCCAGGTGTGCAGCCTTCCCGCCCCTGATGCAGACCTGGCCCAGCCAACACCTTGCTTTGGTGGGGCCCAGGCTTTGAGATTCATTCTTTCTTCCCCACAGATTTACTGAGCGCCTACTAATAGAGGGGCACTCCTGCCCCACAGCTCCTACCTCTCTCTCTTTCACAATACTGAGAAACCCTTCCCTTTGTCTAATTTCAATCCCCTAAGATAGGTTCTGCAATAAGGGATCAAGATTAGAATTTGGGGACACTTCAATATGGAGGCTAAGTCTAGCCAAGCACAGAGAAGAGGTCCCTAAGGGCTGGCTTTGGGTGCTTTCTGGTTGGAGGCCCCTTCTAGTTGGTTTGGGGAAGAAGGTCATGGCCCAGCTGGTGGGGCCCAGAGAGCTGAGCTGTCAGCAGCAGGGAGGATAGGGTTGAGAAGAAAACCAGGAACTATCCTGAGGGAGCCGGGGAGTTGGCGTTATGGTTTCTAATGTCTTAACCCTGGTTTCAATTACCCCCAGGGTCCCCGGGGTTCCCTGGCTGATGAGGGCTCCCAAGCTTGAGGAATGCTCAGGAGCCTCCTAGGAATGCCAGAAACTAGAGGCTCAGGGATAGGAGTCTGGGGGCAAGGGAGCTTTTCCATCCTCTTCTTCCCAGTGGCTGGCTGAGACAGGCCCCAAGACCAAGCAGGGCTCTGGGGACAGCAGGAAGGCTGGGGAAGGAGGGGCCTACACTCTGCTCACAGGCTTCTGTGGAGGGGCTCCATCAGCCAGCTCCTTAACACCAGCTTGGTGCAGTGACCTCAGCCCAATCCTGGCTGCTAAAGCCCAGAGCTTTTTCTTGGCCTCACCAGCTCCTTTTCAGTCTTGTGACAACCCTGACTTCTGCTTTCGTTCTGTCTCTGGGGGCAACCACACCTTCTCTGCCCTCTCTGTTTTTTGTTTTTGTTTTGTTTTTTAAAAATTTTATTTATTTATTTATCTATCTATCTATCTATCACCTATTTATTTGAGAGAGAGAGAGCACACATCATGCTAGCTCACGAGCAGGGGGAGGGGCTGAGGGAGACCGTGGGCCTGATCTCAGGACCTGAAATCATGACCGGAGCTGAAATCAAGAGTCAGAGGCTCAACCAACTGAGCCACCCAGGTGCCCCAGCTTCTCTGGTTTTCAGTCCTGAAATCCTCAATCCACTCCTCCCCCTCATCATTTACTCTCCCTGCTCCATGATCCATCTTATTATCTCCCAGCTCGCTCAGAGTGCCCAGATCAGTCTGAGACTTTGATGAATACCCACACATCCAGCAAGAGCCAGTTACCGGGGGCACGGGGAGCTGCTGAACAGGGACTGCGCACTGCCAGCCGGACGGCCCTCTCTCACCTCCTGTGTTCTCCCCATCCTTGTCCCTGCTGGCCGTCATCCCACAGACCCTTCACCTGGACATGTCAAGCCCAACTCTCTCCAGCTCAGTGAATGACACCATCGTCTCCCAGTTACCCATGCCAAAAACCTGGGAGTCATCTGTGCTTTTGTACCCAATATTCTCTCTGGGCCTGGCACACAGTAGGTGCTAATAAATGTCTGTTGAACTGAACTTCATTCAATTTTCTCTCTTGGACTCCCATCTGCTTCTGTCTGTTTCCCTGGGACTTGGTGTTTCTGGCATTCAGTCTTCAAATCCCTAATTTTTCTCTGTCTTCTGAATCACTACAATTGAGTTTCTGAGGAAGAAGTTGGGGCCTCTTTTCCTCCCTCTGCCCCTGCCCCAGGGAATCACAGGCTGGCTGGAAATGGAGCTGTGGGAGATGAAGGGAGGAAGCCAATCTTGGGGCCATGTGGCCCTCAGTCCTATTTGGAAATCCCAGCTCTGTTATCAGGGAGGCAGCTCTCCAGCAGCAGGGATCTGGGCTGTCACTGGAAGGAGACAATCCTTCGAAGACATATGCCTCCTCCATGAAGAACTGGGGGAGAAAGGGATCAAGACCCACTGGAGTGGAAGGAAGGGTGGGAGGGACTTTGTGCTTTTGAGCAGGGAATTAGTTTCATGCAAATTTTTACAACACAAAATGAAAACTGCATCTGTGATTTTGCAAGTCGGTGCCCTTTCTCCAGTCTTCAAACATACTTAGTGTCCTAATTCCTAGTTTCTCTGTCTTCTCTTGTCCCTCTCTCCACCCTCCATCCCCTCTGGATCCTCTTCTCTCTCCCTGACCATCTGCTGCTCTTTCCAAACTTATCCCAGACTTCGAATCATGGGGGGTGGCGAGGGGCGGTCCTTAGAAAAGCAGACGCTGGACTAAGCATCCAGGGGTCTTCTATGTGTATAGGGTGACAAGGGAGCAGATGGAGATGAATCTGAGCACCCACTCTCCCTCCCCCAAAGCTCTGTTCTCTCTTCAACCCCATGGCCCTGCCCCAGGTCAGGCTGGAGGTCTCCCTCCTGGAGTAACTGCAAACACTTCTTCCCTGGCTGCCCCACTTTCAGCCTCAGCCTTGCCCACCGCCCTGTATAGCAGCAGCTTCAGGGATCTCACTCAAACGCAGATCCGGCTGTGTTCCTCACCTGCGTTCTGCCTTTCCAGGCCTGCGTGGCCTTGGCACCAGAGGCGCTTCAGGATGTGGTCTCTGAGCCACTCAGACTGTCGTAGTCTGCCTTCTGGGTCTCTGCTTAATCCCTTGCTGGATACCAAACTCTCTTTCCCACCCCTTGAGGCTGTAACCCATTCAGATAGTTTCCCTCACTTGTGTCCTGAGACTTGACTCCTCCAGGTCCATGTTGTCCTGTTTGCTTACATCGTTCGTTCATTCATTCATTCATTCATTCATTCATTCATTCATTATTTCCTTAAATCTAGTTCAAATGTTAGGAGCACCTGTTCTATGCCAGACCCAGCTCTAGCTGTCACAGGGCTGTCGTCATGGAGCTCGCAAGTAACTGAGTAGTTAAACATTACCCAAGTTACTATAAGGAAAGAGACTATGGCACTAAGGGAGAAGACAAAGGGGCTTAATCTAGGCTTCTTTTAGGCAACATGTAGGCTGTCGCCTCTTGCCTAAGGGGGCAAGCCCTGGCACTCTCACATGGACAAATTGTATACTTACCTATTTTGTTCAGTATCCATCTTCCTTGACTAGAATGGGAGTTCCATGAGGGCAAGGGATGTTTGAACTTTTTTTTTTTTTGGACAAAAAGTAAACAGTAAAGTACACAGATATTAAGGGTACAGCTCAAATTTTGACACGTGTCTAAACTCTTGGAACTGCCACCCCCCGCAACAATTCCAACTTCTATCACCATAAATGAGCTTGCCTGTTCTTGAGCTTTATATAAATGAAATCATTCAATACGTACCCTTTTGTGTCTGGTTCTTTTTTTTCTCTTTGCTCGACATTTTGTCTGTGAGCTTTCTCCATTTTTCTGTTGCATGTAGCTACAGTTGGTTCTGTTTTATTGCCGTAACTACACCATAATCTATTCATCCATTTGGGTTGTTTCCAGTTTGAGACTAGTATGAATAAAACTGCTGTGAACATTCTTTGTGAGGTAACAGGGTTTATCTATGTTCAGCTTACTAGATCCTGCCAAACAATGTTTCAAAGTGGTTGTACTAACTTATACACGTAGCAGCAGCGTGTGGACTTCTAGTTGCCCCAAATCCTTGAGAGGGCAGGGATTTGTGTCTGTTTGGTTCACTGCTCTGTTCTGTCACTTAGATCAATGCCTGGCATACAGTAGATGCTCAATATATACTTATTGGCTGCCTTATGAAGGGGAGGCCATCAGCATTCCTGGAGTCCTGTTCTGGCTCTGGCACTTACTTGCTGTGTGACCCTGGTTAGGTGACTCCCACTCTCTGAGTTGTTTCCCTGTCTGTAGCATAAGGGAACTGACAGTAGGGGGTTTGCCTTCCAGCGCCAGCTAGGCACTGTGAGAGCTGGACACCTGCTCATTCATTCACTCCATTTGTACCGATTAAGGTCCTACTATGTACCAGGATGGCGAGGGTGTGATCTGTGACATACCACTGACAGTCTCTTTCAGGTCAGCCAAGACCAGGGGTCACTGCCCATCTTGTCCCCAACTCATCCTTCTGGAGCGTGTTCCTCCTCCCTCTGTCCAGCTCTGACCCCAGGGGGAGGGGGTCTGGACTGAGCCTGTGGATGGAAAATGTGATTAATAATCAAAAAAACATCCAAGAGGAAGAGACCAGGAAAACAACTTGCGGAAAGCTCCTCGCCCAGGGGAGGGGGGCCATGTCCTGGGCCTTGGGACAGCTCCGGCTGCCCTCCCGCCGCCCTTTCTGGGAAGCTGCCACAGGAGTGGGTAATTTTAGCCAAAAGTGAAAAAAAAAAAAAAAAAAGCCGCTCTAATTATTTATGAAAAAAGATGCCCCCCGTGTAAATTATGCTTCCCCTGGAGGCTTTCCCCCACTGTTACTCCCCTCCTAGCGGTCCCTCTGCTTGGTCAGCCTGGGGGGCCCTAGAGACACTGGGTTGGGGGCAGAGGAGGAATTTCAACATGAAATGTTTTGTTCATTAGCAGAGAACATGGGGGAAATTCCCTTTCTGCCTGGGCCTGGGCAGCCCAGGCGAATACTCAAAAGCTATTTTGAAAACTAGAGTCTGGGCTGCAGAGTAGGGTGGCGGTTGTATTGGGGAGGGGGGATTCGGACGTTCTCTTCCCTCCTCTTAGACTCCGGACTTTCAGGGGTTTCCTGAGCCTTAATCCTTTCTCTTTTCAGGGATTTCATTTTCAGTGTCTCAGGTTGCCTTCAAACTTCCTTCTTAGCAAAACAGGAGGAACTGAGGGTTAGACTGGCATTAGAACTTCCAACTAAGGAGGAAGGAAGGATATCAAAGAGAGGGAGGGGAGGATTTGGACCTCTCCAAATAATTAAGAATTCTGGTAGAATATGTTGGGATCAGTAGGCAGCAAACCTGAGGGGAACCTGGAGCGGGACGGAAAGCGCCCTTTCTACCAGAGAGGCTGTAGAGGGCCCCAGTGAGGAGGGCAGTATAGGTAGCTCCGGAGAATTGAGGGCAATTCTAGGCTGAATACTTAGGTTTCCCCATTAGAGTTGCAGCTCTCTCCTAGTCTCTACCTTTAGGGAATCTTTGCCCTTTTCTGGTGCCAAGGTTGGAAGGGTCAGGGCACACTTAGGCAGTCGTCCAAATAACAGGATTCCAGAAGGGGCTCTGCTGCACTGGAGTGCTGTAAGTGGGCCCTAGGTGCTGTCCCAGAATAGGGGTGAGTCCTCCCTGGGGGGCCGGGCTGGACCCTGAGTGTGTGTGTGTGGGTGCTCAAGGGGCCCCCTCCCTGGCTCGGCCTGGGGCTGTGTCGGGATCGGGTTTCTCGGCGCCTGGAGCCTCCGCGAGGCCGAGTTGTTCCCGGTCCCCGGCCAAGCCGCCCCGGGCGCTGGCACTGCGAGAGGAAGCAGGGGGGGCGCGGTGAGGGGGAGCGAGAGGGGGAGCTATGAGGGCTTTTACGTAACTGCCTCCCAGAGCCCGCCCCTACCGCCAAACCCCAGTGTGGGACTTGGTGTGATTGAGAATGTGTGTGCCTATGCATGTGTGCCTCAGTGACACGCGGTGTGACTGAGTACATGGCTGTGTGTCTGGCTGTGTCTATGTGTGGAGATGGCGTACAAATGTGTGATTCGGAGAGTCCTGCCCTTCCAGGTAGGACCTTCTGGCTGCCAGTTGCAAGCAGAGGACCCTGACTCCCCGCGGACCATAGTGAGGTAGAATAGAAACATTTGACTCTTTGAGATCGAGCATGGGACTTCGCATGATGGTGTGTTTGGCATTTGCGGGCAAGACAGAGAGCCTCTTTGTGTTTGTAACTTTGGGTAGCCAGGTATGTGACCCCCAGTGGAACTTTCTGGTGGTATGGCAGGTTGAAGAGCATCATTTCCCAAAGGAGCACTAGAAAAGGTAGAGCACAGGAGGTGGATGGAAGCTCTCCTTCCCTGAGGGCACATCAGTAGGAATGGGGGGGGGGGGAAGGCTCCTTGCTACCCAGTCTTGGGATGGCAAAGTTGATTCCTGGGAGTGAAGGGCACAATGTGGTCCAAGGTTAGGTCATGTGCCATGGTGGAGGAGGGTGGAGCCAAAAGTCCTGCCAGAGAGCCCTCTTTCATGGCAGGTGTAAAACAGGGACTCAAAGTCAAGGAGAACATCCCTGGATTCCCCAAGGCCTCAAATCTGGAATCTACATTACCTGCAGGGCAGGAGGGCTCTGAACTAAGGGAGTTACTTCCTGCTGCCCCTCAAGGGAGAGGCAGATGTTGTAAAGGGGTGAAGATGGGGTGGGACTGGGGGGAGGGTGTCAGTGAAGTGGGGTTTAGCTTAAGGATAAATGCACCATGACGGAGAAGGGGGCTGGTGCAGAGCTAGGACGGCTGGGGATGGGGGTGCCTAATAAAGCTGAAGAGTAGGGGCACCTGACTGGCTCAGTCCCTAGAGCATGTGGCTCTTGGTCTCGGGGTTGTGAGCTCTGGCCCCACCTTGGGTGTAGAGATTACTTAAAAATTAAATCTTTTTTTAAAACCCACAAAATTAGATTTAAAAAAGCTTGAGAGGAGACAGGGCCAGATCCTACAAGGGCTTTTAAGCCCCACTTAAGAAGCCTGGCTTTGCCCCCACGGCCCTGGGATGTGGGAGGGTTACACAGGGAGGCTTGGGAAGCTCATAAACTCCTGGGCAGATAGGGCATTGAAGGCGGCAGGATCGGAAACCCACGAGTAATTTGTTGCCCCATACCAGGTGGGAGCAGAATCGGTTCGGAGGGCGGCGGAAGGGAAGGGGCCCCACCCAGGGGTTGTTTCGTAGGTGGGCGCTGCCTCTGAGACCGATCCGCAGCCTTAGGGGGTACGCGCCTCCCGCACTGCCCGCCAGGTGTCGCTGCGGCACCGGGGAAGCGGGAGCGGCCGCTGGGCGCTGCTCCTGGAAGTTGCTGAGGATCAGCGGATGCCGGGATCCGGTTCGACGTGCGCCTCTTGTCCACGCTAATCCTCTGACACACCGACATGTCCGGCCCCCGGATCCCGGTTGCCCCGCGCAGACCCTGCCCCGGCACCCGCGGACTTCGGCACTGCTGACTGCAGGCCCCGAGTCCCCAGGTGGAGAGGGGACGTTGTCCGGGGCGGAACTCCCCACTGCTCTCAACCTGGCAGGAGACAGCGTCCGGGAGGGACACTGGAGGATCCGGAGGTCAAGTCGGCCCACCAATGACCCGTCGATCTCGGCGCCCCTCGGCCCCTCGAGGGGAGCGGGGCCTCCTGAGCACCCAACCCCATCCAAGCCTAGTTTCCGCGCCGGGTGAGGGGAAATTCCTGGCCCCTCCTTCCCTCCCCCAGTTTTGTCGCACCGCCCCCGCTCTTTCCCGGTGCCTACCATCTCGTCCTCGTCCGTGGCTTGGGAGGCTGGGGGCTGCGGGCCCGAGAGGCCAGACAGGAGACGCTTACTGTGGGTGGGGATGGATGGGATCTCAGCTGGGCGCCATTATTTCGCTGTGTGTCTTTAAGCCCCAACCTGCCCTCTCTGAGCCTCAGCCCCGGCTGACCCCTATCGGTTGCACTGAGGAGATTCTGAAGCCACGGAAGTGAAAGTGAAAAGCCCGGGCAGTGGCGGGAAGGTTTTTCCTCTGCAACGGGAGTCCCTAAGGCACTTCTTGGGAAAGGGCCCGGGCGCTCCGGGCAGACTACTGGGGAAGGGTGTGAGGAAACTGCGAGATAGTTCCTTCCCCTCTCCCCGCCCCCCGCCCTGGACCAGCTCCCAGGAGGGGCAAGGCGCAGAGATTATGGGTCAAAAGTCAGGTGAAAAATCCATGGGGTGGAGATGGGGGTGGGCCACTTGTTCTCCGCTTCTGGCATGCAACCTTTCTGGTGCGTTCTCGCATAGATTCAGAAACTGGTCAGGTTGTCTAACCTTAATACCCCATGTCGTAGCCAGACTGGAGGCCCTTGGGCAAGTGAAATGAGTGCACTGGCCCCTCAGAGGCCCAGCCTGCGAAAGGAAAACTCGAGGGGGTGAACCTCCAGCGCCAAACTCGCGCGTGCCCCGCATTCTGGAACTGCCCATCCAGGCATAGAGGGTGCACCCCCCCTATCCTGTTCGTCCAAGCGGAGGTTTCTCCCCAGGCCATGGGTCCCGCGGGGCGAGGAAGGAGAGGGTAGTTGCGGTGGTGTCACCGGAGACTTGGTGGGAGACGAGGGCCTGGGCTCCCAGCCTGGTCCAGCCCGGTCAGGGGAGCGTAAAGCCCCCTTCCCTCCGTGCGGGGAGCGTATGTGTTTGTGACTGGGAGGGTAGTCATTGATGGGAGCAGCAGGAATAGGGGAGGGGCGGAGATAGCTGGCCTCCTGTACCCAAAATGGGGCCTGGGGGCTCTGGCTCGTGCTCCTCTCACAGAGATGCCGGCAGCAGGACCCTCAGAATTGGCCCAGGGTGTGCCGGGGTGTCGGTACGAGGCAGTCAGGGCCTGAACAAGTGGGAGCGTTCAGCAGCAGAGACCTGGGCAAGGCTGAGTGAGAGAGGGAGTGTGAATGAGCGACCGGGGGGGGGGGGGGGAGAGCGGGGGGGGGGCGCGCCCAGCGTCCCTAGGGGATCCCGCAGAGTGGGTGCGGGTACGTGTGCACGCGCGTTTTTGACACTCGCGGTCGGGCCTGCGCGTAAAGCACAGGGGCCACAGCCGTCTGGAGGGCGTTCCCGGGAAAGGGCGAATGTGAGCGGGCCACGCGTGCCAGTGCGGGCGAGTGTGCCAGCGGGGGGAGGGTGCGTGCGAGCGCGAGTCGGGTGGGAGTGGGGGCTCACAGGCCTGAGCAGAGTGAGTGTGTCCGCGCATGCCAGGCGCGGGAGCGTGCCAAGGCGGGGGCGCGCGGGGGCAGTGGCCGGGAGGGGGTCGTGGCGCGCGGCCGCGGAGGCGCGGGGAGACAAGGCGGGAGGGGGAGGGGAGCGAGGGCGCGCGCGGCCGAGCGGGCGCCCGCGGTCACATGGGCGAGGGAAGGAGGGAGGGAGCGCGCGAGGGAGGGAGGAGGATGGGGGGGTTAAAGCCGCCGAGCGCCGAGGAGCCGGTGCAGAGCGGGCGGCGGCGGCGGCAGCGGAGGCGGCGGCTCCAGCCTGCGCGGCGCGGGGCTCGGCAGCGGGATCCGGCAGCGGTGCTAGCTCCGCGCTCCGTGCCTCGCTCCCTGCCCGGGGTGGTCGAAGGGCGAGGCGCGGAGCCCCGGTGGCCCGAGGGCGCGGTGAGTACCCCGCGGCGGACCGCGCGCGGCCGAACCCTCAGACCCTCCCGCTGACCGACAGACCCGCGGCCCTCGTGCGCGCTAGAAGAGGGAGAGGACACGCGTGGGCCCGCGACCCGGGGGGAGAGGGAAACGGGAAAGTTCAAGGGAAACTTTGCCCGCAAACTCGGGGGCGGGGGCGCTTGAGAAGCCGCCCCCCGCGTCCGGGCGCGTCGGGGGGTTGGGCGTGGTGATGGTGGGGGCGGACAATCGGCAGGGGGGAGGTGGCCGGGGCGGATTGTCCTAGCGTCCCTATTCTCTCTCACCCCTCAGCAGCGCGCGCGGGGTCTGGGAAAATTCCGGAACTGGGGGGTCGTAGTGACCCCCCGCGCGCCCGGAGGCGGCTTCCTTCTCCCGCAGAAATCTAGACTTCAAAGCGCCCAGGGGTGTGAACGGACGGCCGCGCGTTTGGCAGCGTATGTGTGTCCGTGTGAATCCGCGTATGTGTGTGTCGGTGTGATCTTGCCTGTGGTTTCCTCGTGAGTCCGCCTGTATGTATCACGATGTAGTGGGTTTCCTTCAGGGTCTTTTTGTAAGACCTCCTGTGTTGTGTGTTTGTATGAGTCCGCTTGTGGTGTATCCCCATCTCTTTGTGAGTCCGCCCGTGTGTGTCTCCCCCAGTACGGCTCTGTGTGAGCCGGCTCGGGTGTCCCAGTGTTGCTCCGAGTAGTGTATCTCCCCGTGCGTGGGGGCTGGGCCGCGGGGAGGTCACCAGACGGACAGCTCTCCTCCTCGGTTCCTCTCCTCTCCGGAGCCTCTCCTCCTGCGTCTAGCTCTCGCACTCGCTCGCTCTCTTGGCCCCCTCCCCCCTTCAGTAGCTTCAGGCGGGCAGGACTATTTCACGCCTTGTTGAAAATTCAGGATTTTCTTTCCCTTTCCGTCTAGTCTCTCTCTTTGAGAAGCGTCTGTGTGTGTCTGTGTGGCTGGCAGCTTGGCTGCAAAACTAGGTGTGTGTCTGCATGCCACTGTGGGAGTGTGTCTGTAACACTAGTTGTTTTGCTTGTAACACTTGGTATATTTGTGTGTGTGTCACTGGGGGTGTTCATGTGGCTGTAATCACGGAGGTGGGACTTTGAAATGCTGGGTGTGTTTGCGCATTTACCATTGCTGTATGTCCAGGGGTTCTGAAACTGTATTTTTGTGTGTCTAACTCTGGGTGTGATGGTGTATCATTGCATGTGTGGGGATGGGACTTGAACAATTGAATATTCCTATGAATGCAGGGCTAGCCAGGGCTTGAGGGGTGGAGGGGCCTATGTGTCTCAATAAACCTATGTCACTCTGTCCAAACCACTCCACTGTCAAAACCTACACCAAACCTCTGAACTGGTTCTTGGGGTTCGTGGTCAGGATTGGTGACATGGAGCTAAGGTTCACACTCCATCAGGACTAATACTCCAACAGATTCTGACCTTATACAAAGACTAGGAGTTTGAAATTCACATTCAAGACTTCCTGGAGCTTCAGAATTCATACCTAGATTCACACTGGGACACTTAAATGCATGTGGACTCACACTCAAAATTACCAGAACAATGGGACTCACACTCAGATTCACACTTAAGTTCTGGGGCTCTTATCCAGTTCTACACTTCAGTCCTGGGGTTTACACAAAGACTCACATTGGGACTCCAGGCTTACCCTTAGATTCACATTTCTGTCCTGAAGGCTCATAGATTTACATTGAGACCTAGAGCCCATGTTCAGAATCTCACAGGGGTCCTAGAGTTCACACTTGGTCCTCATTTCAGATTCACACTTACATTCTGGGGCTCATACTCAGAGTCGCATTAAGACTAAGAGCTCACACTCAGACTCCAGTAGGGAACCGGGGGCTCACATTTGAACTCAAGGACCTCACATAGGACACTGGAGTTCATGAACTCATACTTCCATCTTAGAGCTCACACTCAGATTCACACTAGCAAGATTCTTACTTCCATCTTGGGGCTTAGACTCACACTAAAGCTCTAGTACTCACACTAAAGCTCTAGTGCTCACACTCAGACTTATGCTTCCATCTTAAGACTTTTATATTCCCCGTGGGGGGCCCTGGGGTTCACACTTGGAATCACACCCAGTTATGCTTCCATCCTGGGGCTCACATTCAAACCCAAACTAGGATTGTGGTGTTTACACTCCTAGTGAAACTTGGAACTCATAGTCAAATACACCGATATTTTCTTTGGTTTATGGTGTGTGTCAGGGCAGTTGGATAAGGAACAGAGACTGGGACAAGACCTGCCCCCTCCAAAGGTGGGGAGGAGAGGGGATACATTTTGGGCATGTCACTCACTTGGGCTGTGGGCTGATGGAGAGGGTGGTGGGAAACCCTGACCTATTTAGGGTTAAACCCTTTCTGCCTTTCTTTCCACAAGGAGACTAGGCTATAGTGGCAGGAAGGTCTGAGCAGGATGGTCTGAGTGGCTTTTTGGTACAGGAGAGTTATATACTCTTAGAGTTTCCCATGTGCCATGTACATGCACATGCCCCTTAAATAGTTTTGGGTACCCCTTCTGCGGTAGGAGAATCAGGTGTGGGGGAAAAAAGACTCATCTCCTCCCAAGACATTTCTCCCATTCCAGTCATCCTTAGTATGGGAGGAGTGTGAAGGTTGACTTGGTAAGAGGTGGGTAGACCTCTGGCTCCTTTGAACATTCCACAGTGTTGGATCTCTGATTCGAAGGGAGATGGTAGCCCAGATCTGTGGTGAAAAGGTAGCTGAAGGAGGAGACTGGACTGAAACCCACCCTCCCCTCTGCCCTGGCTGGAGAGGAGGGGTAGGGGCCAAGTTTATGGTATATCTCGCAATGTCTCCTGGAATGTCTGTTGAGCTCTTATCCTGTCTCTATGGTATGACCAGTGTTCTCTACTCCCTAGAGGAGCAGTAGCCCCATGGGGGAGAGTTGGGGTAGGTTGTAACCTATACTAGGACTTCACCTGCCTTAGAGACACTGCTGGGCTTACATGCCCTCCCACTATGGAGGCCAGCAAGTTGGGGCCTGAGGGGCACAGTCACCCCATGGGCACCCTGAGGGCAGTAGGGATCTGGCCCTCAGGCTCAGATAGCTGGGCTGTATCAGCTCCCTGTCCCTGAAGGGGCACATGCTCCCCAGCCCCCCTGTGGGGGTGGGGGGCTTGAAGGCAAGGCGGCCTGCTCTCTGCCCCCCCATGGTGAGTTGAAGTGTAAATGAATCAAAACATATGGAGCAGATTTTCTTTGAAATGCAGATGGGTTGGTGGGGGGACCATGTGTGCCTGGTTTGGTGGGAGGGGGTCCCAGAGAGCAAGGAGGCTGAGAAGAGAGCTGACCCTTCCTCCAGACCCACCATGGGGTGACGGGAGTTGGGGAGACCTTAGCTGTGTAAACTGTGGCCCTGGATGACCACATCCACCAGGCTCCAGCTTCCTGTGGGGAGAGGCTGGGGAAGCAAGCGGTCCCTGTTGGCTGAGAGTGCTGAAGTCATCACCCCCCTTTACCTCTGTCTGTAGAGGGCAAAGAGAGCCCCCAAAGCACAGAGCCATGCTGGGTTGGGGGTCACCAGAGCCAGGAGCTCTGGGGGCCAAGGGGTGGAAGGGGGAGCTGGGGCAGATGTGGGAAGAGTTAGACCCTGCTGCTTGTAGGATCAGCTCCCCGAAGCTGGGGCTACAGCTGCAGTGGAGGGAACTGAAGCTAGACTGTGTTGATGACTTCTGGTCAGTCAAGGGCTCCCGGAGTCTAGGAAGGGACTGAAGAGTCCTCAGTCCTGCGGGAGTTTTTCCAGACCTGGGATGGTCGGTATGCCCCACTATACACTACCTATACTTTCCCCTCACAAAACTCAGCAAGGTTACATAGTAATTGCCCGTGAGCTCTGGGGGCCGTGGAGACTGGGTCTGCTTTGCTCACTGTGGCACCCTGCCCCAGCACAGACCTGGTGCGCAGTAGGGGGACGGTGTTGAGTAGACAATGCATCTTTTTCTCTCCCAGCCCACTGAGTGCTCCATGTGGGCAGAACCATATTCTTAACTCCCAGCACAGTACTCAATAAATGTTGAGGAATGATAAATAAATAAAATCTTTTTTAAAAAGGGGGGTGGGCGCCTGGGTGGCTCAGTCGGTTAAGCATCTGCCTTCAGCTCAGGTCATGATCCCAGGGTCCTGCTTCTCCCTCTCTTTCTGCCCCCCCCCCCGCCCTCGTGTTTATGCTATCTCAAATAAATAAATAAAATCTTAAAAAAATGTTGAGGAATGAATCTTGAGTGGGACAGACCACAGGGAAGGGGGATTCTCTGGGGTTTGTGGCTTGAGATCCAACACCCTCTGTTGTATTACCCCTGTTTGGCTCAAAGGACCCCTGAATGATCTGCAGTCTAGACCGAAGGAAGGACTTGCCTGCAGTCAGGGAAGCAGTGTGGAGGATAGGCGGCTTCTTCCTTGAAAAGGTCAGGACTGAGGGAGACTAGGGCAGGGTGATGACCCTGATTCTGTTGCAGAGGTTGGAGGTCACTTCTGTCCTCTCCCCAGCTTCAGGATTTTTCAGAAGGTGGTAAAGTCCTTTTCTCTTCATGTGATTGTGAGCGTGCCCCTTGGTCTCTCTACTCAGGGTTTCTTGGACTCTAGCCAAGGCAATGGACCCCACTTCTGAGCTGCTGAGGCTAGGCTCTGAGGTTGTCTAGCTGCCATGGGCACCACAGATTATATCGATTATTCATGTCTGTCTGAGAACACGGGGTTCGGATCCTAAAAATACCCTATCCAGCCAGAGCCTAGGAGTTGCTGGTGTGGGCTGGTGTAACAGTAGCTGCATCTTGATAAGATAGACACAGAGCTGGGAGACACTGGAGAGTATGGGGAAACTGAGGCAGCATAGACAGATGCACAGGAGACTGAGTCTCTGTTTTATTATGGAACAAAGATTTATAAAATTAGTGGTGCCAGTTCTTCAAATTATGCCGATACTTAGGGTAATCTGTTATGCTGCAGAGAATTTCCTTCTTGGAGAGTTTGAAGATACATCCGATATCAGACATAAAAATTAAGTAGTCAGTAGTAACCATTTCAAGTCCAGCTTCAGGATATTCCACAATAAGTGTGTGGCAAAGAACAGATCTTCCCTCAGTAGCCTCTTCTGAGCCACTGCCCCCAGCCCTACCTCCTGGAGCCCTTCCCCACAGTTTGAGTCCCAGTGGGGTTCTTACACACCCCCTTTTATAGGCCCCCACCTCACTTCTGACCCTTAGGCCTCTGCATATCGCCTCTCCTGGGGAGGTGGATGGTGCACAGTGGTCCCCAAAAGGTAAGAAGATCCCAGCCTCTGAGGGCAGATGCCGTGTGACCTTGGCTTGTAAGCTGACCTTTCTGGGCCCCTCTGTGAAATCGCGGGATGGGGGGGGGGCTGGGCCCTGGCCCAGGCCCGGAGAGAAGGCGGTTTTGGCACTCATCCAGGGCCCTGACGTCAATGACTCTCCAAATAATGGAATCAATATTGGGGGGGGGGGGGCAAGCGTGAACCAGGCCCCAGCGATTAGAAACAGATCAGCACAAACCCGCAGCTGATTCTGATAGAGCTGCCTTGGAGAGCTAGGGTGGGAGGCCTGGAAGGAGGTGGACCTGGTGGGGGGCTCAGGAATGGAGGTGGAGCCATTGAGTGTCCAAAACATGAGGGTCCACAAGTAGGCAGAGATTCTGGGGCTGCCTGGGTTGGAATGATGGGGTGGAGGCCACTGAACTAGTCCCTTTCTCCTTTGAGCCTGTGGGGTTCCAAGGCTAGGGGAAGTTTGTGAGTGATAAAGAGTAGGCAAGGGGAGTTCAGAGTTCATTGCTCTGCTTCCCAGACTTGGGCTCCTAGGCCATGTTAGGGGTCACGGGTTATACCGAGGGTAGGGGAGAGTGCTGAGTGAGACCTGAGGGAGATGATCTTTTGCTTGAAGGCAGAGAGCATTAATCCAAAATAGAGAGATGGGTATTCCCTCTCAGATTGGGAGTCAGGCCTCCTCCGTCAGCCTGTGTGCTCTCAGCCTCCTAGAAGGCAGCAGGTGAGGCTGGCGAAGGCCATGGGGTCCATAGGGGGCTGGCCTGGCGGCAGCTGACAAAAAACAGGAAGAAGGGCTGGGGGAGCAGCTGTAATTATGGGGCATTTATTATTAATCAGATGAAATTGCTGGAAGCAGCTGGTGTAATGTGCGTAGCGATAGACTCTGCAGGCCCCCCCAACACGTGTGCACGCACACAAACACACAAGCCACACACAGCCTGAGCCTTGTTTGCTTACACAGTTTTTTTCTTGTGAAGGTTGGAGGGCTTTTTTTTTTTTTTTAAGTAATTTCTATACCCAACATGGGGCTCGAACTCACGACCCCAAGATCAAGAGACACATGCTGTACTGACTGAGCCAGCCAGTCGCTCCTGGAGGGCTCTTTATGTGTAGTCTGTGTCTGTGTCTGTTATGTTGGTGTGCAATCCTCTATTGTCTTTATGTGTGTTTGTGTCTGTGTCTTTTATGTTGGGTGCTCCCTCTATTGTCTCCTTTCCCAACTATTCTTTGGCCTTGATGTGTGTCTCTCTGTCTCTAACATCCTCTCTGTCTCCCTCTCTTGGGGCCTATCTCTTGGTGTGTCTGTATCTATTACCAACAGCCAGCCTGTCTCTAACACCTTATTTTAGTTTGTGCCTATCTCTCTCTGGTTGCATCATTGGGCAGACTTGGATGACATGGAGGCCCTTCCTCGTGGGTATGTGTTTAGGCACCTGATCATGCCTTTGTCAGATACATGTGGGACCTGCTTTTTTGGGCGGGGAAGAGAGGAAGTTGGACACTAAGGATCTCTTGGGGTCTTGTACAAGGTGAGGGCTCTGTTAAGTGACTGGAGGCCATAGAAGCAATAGTGGCTTTCAAGACAGCCCTGAGTACAATACGAGCTCCTTTATCAATGACCAGTTGTGTGACTTTGGACAAGGTGCTTTAGTTCTCTGAACATCAGTTTCCTCATCTGTAAAATGGAAGCAGGATTACCTGAGAAGGTTGTTTTGATGATTCAGTACAAAATGTATGTTAAGAACTTACCGTGATATCTGATTCATTAAGAACCTTGGACAAGTGTTAGCTGTTACTATTATTACTGGGAAAGGCACTGTGCAGGCAAGAGAGAGAACTGCAGAGGTAAATTGGTATAGCACGAAGGCTTCAGAGCTAGACATGGACTCAAATCTATGCTCTGGAACTGATCAGCTGTATGGTCTTAGGCAAGTTACTTAACCTCCCTGAATCTCCGTTTTTTCAACTGTCCAATGGGGAATAGTAATAGAACCTACCCCGTGGAGAAGTCATGAGCGTTAAATGAGATAATGCACATAAAGTGCTTGACACAGTTCCTGGCACATAACAGATGCTCAGTAAGTCATAGCGGTGATGGAGCAGAGGAAGAGGACAGTATGATGGTGGGTGTTTTTGCCCTGCCAGTGGCCACGTGAGAATGTGTGTGATGTTCAGGTCCTTGTGCCTGTGAGTTGGTTATGTGGGGACTTTGGATTGTCTGTGGGTGTGTATGAGTGTGTATGCATGTGTGGTGTTAGGCCACTTCTGGCCTTTGTCCCTGTGGTTTAGAAACTGAAGTCAGCAAGGGGTGCTGGAGGGAGTCTGGACTATTCCCAGCTTTCCCTCTTGTAGACACTTATCTGCTGTCTGCCTCAGTCTCCCCTTCTCTCAGTGAGTTTGTATGGAATGAGTTCTTTGTTGGACTAGGCCTGTGGCTCCTCTGTGACCTCTGATTTGTGTCCTTTGCCCTTGTAGAATCCAGCCTTGTCACATCATCCCACCCCCTTGGATTTGGAAGTCTTGGAAAAAGTTGGTCTGGAGGAGGAGGACATTGATGTGCTCTGTGTGCAGCCAGTGGTGAAGAGGTATGTGCTGGGGACCCAAATGAGGCACGTCCGTCTCCAGGCATCAGGCTGGTGCGGTGGAGCTACAAGTTTGGGGGTGTAAGTGAAGGAGGGCCTGAGATCCCTTCCTTCTCTTCCTCTGTTCTTCCTCCTGAGGCTTTTCGTACTCCTCTGATAGGTCCAGAAAGGGGAAGGGACTTACCTGTAGTCACACAGGCAAGGGCAAAGCCAGGTCTGCACGGAGAGGGCTGAATCCTGGATGCGGGAGTATGTTCTGTCTCATTGTCTGGCTCCCTTTCTGCCCCCAAAGCATCCCTCTGGCTTGCTTGGGGGAGCAGCTGGGCTTGGAATAGATGGGATGGGGGTCGGAAATTCCAAAATCTTCTGGGGCCAGCCATAGGGCTGGGCTTGACTCTCCCTGCCTTTCATTAAGGCCAGCCAAGGCCCCCGATTGGCAGCCCCGGGTGGGGGCGTCCAAGGAATCGAGGCGCTGGAGCGGAACGGAAGGGTCTATTGTCCAAAACCCGCCAGAGGCCCACAAAGGCCAGCCGGCTTTTCATCTCAGCTCCCAAACAGACTGGCCATTTTCCCGGCCCAGGAATGGGGGACTGACTGACCCTTCAAAACTAGGACTGGGGTGTTGTTGGGTGGGGTGAGGTATCCCAGGCTGACACATGGCCATAAGAGGGACTTAAAATGGAGCTGGGGTTCTGAAGAGGAGGAAGGGAGGCCCCAGAGGGCTGTAGAGAGTTAAGCTTCCAATCTCACTGTTCCCAGAGGACCCAAGGACACAGGGTATCTGATAGAAGTTTTGATTTACACAACAATGGATAATAAATATTTATAGGGGGCACACCTGGGAGGAGTCTCATGGCTTGTTAGTAAAGTGAGCTACTGCTGTGAGGGCATGCAGTCCTCCCCCGCAATTGGGAACACCTTATCTACTTGGAAGGGGGCTGGAGAAGAAGAGGCTAGTAGTGGTCAGGCGAGAGACTGGGCTCCCTGCAGCAGGAGGGACTGAGGCCAGACAGCAGGAAGGTCTTCCTGCCAAGGAACAGTAGCTCTGATGCCCTGACTATATCTCCGGGGATCCCAGAGGATCACAGAGAGCAGGGGAGGTAGAGAACACCCCTGGGGGTTAAGGGTTAGGTAGCTTCTGTGGGCCCCCCCCCAACCAAGAGGAGGCTGGGAAGGAAGACTTGGCAGTTCTGTCCACCCTCCCTCCGCAGCACCTCCAGCACCACTTTAAAAACAGCTTTTTAATTTAACAAAGTGGATGAAAAACTGTTTTTGGAAAGAAAAGATATCTGCTGTCTCCCAGCTAGCACTCAGCCCTTGCAGAGAACCTCTCTCCTGGTTTCTCCCCACTGCTGGTGGCTCCTTTCTTCTCTCTGTGTCTCTTTTTTTGTTTCTGTTCTGTGGCCCTCCAGCTTCCCCTTGGCCTCCAGTTACGCACCTCCCCTATCAGCCTCCCTGGGAGTCTCATCCTCTCAGTCTCTTATCTCCCTGTCTCTGCATCTCCTTTTGTCTCTCCTCTCCCGGTCTCTCTTCCGGGGCTTGTCTCTCCTGAATCGTCTCTGTCTCCCAGCCTCTCTCAATCTCTGTCTCCCTTCCCCCCCTTTCTCCCCCAACCCCTGCTCTAAATGGGTCTATTTAAAACACCCGACGCTGCCAAGTCAGAAAAGCGTCTCCTGATAAAGCGCATTAGGCCGAGGGAGGGAGGGAGAGGGAGGAGGAGGGAGGAGAGAGCAGGGAGCAGCGGGCAGATGGATTGATCCAAGCCTGTAACCCCATTAATCAGGCATCGTGGATCCCCCTCCCTCCTCCAGCTTCAGCCCCTTCTGAGCTAAAAGCCCCTTAAATATTTATCACCCCTCCCCCATGGGGTGAGGGGAGGGGTGTGTGGTCCTTGGTGTGAGCATCCCCAGCTGCTTGGTGCTCCCCCCAGTGTGTTTACACATGTGCACATGTGCTTATATGTGCGTGCATGGGTGTGCATACCTAACAGGCCCAGGGCCCGTCTTGTCTCTCTTCACCCCCACCATAGAATAGCCCTGGAATCTGACCTGGTTGTTGCCCTTCCTGAAGAGTTGGGCGTGCAGAATAGGGAGACCTCTGGGGTCAATTGGGGTTCCTCAAGCCCCCCAAAGTGCAGTAACTGGAAGACTGGGTGGCACTGCACTATCATTCTCGGAGGGCAGGAAGGTGAGCCGGGGTCCAATGCCCAGATTCCCCCAAATTCTCAGAGAAAGGAGTAACTTGGGGACTAGAACTGGAGACCCCATGCTCCTAAAGTGCACAGAGGTAACCTGAAAGGATGGCTGAAGTTCTCCCTCTATCCTCAAAGGGTAGGAATAAGACCTGGAGGTGGGTTTGGGGGCCTCCCATTAACCTCAGAAATTTAGGGCCCTGACCTAGGCCTGGGCAGGGGTCGCCATCACCCCCAGAGAGTAGGAAGAGGCCACTCTCTGGGGGTGATGTGGGACTTGGTCCCACATCTCACGGCTTATTGCTTCCCCCCTGGCCGCGGAGGTCAGTCAGCCCTGAGACAGGCAGGGGTCGGTCGGAGTTGGCCTGAGGCAACTTCGCCCTGGGCGGGGGAAGGGAGGCCCGGGCCGCCCTGGGTGTGAGGAGGGGCCGCGGCTCGAGCCGAGGGTCCCTTCCCCCTCTCCTCCCCCAGCATCAAGTGCCACATCTCCTCCTGACTCAGACAATTAGATTCAAAGGATGACCTCACTGCCTGCCGTCCCTCACTCGCTCCCTCTGCTAGCTCGCCTCGCTCGCTCGCTCGCGGCGCGCTCCTTCCTCCCCTCCTCCCGGCCCGCTCGCCGCCTCGCTCGCTTGCTCACAGCTCAGCCCGGCCCCTAGCCCGCCCGCCCGCACTCTCGGTGTTGTTGCGGGGGGCTCCTGCCCCCCCACCCTGGGCCGGCCCGGGCCTCCTGGGCCCCAGCCCCAAGCTCCGGGGGCCTGATGCCCGCGGGCTGCCGGGCGGACCCACGGAGCGCCGGAGGCACCGACGGGGCGCCTGTTCGGGGACCCAGGTCAGTGGCGGCGCGGCCGCGGGGCCGGAGAACTTGTCACCCCCCACTGCCGCCGCTGAGACGCCCCCGCCCGCGCCCGCCCGCCGGCCCGCCTCGGAGCTTCCCGCTCCTTTCTCGGCCCCCGCCCCCCGCGGCTGCTCGGCGCGCTCCCCCTGCCAAGCTGTCTCTCTTCTCTTTCTCCCCCCCCCAGCCCCCCTGCCTCTGCAGCCGGTGGGAGGGACTGGGACTTCCTGAGGTCCCAGGGATGGGGCCGGGGCCCATTGGCTGCAATCGGCCCAGGCCTCTGAGAGAGGAGGGGGCTCTGGCTGTGTCCATTGGCCTGGGGGAGGGGACCACCACCTGGGTGGGAAGGGGACTACCGAGAGAGAGGCCCAGGGTGTGGGGGTGACATCTACACAGAGGGGGATGAGCTTTTGATATCTTTCTTTTCTCACATCCTGTGGGCCTCTTGCCTGGCTTCATTTGTCCCCACCTCCTAGCAAACTTTAGTCCCCACTGCCTAGTTTCATTTGGTCCCCACAGCTTGTGTTCTTTTGGGCCGTGTCACCTGGTTTCCCTAGACACTGCTGCCTGATTTCTTTTGTTGGCACTGTCCGTTTTCCCTAGTCCCTATCACCTGGCTTTATGGGATTGCCCTACCTGGTTTCCTTACATCCTGTCCTGCTGTTCTGCTGTCCTGCTCCCCTGCGAGGCTTCTTTGGAGCCTGTCATGCTCCCTTTAGGATAGGGCATCAGGACCTAAACTACACCTGGAGTGGTAAGTGGTGAGGATGTCAACAGCATTGCCAGTTGTCCCCAGGTTGGGGCCTGGCCAGCACAGCTTGGATTCCATTCTGCCTGGACAGCGACACAGCGTCCTTTCTTGTGATGGGGGGCAGGGCTGCAGGGTCCAAGGACACTTTAGGATTCTTGTCCTCAGTGGTTATTTAGAGGAGCACTGGCTTGGCCTGATAGTGATGACAGGGCCTTGGCAGGGGCGGGGGTTGAGGTCTGAGCCACATCTCCTTCTCCTTACCTTGCTTCTTGCAGCCAGGCCTGACAGTCAGGTGCACTATAGATAGTTGAGGGCACAGAGAGGTTTTGAAGAGGTCTGGGATCACACAGCAGGTGGCTAGGCTGAAAGCTATTGCTGATTCTCATCCTGGAGAAGAGGGGTTGCTGAGGGGAGGCAAGAGGGGCCTGGGGAGTGGGCTGATTTCTGGGGTTTTCTGGCTCCTGCTACTACCAGTGCCACCATCTCTTCACCCAGGAGCTTCCTCACTTCCCCCCCGCCCCCATGTCTGGCCTGGATCTCTGCTTATTCCCAAATGCTGGGAAGACAGGGTCAGGGGTGGAAGGAGCCATCTAGGAAATTATCATATTTACTTGCTTTTTAGGGACCAACAAAATTCCTCTTTCCCTCTTCCTTCCTTCCTTAGGCCACCCTGAGCTTTAGCCTTCACCCCCCAAGTGCAGCCTAGGAATCCGAGGTCCCAGCATGGAATGACTGTTGTGAGTGTGGGTCTTTGTATTTCCCACTGCTGGATGTGGGAGCTTGAGAGGCTGAGGGTGACTGGGGGACTCTGGGTTTCCGAAGGTGCGATGGTATCTATGTGGAAGATGGACTGCTCTGAATGTGTGATGGCATCCATATGTGAGACTGGGACTGTTTTGAGCGAGCGCGTGTGAGAGTCTGTGTGTGTGACTGTGACTGTAATACGTGTGTGCATGCACAGCGTGTGCAAAGCTGTGGCGGTGGGTGTCCATGTGGGAGGCCGAGATGTGTGGTCACGACGGTGAACCCTGAGTGCCAGTGTCTGTGAGAGGCTGCCTGGGTGTGTCTGTGAAGCTCTGGCCGAGTGTATGTGGAGGGAGGGAGGGCTTCGGGGAGCTCTGCCAGGTGGTAGTGGGAGTCCAAGTGTGTGCTACATCTCGGGGAGAAATGAGCACTGGTGCTGCGTGACCCTGAATTGCTGGTGTGCGTGAGCATGTGTGCGCACGTACTCTTGCCGATGTTTACCCATCGGGAACAGATTGCTCTGGCCTCCCCACTGCGAGGAGGGAGTAAGGGGGAGGAAGGATGGCTTGCTTTTGCCCAGCAGACCAGAAGCTTCCTCAGAAGTAGTGTGTGCAGTGTGTGTGCATGTTAGGGGGGCAGGGAGAACAAGACACTGTGACTTGAAGATAGGCAAAGTTTCTGTTCCCCCCACTCAACTCGAGCTCTGGCAGAAAGACCATCTTCAGTTCTTTTTGTTGGAAACCAACGCTTCATATACAACACCGCCCCTGCCCCCCACCCCACCCCCGTGTGTGTGCGCGCGCGTGCACACACACACACACAGGCTTGCAAGCATAGGCCTTCGAGGGTGTGTCAGCACCGTAGCAGTGATGGGGCCAGGGATGGGGTGTAGTGAGAGATGCTGAGGCAAATAGGTCTTTGTCCCAGCCCCCAAGTCTGGTAAGCTATTCTGTCCATCCTTCTCTCTTCATGAAGGGGCCTGCAGCCTCCTTCCTGCCCTTCTTCATCAGCTGGGAGCATCCCACCCCCAGCTAAGGGAAGTCTCATTCAACCCTGTTGCTCTGCCCATCCCCCACCAATGCATGGGAGTTCTTCCAGCTGTCTAACCGCCTGCTACGGTATTCTGTCCCTCCAAGAGAAGCAGCCCCCACTCTCTGAAAACTTAGACTGGTGCATGGCCCTTTTCTAGGTAGAGTGGTCCTCCTGATTCTTCCAGAAGCCAGCAGAGACCCTGGACTGGGGCTAGGGGATTTGGTGATTGTTGTCCAGAGCCCCTGTGCCCATAGGGAAGATATGCATTGATCTGCTCCTTCCTCTTCCCCATTTGAAGGGCAGGGGGCTGGTCCAGATGACTTTCGAGGGAGAAAGCACAGACCTTTTGCACCTAGAGGGTTGCTTAAGCCCAGGCCTGCAAATACGTGCGTATACAAGCCCATGCCAGATCATCAGGCAGCATGCGGGGCCCTGAGTAGGGCTCCACATTGTGGGCATGGGCTGGTTGATTCAGATTCCCACCTCCCCCAGGCACCTCCCCGCTGCCCAGCCAGGCCCATCATGGGAAGGCCACAGGCTCCCCCCGCAACACGCCTGTACACACGTGCAGAGGGGCATGCACATGCTGATCTCAGGGTCCCCACGGTGCAAGAGGCTGGAGATGGGGGGGTTTGAGCATTCAGAGTCCGGGCTGCTGCCAAAATCCATTGGAATCTTGTCCCCCCCAGGCCCCCATCTCCGGCTGTGGAGGTCACAATAGCAGGTGCGGATACCCCCCCCAACTCACTCACATTGGGCCGCCTCCTTTTCCACAACCTCAGCCAGCGGCTGGAGCTGGGGGACTGATCCCCCTGCCTCCCTCCTGGCCCCCCTCCCACTGGTGCTGAGCTTCTCCTGCCCCCTTCTATGGGAGGAGATGGGGGCCTACATTTGGGTGGGGTCCTTTCCCCTGAACACTGGGGCTTGACCCTGGAGTGGGTGGAGATGTGGTAGCCCAGGAGAAGATAAGGCTTGAATCCTGAACCCAGGCACGGCTCCTATGCCCCTTGGGATGGGGGCATCGATAGCTGAGAGGAGGGCCAGGTGCGGATTCAGAGAGAACAAGCCAGAGACAAGAAACTCAGAGATAGGAGGTAGAGACACCACAGGGAATGGGAGCCTGCCCAGTGGCCAGCCAGCCCCAGCCCCAGGAGTTGGCCCCTGACCCAGGCCCACCCCCTCCCCGGTGGGGGGTCTGCCGGGCCAGCAGCCAGGGGCCAGGCCTCCCTCCTCAGCCTATACCCCCCCCCACACACACACCCTCTGGACTGCTCAGGCCTCTGCCCCCGCCCCCACCGCCCACGCTGTCCAGGCTGCCTAGGCCTGGTGGGATCTGGGGGCCTCTTGGTCTCAGCCCCTCCTCCCCCTCCTGGAGCTTCCAGCCAGCCCTGACTGTCTCTCCCAGGCTCTCTGTCGGCCAGTGCTGCTCCTCCTTGCCCACCACATCCTTGTCTCTGTCTCTGCCCCTGCTCTCTCATTTTCTCTCTCCACCTCCAAGTGAAGGTGTCTCTGTTGCTTCACCCTAATTCCTCTGCAGGTCTGAGGCCTCTAGAGTTTCCTAGGCTTTTGAGTCAGTCCATGCTGTGTCCTGTCCTGTGTTCTTGCCTTTTCTCAGGATGGGTCCTCTACGGCTGTTGTGGGGAGAGGGAAGGGGGCGAGGCCCTAGGACAAAGTGTCTTTTCCCTTACACTGAGGGATTCTGGAGTTTGGGGTTACCTAGCGGACAAGAAGCTGTGGAAATGTCACCTTGGCCATGCTGTGGGTTAGATGCCCTCCCGCAGATATGAATGTTCCTGACCTCACCCTGGTCCGAGACCCTGGGTGGGTAGTGCAGGCCAGTGACTTCGGTTGGATTTCAATTTTGGGGCATACCACACGGGCCCTAGCTGCTCATTTATTGTTCAGATCAGAGTGAGCCTACCTGACCGTCAGCACACCCACGCCAGCTAACGCCCCGATGTCAGAGCGTACTGTTGCACACCCACACTCACACACAGAGCTGGGCCGCAGCCAGTGGTGCTTAGATCCCCCTCCTACTCTGCTTGTGGCCGGGATTCCTGAGGGTTGGGCCTATGGAACCTGCTGTAGGGATAAATGGGAGCTCTCCAAACGCGGTCATGCCTTCACCTGGTCAAGGGGTGAGGGTTGGGGGCACAGGGTACCTGGGACCTTGCGGGTCTGGCAAGAGGGATCTTGGGCCCTGAATTCTTTTTTTTTTTTTTTTAAGATTTTATTTATTTATTTGGCAAAGAGAGAGACAGCCAGCGAGAGAGGGAACACAAGCAGGGGGAGTGGGAGAGGAAGAAGCAGGCTCCCAGGGAAGGAGCCTGATGTGGGGCTCGATCCCAGAACTCCGGGATCATGCCCTGAGCCTGAGCCGAAGGCAGTCGCTTAACGACTGAGCTACCCAGGCGCCCCTCGGGCCCTGGATTTTAAGCCAGACTCAGAAACTGAGTGACTGAGGTCCCTAATCTGGAGCCTGTCACTGTGTCTGTGGGAGTCACAGCTAGTGGTCATCAACCTCCGTGGTGCCAGGATTACTGTGGGCTGCTGTTACTCTGTGTGACTGTCCACGTTACTGAGTCTGGCTGTCAGCATCCCAGTAGTACTGTGGATGCACCGTCATTGTTCCTCGATGTTACTGTCAGTTTCATTGCATCTTTGATTCTGGGGTTATTGTCACTTTGATTGTGTCCGTGGCAACAGGTGTCATTGGCCCATTTGTTGGTGTCATTATTTATGACTGTCAGTCACTGCATTGTCACTATAATGATTGTCAGCACCCCTGTGTGCCATTGTCAACTATACAAATGTGTCATTTTCACTGGGTGTTGTTCTCACTGTGTACTGGTGTCTTTGTTTCACAGTGGGACAGTGACAGTAAATTGGGGGCCCAGGATTTGTCTCTTGATGTGTCACCTGTGTGTGTATAATGATGACACTGTGAGGTTCTGTGTCAGGAGAGGTGCTGGGCTCCTTGTGCTAACAGAGGGTGTGGGCTGCTAGGTACTGGCCTCCTTTCTTGTTGGTGGAGTGCCCTCTGTTGCCTCCTCATTGTGGGGCTGGGGCTAGAGGCCAGGCTGGCCGGTGGAGGGGTCTGCAGAGAGCTTCAGCCAGTTTGCACAGGCCCTATCTGAGGCTTTATGGGATTTATCCTCCAGATTTATCCCAGAGCCATGGGGTGTGGACTTGGAAAATTCTTGGGGAAGATGCTCTTTGCCCTGGGATGGGTGGCCCGAGATGAACCAGGGCAGGGTGGAGGTAGAGCCTAGATGCCTCTGGCCTCAGCTTCCCTACCTGGGAATGGCCCCAGCTGGGACTCTGAGGGAAGGGGGGAGTGAAATTGGCTTGGGTCTTTCTGGATCTGCAGGAGCAGAGATGGGGCGGGGTAGGGTGGGGTTTTAGTCTTCCCTTATTCTCTGGGGGCTGTACTCCTGGCCTGCCAGGGAGAAGTCCTGCAGCCTCCAGGGAGACTGCACTGACATCATCCTCCCTTTGCACGGGGGGAGCTAGGTGTGCTTAGAGGGATGCTCTAGAATGAGCACAGAGACCCTTTCTGGATCTGTCCCTTCCTCTGCCCTTGAATCTCTGCCTAGCCCCTGTGGTCCCCCATGTCTCTTCCTGGGTCTCTTTTCCCATTTCTCCCTATCTTGGTCTCACTTGTCCCCTGGGTCTTGGCTCATGGCTTTCTCTCTCTCCCTGCCTCTTTGCTCCCCCCTTCCCTGGGTCTTTGCCTTTTCTGGGTGCCCCCAGCCATGCAGTGTCTGTTTCGGTACCCCATCCCCCACTCTGCAGCACTCGCGCTCTCGGCAGCGCCCGTCTCCCATGGCTGCAGCCCCGTTGGCCCAAGGCCCGGCCCTTACAGTAACTCATCGGGCTGATGGAGGCGACTTTGATGAAGAAGCCACCCCTCCCCCTGAGGGGGCCTATGTGTGTGTGTGTGTGTGTGTGCGTGTGTGTGTGCGCACGCACGTGTGTGCACGCTTGTATGCATGCACACTCATGCCAGTCTGTCTTCTTGCCCCTGCTCCCCCAACTGGGGCCAAGAAGGAGCTGGGAGCAGAGGGCCACCCTGTCCCTCTTCCATCCTGTGATGTAACCTTGGTCCCTTCTGCCTCCCTGGGCCCTGATTCCTGCCCCCATGTGGTGGGCAGTGGGGCCTGGCACTGAGGTTATCTTCCAGGCTGTGAGGAGAAAGGCACGGACAGATGGTGGAGATGGTGGGGGAGCAGCTGAGGGCTACCTGCAAGGGTGGAGGTGGGGAACCAGGTAGGCCTGTAGCCTCTTGCCTCTCTCTATTTCTCTCTCTCTCCCTTCCTCATTCCCTCCTTCTGAATTCACACAGTCCCTGGGTTCATTTCCTGGCCCCACTGCTTGCTGACTGTGACGTTGGCCATTGTCTTAACCTTCTAGGCCTGAGGAGTAGTTGAAGATAGGGGAGTGGCTGAGGGTCAGGGGGAGCCAGGCCAAGTGGTAGCTAAGGCCCTGGGAGTCACTGATGTGGGAGGGATAGCCAAAGCCACCTGGGGCCTAGAGGGCCAAGCTGTGCCAGGGAGGGCAGTCAGAGCACCTGCTGCTGTGGCTGGAGGAAACCAGGTGCAGGTGGGGGACCTGCCCGGGGAGGGCTAAGTGAAGCCATGGGCGGGCAAGAGCCCTGTCCCATAAAGGAGCCCCCGGAAGTCAGATTCTCTCCAGCTCTCACACTCACCGCTGCGGGCTGACACCCACGTTTGTCTCCTCCCTACTGCAGCTCTGTTTGCAGTTTCTCTGGCAGTTCTCGGCTGTATGTCTGGCTGTTTGTCTGGCAGTATTTCTGACAGTGTCTCTGGCTGTGTCTGGCAGTGTGTCTGTGTGTCTGAGTGTCCCTGGCAGTGTTTTTAGTGGTGTGGATACTTCCTGACTGAGCATCTGGCCATGTCTCTGGCTCTCTTTCTAGCTGTTTTTTTGGGTGTATGCCTGTTTGTGTCTATCAGTTTCTCTGGTATTTCTCTGCTTGTGTGTCAGGCAGTTTCTCTGGCCGTGGTTTCTGACAGTGTCTCTAGCTCTCCTGCTATGTCGCTGATGGTTTCTGTACCTGTGTTTCTTGCTCTTTCTCTGAGGGTATGTGTGCTTGCGTCTGGCTGAGCCTTTTCCAGTATTTCTGGGGGACCCTTTGGTTGTGTGTCCGTCTTTCTCTGGCCATGCCTCTGCCTGCTTATCGGGTCACAGCTACCCGTTTCTCTGGCTTCTCTGATGGTGCCTCACACAGTATCTCTAGTGTATCTCCAGCTGTGCGTGGAGCTCTTTCTCTCGGACTCTGGTTGTTTTGGGCAGTGTCTTGGCTGTGTGTCAGGCTATATCTCTGACAGCACCACTCACCCTGCTTGAGTGTCTGGCTGTATTCCTCTCTAGATCTCTGTTTCTGTCTGGTTGACAGTCCCCTTCTCTCTTCACACTGGGGTAGGAGAGTCATATTTGAGGCCTTTCTTCTGCAGGAAATTGTTATTTCCCTGCCCTCAGGTGTGATCATGTGTGGGGGTACGGTGGGGAGCAGGCAGTTGGACCCCACAAAGAAGGACAGCAGATTAGGGGACCCCTGGATCCATCCTGGCTTCTGGGGACATCCTGTCTGTGCTTTGTGTACCTGCAGAGGTGTGTGTAGACCCTGATGTCCATCGGGGCTGAGGGTCTCAGGCTCCTGGGGCATGTGTCTGGGGTGAAGGACGGGCTGGGGCCCCTGACAAGGACTTAGATGTGAAATACCCTCCTTGTCTCACGGTCGTTGTACACTAAGGCAAAAGCCATATCTGACCTTGGTCCCCTGCTGCTGTGAACATCCCAGAGCCCGGTGGCAAGGCTCACGGAGGGGTGGGGGGGTGCAGACACGAGGGGCTTCAGAGCCTCCGGGTTTCAGGCTCTCTCCCCAGGAGCACAGCAGGGGGCCTTCCATTCAAGGCAATTTGGAGAAGTACAGACCTCCTGTTAAGTTCAAACATTACCCTTTTGGTTTGCAGTGCTTATAGCTAATTAGCCAACCTCACCAGTAAAGTTATTTTTTTTTTTTTTTAGAAAAATGGCCCTAGCATGACCAGTGTTTCATAACTCGTCCATGGCCGACTACCACCCTGCAGCTAGCAGCCTTATTGAACGACAAACCACTGTCGTTGCCTTCTACCGTCTTAGCAAACCTTTGCCTACAGATGCCAATAATGTTGCTTTCTATTCCTTGAAGGAGAATCCTGAGCCCCATTAAGAAGGGCATTTGGGGTCAAGGTGCCCCTAGCCCTAGGGCTGGGATCTCCCAGTCTTGCCTGAGAACAGGGAGGGGCTCCCCAGGAGGTTCCTGCCTGGGTTGATGCTGCCCCTTCCCCCGCCACCCCCATTTCTCCCAGCAGATGGCTGCTCCTGTCCCGTGGGCCTGCTGTGCTGTGCTCGCTGCCGCCGCCGCCGTTGTCTACGCCCAGAGACACAGTCCTCAGGGTGAGTGCTGGAGGAGAGGATTCTGGGGGGGCGGGGTGGTGTTCCCTCCTGACCCCCACCTAGAGCTGAGCATGAGCCTTCCTTGACACAGCTGTGTGCGTCCACCAAAGACCACACACTGGCACGTGCTGGCATTGTCACACACAAACACCCGTGAGTCATGACACTGATAAGCTGGGTGACCCGGTGATGTTGTCTTATATACACAGTCCTCCAGTCACTCCACATGGTCCTGTGCTGATGGGATCTCTGGCTTGGTGATCTGGTCCTCTTCCTACTAGAGTGGGTGTAGGGTACAGGCAGCTGGGGTGGGAGTTGGGGTCTGCTAGGGGTAGGGCCCTGTATAGTATCTTTGAAATGGGATTTCATTTGAAATGGGGGCTTGTGGGGGTGCAGTGGAAGGCACTGAGAGAGAAAGAGGCCAAGACTACTTTCCCTTATCCTAGAGGGAAGATGGAGACAGAGACGGTAGACTGAGAACAAGATGTGGGGGACGGGCAGGGTGACCAGTGGGAGACGGCTAGCACACTAAGGAAGGGGCCGGGTCAGTCTGCTGGAATGGTTGGAGGAGGCAGGGATTGCTCAGGGTGGACATTGGCGGCCTCCTGCCCTCCCGCTACCATTTGTCAAGGGACGGCTGAGTTCTTCCCACAGCCCACATAGCAAGAAGCTGCCCCCCTGCTGGGAAACAGGTGCTCTCTTAACTTGACCACCAGCGCTCAAACTGCATTTGAGGCAGGACCTCACATGGCTACATTGGCATACGGTCTGACCTAGAAACTCCTCAAACAAGCTCTGAGTTGTAGGGAGCTCTCTCCTTGGATGGGTCCTGCTCCCCGCCACCCTTGGGTGGGTTGGGTAGAGGCAGAGAGGGTGGGGGCACCTCTGGGGCCCAGGCACAGAGCACACTCTGCCACCCTCAAGGCTGTGGGTTCAAGGAGGGCAGTGGGTCAAGGCTCCTTTGCCTTCTTCCTTGTGAGACTGACACTGAGACCCGGAAAGAGCCTAGCCCACCCCAGGGCTGCTCCCCAGTGGGCAGGGGGTGAAAGGACCACCAGGCCAGCCCATCAACCCCTGCCTGCAGTCAGTCTGGCTTGGGCTCCTGTGCTGATCTTACCTGCTTGGACCTGCCAGTGGCCACTCCCATCGGCTTGGCCCCTGCCCTGTATTGTGGGTAAAGACAGAGCCACAAGTGACCAAGGGCTTGAGCGTTAAGTCCACATCTCTGAGAGTGTGTAACTGTCCTCAGAACTAGTAAGGGAGAGGATTAGGCTGTCCGTTAGGCTGTGTTCTTGTGCGGATGAGACCATGTCCCTGTTCGAATGCATTTCTCTGTGTGGTTGTATCCTTGGAGGCTGTGCCCTGTGTGTGACGTTGTCTGTTTATGTGAGACCATGCTCTTTGTGGGGCTGTGTCCTTGTGGTTGGGACTGTACCCTGGGTGATAGTTGGATAGTTTGTTTCTGTCTCTCTGCATGTTTGTGTCCCTGTTACATTGTCTCTCCAAGGTGAGGCTGGGCCATTATGTGTAAGTGTGCCTCTGGGTGACATGCCCTCCCTGTGCACGCGTGTGACCATCTTGTATTAAGTGTTAACTCTCCCTGAAGTGTGTCCCTGTGTGGCTGTGACCTTGTGGACTGTTGTTCTGTGTGTGTTTGCTCTTCTTGTGGTGACTGTCCTCCTCCTATGTGTGTGGTGATGTGAAGTTGCTTAGGACGCCCGGGGGACTGTTTCCGGCCTGTGGTCCCCATGTGAGCCCGTGTGCACAGGTGTGAGGGAGCCGTCAGCTCTGTCCTTCTGTGTTCTCCATGTCCATGACCTCATCCTGTCTCTGTCTCTCATTCTGGCTTCTAACAACCTTTTCACAGCTGATTCCTTTGGAGCATTTGTCACCGCGTCAAGGCCAAGAACCCCATCCTCCCCCTGCTGCTTGATTTAATTTCTGAAATGGACAGCACATCAGTGGGGGCACCCACAGGGCGGGAGGAGAGCTGTCCAGAGACAAAGGATTAAATCATTGCCATCTTTGGAGCTGTTGCACGGCTGTGTGTATTGCCGTTGTTGTGTTATTGTAGCATTTGTGACAGTGTGTGTCTTACGTGATTGTCATGTCACGTTGCCCCTTCTACCTCTGCACTGGGGCCTGTAGTTGTCTTCTGTCATTGTGTTGTCATGTTTTCCTTCCTGCCCTGCCCTTACATTGTTGGTTTGTCATGTTGTGTTTCTGTTTACTTTGTGAGGCAGACAGGGTGACTTGGGAGTATTATCCCATTGTCATTGTATTTGTTGTGCTGTTGGGTGGCTGTTTCCTCATCTTGTGGCTATACCTGCCCCACAGTATTAAAGAACCACATTGGGTCCAAGTTAGTTCTGAGCTGCTGTTGGTCAGTGTTGACGTGCTGCCGCTGGGACCCTGGTGGCCACACCCCCTCCCTTACGGTCAGTTTTCAGCCTCCTCCTCAGGCAGCTGGATGCAGAGTCTGTGCTAGTGGGGGGGGCGGTTCAGAGAGAGGGGCTTGGCATGTTTCCTGGAAGCTCCAGGTTTTGACAGGGGAGGTTGAGGGGGGGTTCAATGGCTAGGGCTGGTGGATTGGGGGAGCTCTATGGCTTGAGCCTTGGACACTGGGCCTCTGGTCAGGGGGAGGCCCCCATTCAGTCTCTGGTCCAGCTTCACAGCTGTGGCCTCCAAGGCCCCCAGCCACCGCCCTTCCGCCGTTCATCCTTTGTTTGGCTGGTCCCAAGCCCCACAGACGAGTGGTCAAGGCTGGCTGGGTTTCCTGCTTCCCTCTCCTGTAACAGGGGACAGGGACCGAGAGGCTCAGAGAAGGGCAAGACAGAGGCAGGCCGGGGAGGGGGGGGAGGACCGGAAGACACAGAGAGACCCTGGCACAGGAAGGGTGACAGAGGCAGCAAACAGGGACAGATGTTCCAGCACAGAGAAAAACAGTACTGGGGAGGGGGCTGCAACGGAGGGAGGGGGTGACTGGTGGCATAGGGGGATCCCTACCCCCTGCAGTCCTGGTGGTGTTAACAAGTCTAATTAAGAGGCCACTGGCCCAAGTTAATTGGCTCGTTAACAGGAATTGCCTCTGAAAATCCCCCAACTCAGCAGGGTGGCTCTCTGGAGGGGAGATGTAACCGAGTGTTAACGAGGGATCCCGCAGCCCCCCCTCCACCGCTGCCCCCCTCCCACTCGCTCTTCCCCTCCCACCCTCACTCCACAGATCTGGCCAAGACCAGGGAAGCATCTGTCCTTCCAGGCTTGGGGGGCAGGACGAGGAATGAGGAGATCAGAGTCATATCACCCAGCTCTGCATGCCTGCCTCTCCTCTGTTGTCTGTAGATCGGAGTCTCCTATTTTCTGTGTCCTGTTCACCTCCCCCACCTAGTGCTGCCTCTCGACAGGTGCTCCCTCCCACCCTTCCACTCCAGTCTCCTGGGTTCAGTCCATCACGCCTGGGTTGCCGAGGCCAGGGCTGGGGTTTGCTTTTGGCTTTGACAGGGCCCTCCTGGGGGCAGGAGAGGAATGGTCAGAGAGCTCTCACGGCCCCAGCACTCCCCCGCTCCCCACCCCCCCAACCCCAGCAGTTCCTGTCTCACAAAGTTGATAGCTGCAAGGAGTTCCCTAGGCTCCCAACCTGGATCTCCCTTCTGCTGCTACCCGAGCTCTGGATGGCTGCAGTGGGGCAGGTTAAGGGCAGCGTGTCGGGGGGGTCAGAGTGGGAGGGAGAGAGGCAGGACAGGAGACAAAGATGGGGACAAGAGACAGAGAAAAGAGTCCAGAAGTAGGGCCCCTCAGCGCCAGCCTGCCTGGGTAGCAGATGTCAGTGATTGGGGCTGGGCCTGTAGGTGGCAAGAGGTTAGGGTCACGGGGGTCAAGAAAACTTTCTAAAGGACCTAGTGACTGGAGGTGAACTGGGTTTTCACTGAGATTTAACCCCTCCCAGCACTCTACACAAACTTTCTCCCACACACATACACACCGAAGATCACCCATTCACGCACAAAATCCCCAGACACACGCGCACGCACGCGCGCACACACACACACACACACACACACAAATTTGGAGGCATTCACAGCCACAGAGAACTTTTACACACTCCTCATCTCCTGACACACACACCATCAGACACAGAGCCTCTTGGCCTAGACTTGTCACTCATAGGCTCTCATCTATGCACATTCACCTGGTGGTGCCAGGCAGGGCCGTGACCTATGACTTTTGCCTTGTGCTCTCCCTGCCCCCCCCACAGAAGCACCCCACGTGCAGTATGAGCGCCTCGGTTCCGATGTGACTCTGCCATGTGGGACAGCAAACTGGGATGCAGCAGTGACATGGAGGGTAAATGGGACAGACCTGGCCCCTGACCTGCTCAATGGCTCTCAGCTTGTGCTCCATGGCTTGGAACTGGGCCATAGTGGCCTCTATGCCTGCTTCCACCGTGACTCTTGGCACCTGCGCCACCAAGTCCTCCTACATGTGGGCTGTAAGTGTTGCTCCCAACCCCTTATCTGACCCCCCCCCCCATTTCACTCAGTCAGTGAGGCTTAGACCTTTGGCCCAGATCAAGTCCTCTTCCTTTCTGGCGGGGGGGGGGGGGGCTGCAGCACCCTGACCTTTGCCCTCTGATCCTATCCTAGCCTTCTCTTCTGACCTCTGAGCCCAGTGTTTCCCACGGAGTCCAGACCCCTGGGCATTCTGCACATGTATCCCACCCCCACCCCACTCCCGGAGGTCTGTGAGATCCGGAAATCATGTTCCCTATGACAAGATGGGCAGAGGAGGGCTAGCAGGGCACGATCCTTCTGGGGCCTGATAGGGAGGAATCCTAGCGTCACAGCTCCAAGCAGGAGTGACCCCACTCCATGTGCGCTCTCACAGGGGCTGGTTATGCAGGTAGAGGAACAGGCACTCTGGGAGGCTCCGGGGAAGAAAGAGCACTTCCTGGAGTGGGACGCACATGGAGATTTGGTGATTTGGAGGATACATTGACAAAGTCACTTCTGGCAGAGCTAAGTGTGACTATAGGCCTCAGAGGCTGTGAGGGCATGAAAGGGCCACTTGGGCTGGTGTAAGTGGGGGAAGGGAGCTAAAGGAGGTTTAGGGCAGATCATGATCCTAGAAGCTAGGGAGTGACATGAGCAGGGTCATCGTGTTCTTAAGAGATCCTTCTCAGGGCAGTGAAGAGAGACAGGTTGGATGGGGGCAATGCCAGGGCAGGAAGGAGGCTGTTCTGGATGCAGCGCAGATGATGAGGAAGAGGGGCCAGGGCATGGAGTCGGGGCAGTTGAGAGGGGCTGATTGGACCTCCAGGAGTTGGTGGTGGATTGAAGGTAGAGAGGACAGGAGAGTAGAGAGCAGGAGGAGTCAAGACAGCCGGTCCTACCCATCACTGCAACAGGGGCAAGGTGGAAGGGTCAGTGGAGGAAAAGATGGTGTGTTCTGGAGGTGCCTGGGTGGCTCAGTCAGTTAAGCATCTGACTCTTGATTTCAGCTCAGGTCTTGATCTCAGAGTCCTGAGTTCAGGCCCTGTGCTGGGCTCCACGTTGGGCGTGGAGCCTACTTAAAAAAAAAAAAAAAAGATAATGTGTTCTGTTTGGACAGTAGTATGCAAGTCATCTTATTTTGGATTTCCCTAGAGTCAGATCCCAGGATGAGAGTTTGTATGCAAGTAGTTCATTTGTCTGGTGGCAGAAACACAGTAAGGAAATGAGAAGATGCTAGAAAAAGGAAGTTAAGGGGACCAATAAAGACGGAGTTATCCAGTTATCTGGGCAACTGCAGCTTCGCCCTGAGGGAGCTCTGAGTGCCCAGGCAGAACACGTACCTGGGAGTTCGGCCTGAGCTGTGAGGGAGCTTAGAAGTTTGTATACTAATTCCTGCCCATCCTTGGTTGAAGGAGTCTCCCAGGGTGGGGGCAGGGATGCTTTCATTCCCCCACACTTTTGGCCTGATGCCTCAGCAAGCAGTGCAGGTTTTGGTGACCACTGAAAGCTCTTAGGCACCTAACTGCAGCAGAGGGCAGTAGGGACGGGCCAGGGATCTGCCGGGGCATCGCTGACGCCTGCTGTAGGTATGTGGGATTGGGGTCCTCGGGACAACTGGGAGCTGAAGGCTGTAGCCAGTGGATCTGAGGGTCTGGGACTCAGGAGAGGCCTGGGCTGAAGATGGGATGGGAAAGGCCACGGAGGGGGTGAGATGGCCAAGGGAGAGAACTCTGGGATGAGAAGAGAGGACGACCCAGAACTGGGCCCTGAAGACCATCACTTTATAAAGGGTCGATGGAAAGAAATGAGCCACAAAAAAGAGAAGAGGAGGAGCCAACAGGAAGGTAGAGGGAAAAGGGAGTGAATGTGATTCAGAAGACAGGTTTGGAGAAGTTGGAATGAGGAGCTTATCAGTGCTGCTGAGGGTCAAGCTGGATGGGCACCCACCAACAGGATATTCTGAAAATAGTTCCATTTCTTTTCTCCTTGAGCCAAAGATTCATGTTTCTCTGGCCTCATCCCATTTGGGGGATGCACCCCACTTTCTGAGGTTCCTCGGGAGCTGCCTAGGGGAGGAGATGCTTGAGCGACCTGGGAGTGGGCCTTTTCCCTGTTGTCAAGAGATTGCTATGGACAACCACGGGAAATGTTATACTGAAGGGTTGCTCATGGTCGTCCACAAAACACTGACCCACCAGTGGGGTTAGAGTAGGGGTGAAAATGTGTTTTGGTGGGGATATTCTTTTTCACACAGAAAAGCCTTCCTGTGTTTCAACTGGAAAGATGGCGATCATATCCAAGTGTCTGAGTTGCAAGCCAAGGGTGGAATGACCCCTGTTGTCCAGGTTGAGAAATACAGGACCAGCCTACCTGAGTTCTCCCGGGCCCACCAAGAGGTCCGTTGGAAGTGGAACGCTCAGCCTAGCCCCATGTCCGTACACACAGAAAAGATCATACGCTGCGTGCCATGGAAGAAGGAGGAGACCAATTTGACACCCCTGTCTTCTCAGTTTGAGTCCTAGAAGTCCTTAGGATGGACGAGGCTGGCCATGATGGTTAGGCCTTGGTGACCCTGGGCCCTATTCCTAATGACTTGATCTTTGAGAGGTCTTTGAAGAGAAATTGGGTCTAGAAGTGGTGTCTGTAGTCTGTACCCACAGGACATGCCCACAGCTGCCCTGTTGTGACCAGTAGCCCAGGCCTTTTATATATGGCGCTGCCCACTCCCCAGGCTCTGCGTGTCAGAGGAGGGCTGGCCATGAATTGGCTGTAGCGTTAGTAACAGGTACTTATCTCTCATTGCCTTGTTTCCTTCTAAAGAGCTGGTCAGAGGAACAGGGGACATTAATCATGATTGTTTCAGTCACTTTATATTAGTAACAAGAGACTGGGCTTGGCAACACTCAATATCAAATTATTCTTCTAGCAGCACTCGGAGAACAGGACAAAGTTACCCCTGATTTGTGAGTCATTCAAGCCAAAAATTATTTAATATTTATCCTAAACATACAAGATTTTCATGTTTCTATTTCCAAGGGAAACTGATCACAAAAATATCCTGTTGAAAGTCGTCTTAACCAGACTGATCCCTGAACTGCTTTCTCCCCGTCCACCTTCCTGCCCTCGGGCGGGTGCTCACAGACAGCTCGGAGGAGTCCCCCCCCCCCCCCCCGGGCTGATGAAAGGACCGCCACATTAGGAAACAAGATCACAGGGTTACCTTTACTAGCATCCTTTTGTTTACTAGACACTGCTGATTCAGTGTATTTCTGATTTTAAGCTAAAACAAATCAGAGTGCTTTACTGATTTTAAATGGACAGTTCCTTGTCCAGTTTTTACATATCTGTATTTGATTGGTCAGGACAGGAACGCCAGAACCCCTGGTTCAGCACTGCTTCCCCCTCAGCCCTGTTTGGCTGAGAAGGAAAGAGCAGCTTGTGGATGAAGAAGTCTGGGGGAAAAAGACAGGTGGGAGGCAGGAGAGGGGCATCTGGGAAGCCAGAAGTTGGGGTGCCTTGAGAGATGTCATGAGATAAGGTTGGGACAGGCCACGGGCTTTGATGCCACACAGGAGGAGTGTGGGTGGGGCCCGGGCAGGGCTGGAGCTGGAAGGGTCACCCTGCCCCACCCAGCCCGATCTGGCCTGGCCAGGGGTGTGGGCAGCCTGCCCCTCCTTCTCTCTGGGCCGGCGGGCAGGCCTCGTGCGTGCCGGGGGCTCCAGCCCAGGCGGGCTGGCGAGATGAGAGGAAAAACATGCGGTTTGGTGGGCTGGACATGGAAAAACAAGCCAATTAGGAGGAAAACAAACAAACCCTGGGCCAGCGGGGGCACACGCACACATGCACACGCATACACGGCCCCGCATGGGACCCGAGGATGACCTGCCACAGGCTACCACAGTCACTTGGGCATCTCAGGAGCCCCCACAAAGGGCAACTTGGGATGCCTGGGCATCCAAGAATATGTATGCCCAGAGAATGACCTGACACATACGCATATGAGTTTTTGCTCACACACAGCCTCTAACATGTTCTCACGTGGATTCAGCTCATACGTGTGGACACACTTGGAATTCTGGGCACTTTCCCACACCCACAGTTTGAAAAATGTGTTCAGGCTTAAGCTTCGTCTCATGTATAGCGTTTCAGGTATGAGTCTTGCTGTCCTGTTTTTCAGACACCATGGCGCACTTACGCGTGTTCTCGGAGAGTACCTCAGCCCCTCGGCCACACCCGTACAGGCAGTCTTGAAGTCAGACAGCCTGCCCGGAGTCACACAAGTGCAGTCTGCAGTCACACACAGCCAATTGCGGGGTTACACGGTTGCCCAGAGTTCCAGTCACACACACGAAGCCTCTCAGAGTTAACACACAGCCTCACAATTGCCATGTCTTAAAAACAGCTTCTTCCCTACTTGCAGCACGCTCACAACAGGCCTGATCGCACGCTGTCCCACAACCTCACACTTGGTCTCTCACAGCACCCCCACCTCCGCCCACCCGGCCCCTCAGCTGGGCTCCAGCTGCAGCAAGTCACTCCTTTTCTTCCTTTCTTTGTTTTTCTTTCCTCCTTTTCCCTCTGAGAAACCTGGTCCCTGTCAGGAAACCCAAGCCCTTCCCTACTCAGGGCCCAAGGCCAGGCAGGAGTAGCCAGATGACAGACAAAGCCCTGCCTGGCCCCCCGGTCCCCCATGACCTGCCCAGTCAGAGAGAGGCACTGGTTTGAGGGGGAGGCTGGTCTCAGTTGGGGAGGATGGTCAGGGGGAATGGAGGGGCCTGGTCAGTGGGGAGGCTGGCTGGTGGAGGGGGCCTCTGAGTCCAGTGCCATGGCCCGCTCTGCCCTCCAAAGAGTCCCAGGCAGCAAGGAGCTGACTCTGCAGCCTTCAGTACCCACCCCACCCCCAGCACCCTTCTCCTTTGAAGCTGGGGGAGGGGGGGTGGCAGGAGGGGGGAGTGGAGGCTTCTCAGCCGACCTCGGAATGTCCTTTTCTCCTGGGGTGGCTGCCAACTCTGGCCTGGCCTACAGGCCCCCACAAGGCACTTCCTGTGTCCTTGGCCACCCCCCACCCCACCCCCATGCCTCTGTGTCCCTGGGCAGATAGGGAAGGGATATGAGAGGCACACAGGATGAACATGGAACAGACACAAGATGGACACAGGGCCAGGAAGGCTCCCCAGGGGAAGCAGACAGCAGTGGATGGAATGCAGGTTGCCCCTTGTGGGGGCTCAGCTGGGCTCTGGCTCTCCCCTGCAGGCCTGGGGAGCACCTTTGCCCACAGCGTAGCCCACTCTAGCTGCTACATACACCCAAGTTTCCCAGATGCCTCTCTGACCCTCTCATCTCTCCTGCTGCAAAGCCAGATTGGGCCCTGGGGGTTCGGCCCCGCTATACATACACTTCCCACACACTGGACATGTACATGCAATCAGAGTCAGTCACAATCACGTGTACACTGTGGATGAAAGCCCGCAGTTCCCCATGTGTCACCATGGCCACTCGGCAAGCATAGACATGTACTCCCCCTTTCACAGTCCCTGGCTTATTGAACTGCCCCCCTCCCATTTCCTGTCCACCTGTCAGGCAGGGGGTGGGGGGGGGACACAGGAGGGAGGTGTCAGTGTCCCTGGAGCCACTGACGGACATTCCTTGCCTGGGTCAGATCACAGAAGCTGCCTCCTTCCAGGAACCTGAGCCGGCTGTCCTCACGCCTTACCCAATGCCTGAGGGTGGGACAGCCGGGCTAAGTGCTCACAGCAGCAAGAAGTGTGGTTAGATAGCAGAAAGAACTTCCCAAGTGTATACGTGTGTTCATATAGGTGGGTATCTCCTTCCTGGGGTTTAGTTCCAGCTCTGGCTTGCTGTGTGACCTCAGGCAGGTCTCCATCCCTCTGGGGGACTCCCCATTCTAGATTGCAGGCTGCTGCTAACCAAGTAAAGCGCTTCTTAAAGGGTCTGTGATGGAGGAGCTGGGGGCTAGGGCTTAGGTGAGGTATACAGTGAGGGAACAGTAGCTTCCTCTCAACAGGCGTCTGCACACACGTGCAGTCATACAGGGACACATTCTGACCCGTGGCCATAGAGACTCCTATGTATGTGCCTACTTTCCATCATGGGTCATTCATGTCACAGAGACACGTGTAACACGTATACTCGAGCGTGGAGACACCTCCACACAGAATCACACCCAGTGTGCATAGCCACCCGGGGCTGTTGTTCCTGTGGAACCGCCAGGCTTGTCCTCATGTTTCTTAATCTCTGCTGGGCGAAGCCTGGGATGACTCTTCTCCAGGGAGTGTACTCTGATTACTCCAGCAACCAGAGGACCCAGTCAAGACACCCCCCCTCCCAGCCTCTGTTGCACAGTTTTTCTCTGTGAATGGACACAGTGTGTCAGGAGATGTGGGGCTGGGGCCGATTCCCCCAGACATCACCTCCATCCTGTGATTGATGAGCTGAGGCCCGCAGCCCCCTGTTCCCTGCAGCTCCCGCCTCCATTGAGCAGGTGGGGGGGGCTCCCTCTTCATATAGCCCTTGTTTTTCTTTAATTAAACATCTGGCTCTCTGCGGCCTGGGAAGCCTCAGACCCTCGCTGACAGCCACCCCTCCCCAACCTCTGGCATTGCCGATGGGTTGAAGGGGGAGAGCTGGGGTTCTGGGGCCCACCTGTCCCCACACTAGCGCCGGGGACTAGGGGCTCCAAGAATACCCTGACCGTGCTGTCCTCACCCCTCAGTGCCGCCGCGGGAGCCTGTGCTCAGCTGCCGTTCCAACACTTACCCCAAGGGCTTCTACTGCAGCTGGCATCTGCCCACCCCCACCTACATCCCCAACACCTTCAATGTGACCGTGCTGTGAGTAGACTTGCCTGTGAACCGGTTCCAACCCTGACCTCTGACCTCTCCTCCAGCCACCCAGTGCACCCTCAGTCCAGACCCTAGCCCAGCCTTGGGCTTGACCTTCCCCCAACCTCTGCCCCACCTGACCCTTGATGTTGGTAACAGTGCCTGTGCCTCACCCTTCCCCAGGCACGGCTCCAAAATGATGGTCTGTGAGAAGGACCCAGCCCTCAAGAACCGCTGCCACATCCGCTACATGCACCTGTTCTCCACCATCAAGTACAAGGTCTCGATAAGCGTCAGCAATGCTCTGGGCCACAATGCCACAGCTATCACCTTCGACGAGTTCACCATTGGTACGTGGGGCGGGGGTGGTCCCTACAGCATACTCCAGTGGGAGTGAGTAAGTGGATGTGTGCCGGCGGGGTGTGTGAGCATTGCTGGGGATCTTCACGTGTGCATAGGTACATGTGGCGTGTGTATACGTGTGTACGTGTACTCGTGGCGTGTATATACCTGTGAACATTTGAGTGAATGTCCTTTACCTGCAGGGGCCAAGAGACCTTTCCAGCAGCTCTTCCCATCGTCTCTCTGGCTCCCAGAGTATACAGGAGGGGGAGGGGGGCAGGCTGGGCCAGACCCTTGTGCAGCTGCAGCTCCCCCCCCCCCCCACGCTAATGGCTTCCTTACGGCTTGTGATGAATGAGGTGTCAGAACAGGAGACAGGACTGGGACAGATACCGCCCTCACCCCACCCCCACCCCAGCCAGACCCTCTGCCTGCCTCTGCCCCATCCCAGCCAGACCCCTTGCCTGCAGCTGCCCCATCCCAGCCAGACACCAGACCCCTTGCCTGCCACTGCCCCATCCCAGCCAGACCCCTTGCCTGCAGCTGCCCCATCCCAGCCACACCCCTTGCCTGCCGCTGCCCCATCCCAGCCACACCCCTTGCCTGCCGCTGCCCCATCCCAGCCACACCCCTTGCCTGCCGCTGCCCCATCCCAGCCAGACCCCTTGCCTGCCGCTGCCCCATCCCAGCCAGACCCCTTGCCTGCAGCTGCCGCATCCCAGCCAGACACCAGACCCCTTGCCTGCCGCTGCCCCATCCCAGCCAGACCCCTTGCCTGCTCTTACCCCATCCCAGCCAGATGCCAGACCCCTTGCCTGCCACTGCCCCATCCCAGCCAGACCCCTTGCCTGTTGCTGCCCCATCCTGCCAGACCCTCTGCCTGCCCTCCATACCATCACTGAGTCCCCCAGACTGTTTCTACATGAGTTGGGTCCTTACACTCCCATCATGTCCTCAGCCTACCTCCAACCCAGGTCTGCCACGCCTGTGGACTATCTTTTAACCTTGACCCACAGAGCAGCTTCAAACCCAGACTCTTCCAGGGGAGAGTGTATCTCAGTTTGGAACTGGAAGAGTTGAGGTGAAAAGCCAAGCTTGAAGGGAGTGTATGAGACTGGTGCAGGAGGGGGTGATCCAGGTGACAATGGAGACAATGCTGGTAATGGAGCCATCATATAGACCTACTCATTGGGATGCTGGTCATTATGAGCATGGGACTGGGATGATGGGATGAAATTTGGGATATCGCTATCATGAGCTGGTGACAATGACTATAGTGACAGTCCTTGGTGGTGACAGGGGTGTGAGATGTGGAAATAATGAGACAGTTAATGGTAGCTGCCAGAATGGACAACAGAGAAGAGGGGTGGCCACTGTGACAACTAGGACAATGGTTGGCGATGTGAGATGGTGGACATGGTGACTGGGGTTGACAAAGTGGGGTTGTTCCCAGAGATTAGTGAGGTAATGAAGCTGTGTCTCCTTAACAGTGAAGCCTGACCCTCCAGAAAATGTGGTAGCCCGACCAGTACCCAGCAACCCTCGCCGGCTAGAGGTGACTTGGCAGACCCCTTCGACCTGGCCTGACCCTGAGTCCTTTCCTCTCAAGTTCTTTCTGCGCTACCGACCCCTCATCCTGGACCAGTGGCAGCATGTGAGTGCCCTGCCCTGCCCTGCCCAGATCCCAAGTGCCTGAATCAGAGCCACGTGGCATGGGAGGTATCCATATCACCCATATCAGCTGGTCAGTGTTCCAGTGTGAAGCTGGGGGGCAGTCAAAGAGGCTTTCTTTCCTTGGAGAAGCGATCAGATGGGCCTGGAAGGATGGGTGGGGCTGAGGAAGGTATCCTGATCTGAGGCCCTAAAGGGTTCCCAGTGACCTCCATTAGTGTGATGGGAATACATCTGTTTTTGTGGCTCTCAGGGTAATGGGGAGAAATCCCGAAAGGGAAATGGCAGGCAGGGCAGGTAGGATTTCCCTTTCCTTAACTCTAGCTCTCAGCCCTGATCAGGTATCTCCCTTTTAGACTCTGGCCCAGGCTGCGGACCTGTGCTGGACCCAAGGGGCAGGACAGTCCCTGTCCTCAAGGACTCATAGTCTCAAGGGCTCAAGGGGTCAGAATATGAGTTCAGGCCGTGACTAGTGTCAGGATCGCGAAGTCAGATGTAGCTCAAGGTTACAGATCAGGAGGCAGCCCAGGCTGTGAACGAAGCTGTGGATGAGGCCTGGCATGGGGTCAGGCTGTGGTCTGGGCTGTTGATCAACCTACATTTGCTCTGAGGAGCAGCCAGGCGTTTGGGGCGGACTTGACGTTCTCTCTCCTTTGACAGCCCTGGGCCCACAGGGTTGTAGGCACTCTCTCTGGCCCATGAGGTCTGTGGGCTCGGACGGGGGCTGCGAGGGTGCTCCACAGGCTAACCCAGGCTGGTACCCGGGGGTCAACCCACCCACCGGGCTCCAGCCCATCTCTTCATGCCCCCCTTCCAGCGAGGCTTTAAAGTGCGTAATTTGATTCCAGGGTGCCTGTCCAGGTTGTAGGCCTGGCCCCCACAAAGGCTGCTCACATGTTCTCTGACAGAGTCCGGAGTCCCTCCTGCCTGGCCAGCCGCCCGCGCCTAATGCATCGCTAATAACCAGGGTCTAGTTTCACAAGCCCCCCTCCCCTGCTAACGAGCCACAGGCAGCAGCCCCGCGCATCGCGGCGCACACGCCTCGCAGTGGACCTGGCATACTGCCTGCCACACACACACGGGAACATGCACACATACACGTGGTCCCGGCAGGGCCCATGCTCCGTACATGCATGTGACGAGCTTGCCAAGACCACGCGCTGCAGAGCAGACCCCCACGCTGATGTGGGCAGAGCGAAATATGAGGACTCTGGGGCAGGAACATGTATGACCTGTGGTGTGTGCTTACCCTGTTCCGTATCTCTTCGGCGTTGCAGTCAGCTCGATTTATGGCTCTTTTGAACTTGCCTTTCGCTCTGAACAGAATCCACTCCCCCTGATCCTTGATACTGGAGAGAAGCCGGTGTTTGATCAGGAGGGTACAGGGGGGAGAACAGAGAAATACATCACTTGGATTTTCAGGGGGAGTGAGAGCTCCAGGCCAGGATTGACGAGAATGGGCACCGGGAGGTCTGGCAGGGGCTATCCCAGCGTGGACAAGGTGGGGCGAGTACTGGGATCCAGTGTGGGTTCCCTGAATCTTCTGCTCTGGCCCTAACTCAGCAGGGAGGCTAGAGGGCGTGTCTGGCATGTGCTCCGGCAGACTGGATGGAGCACTCTGAGGCTAGGCAGATGCCAGCTACTAGAGAATTCCTGCCAGTTGAGGAGCCATTCTCTTAAGGGTGTGGATTAAGGGATCAGTGACAACCTAGCAGCAAGAAGGGCCCAGGCCTAGGAGATGTGGCTGCCAGGAAAACACTGGGCTCCTGCGCCACATTTCTAGAGGTGTATGGTGCCCACCATAAGTCCATCGATGAGGTGATAATTTGATCGGCTCTCCATAGCTCTCTCCCTCTCTACTCAGCCAGAGGGGGGTCTTTGGAGGGCAAAAGGGTATAGGGGACCAGAGGAGGAACTGGGTCCCAACTCCAGGGGAGGAGAGTCTGTGGGGTCCACCAATCTTCCAGGGCTGTGAGTAGGACTTTCTGAGCCCAGGTCTGGGCCCCAAATGACTTTCACCCTGACCCTGACCTTCACCAGTGTCTCCCGCCTCAGAGCCACCGATCGGGGCGGGAGGGGGGAGGTTATTGGAGGGGCTTCCTGCTCTACTTAGACCCATCTTCACACACATGAATACACATACACATGCGTGCATGTCCTCACAGCCTGTCAGGTAGGTAGCCCAGACCCCAGTTTTCCGGGAAGGAAGATTGGAACAGGGACCAAAAAAGCCCTGAAGCCAGACGTGGCCCAGAGCAGCCCCCTCCTCCGCCCCTGCCGGCTGCCCCTGTTTACGAGGAGGCTTAATGAGGCAGCGGGTGCCGCTGAGATGAACCAGAGCCCAGCCTGGGACTGGGAGGGGCGCCGGACAGGCAGGCCAGCCTGAAGGGTGGGGGAGACCAGCAGAATAGGGCTGGCCTGGGCGGGGGTGGGGTGGCGAAGCCTCCAGGAGGAAATGGAGCAGCTGTCCTGCTGTCCTGCTGTCCTGCGGCTTGGGAGGCAGGGTGATAACCATGCGGAGGCCTTCCTGAGTGGGAGGCCAGGCTGCTGGGTGCAGTGGGCATCTGGGAAGCCAGGCTCTGAGCTAGAACCCGTGATAATGACAGAGCCGGCTGAAGTGTGTTTGGTGCTCACCATGTGCCCAAGTCCTCATTATACCCCTGTGACTTAGATCATTAGTGCCATTTTACAGATCAGGACAGCAAGGCATATGGAGGTTAAGTAACTTGGTCACCTGGCTGAGAGCGGATGCAGCTGAAACCTGGACTCAGGCAACCTAGCTCCATGTCTGTGTTGATAACCTTTCCTCTAAGCACATCACCATCCCCTCTCTTACCCTGTTAACTCTTGTCACCTCCAGGCAGGACTGAGATCAGGGCTCAGCTGGGCACTTTGAGGGAGCTGGGATGACAGCAGAGTGAGACACAGAGCGAAGTCCTTCTTCTGCTCCCCTGAGGGTGCTTCCAGTCTCCTTCGAGATTTTCTTACTCTCCTTGAGGATCCTGTTCCCTCCCTTGGGGTCTCCTCCCCAAGATGTCTTTACCCTCCTTCAGGAATATTCTCAATATCCTCTCTCTCCCCCCAGGAAGCTCTCTTTTCCTCCAGGGGGGTCTTCACTCGTCTCTCCCCAGAAGTGTTCTCAGTTCCTCTGGGGGTACCTCACTCTCCTGACCCCCAGGGCCCCCTACCCCCATCCCGTGCTCTGGCTGCAGGTAGAGCTGTCAGATGGCACAACGCACACCATCACAGATGCCTATGCTGGGAAGGAGTACATCATCCAGGTGGCGGCCAAGGACAATGAGATTGGGACGTGGAGTGACTGGAGCGTGGCCGCCCATGCCACACCCTGGACTGAGGAGCCACGACACCTCACCACGGAGGCCCAGGCCCCGGGTGAGCACCCCCACCCCCTGCCCCCTGTTCTCTCAGTGGGCCTGCGCTGTTGTCTGGCTCTATCTTGTGCCTTCCAACTCCTCTGAGGACTTACAGCCTTAGAGCCTCTGCCCCAGGCACTCTGAGGCTGTCACACCCCTGTCTGTCTGTCCTGCCCAAGCTGTTACTGGTCCTTGCTGTCTGGACATTGTTGGTGGGGTCATCTTTGAGCCGGGGGGAAGCAGGATCTGCCTGCTGGGGGAGGCAGGACACGTCTGAGAGAGGAAGCAGGGGCTGTCTGATGGGAGAGGCAGTACTGGTCTAACACAAGGAGCGGGAACAGTGTGCCTCCTGAACCCCCCAGATCTGGGTTGGACTGCAGCCCTGGCCCCGCCCTGAGTTCCCCCCATGTTCCCCAGAGACCACGACCAGCACCACCAGCTCACTGGCACCCCCACCCACCACGAAGATTTGTGACCCTGGGGAGCTGGGCAGCGGCGGAGGACCCTCGGCACCCTTCTTGATCAGTGTCCCCGTAACTCTGGCCCTGGCTGCTGCTGCCACCACTGCCAACAGTCTCCTGATCTGGTAAGTCAAGTGAGGCTGGGTGGCAGAGGGGAGCCCAAGGGGACCCGCATCCCACCCTCATCCCTCACAGCCCCTGCCCTGTTTCCCCAGAGCCCGGCATCCCGTGAGGACACGCCAGCGCACCTGCAGAGGAGCAGGAGGCCGGAGCTGAGCCCGCAGACCCCAGTTTCTATTTTGCACACGGGCAGGAGGACCTTCTGCATTCTCTTCAAACATAATTTGTAGAGACCCCGGCAGGCCCGGGCTTGCCGCCCCCTAGCCCTGCCACACCGCACTGGCCCTCCTCCCTCCCTCAGGAGTGGAGGACCCTGCAGCCAACCCACCCACCAAAGACCCCCCACCCCCACCCTGGCCCCTTGGGCTGGACCCTCCAATGCCAGCGACTCCCAGGAGCCCTAGGGGGGGTCTGAGGGGAGCCCCTCACATCCATAATTTCTCCTCCTGCCCCAGCCTCCTGTCTGTCCCAGGGTCTCTGTTGCCACCATCAGATTATAAGCTCCTGACGCTGGGGGGGCCCAGCCATCCCCCTCCCCCCAGTGCCCACACTTTTCACTCCCCCACCTGTGCCCGTTTTGTACGACCCTCCCCTTTCCCTGCTCCCACCCCACAGTATTTAATGCCCTGTCGGTCCCTTCTAGTCTGACTCAATGGTAACTTGCTGTATTTGAATTTTTTATAGATGTATATACAGGGGTGGGAGGGCGGGGGGTTCTCATTAAACGTCACCATTTCATGAGTCCTTGGAACAGACCCACTTTGGGAGGGTATCCTCCTTCCAAGGATCCCTCCCCTTCTAGGCCTGGAGGATGGAAGAAATTCTACTTGGAGAGAGTCACCTCTCTCCATATAGATGGGGAGAGGCAGGACAGCTCTCAGGCACATGTGTCTGGGGCTGGGGCTTTCTGCTACTTCGGGGATAAGGCTCCCTGGAGACCAGGGGCAGAGTTGTGGGGAATGAGGGGTCCCAGTGAGGCAGGTCCCACATGGGGATATCCAGTCAGTCCTGGAGGCTGCTGAATCCTGACAGGGGAAAGGCCTCTCAAGGGTCATCTCCAGAGCTGCCTTCCAAGAAAGCCTAGGTTTTAGCCATAGGGGCAGAGCTGCAAGACTGTGAAGAGGCCAGACTTCATCATTGGGCCGGGGGAGTGGTCATCCCTGTCATGCAGACCCGATTCAGGGGCTCTAGCAGGTCAGGCCTGGGGCTCAGCTAGGCTGCAAGGCTGAGTGCAGAGCATACTGGCCCGGGCAGGGCGGGAGGCTGTCTGAAGGAGGCCACTTGGAATGGGACTAGGGACTGGACCTGTGCTTCAGGACTGGAAATGTGGGTACAAGATGTACCCTAGGGTTAGATCACAGTTAAGACTCAGTGTGAGCAGGAGAGGAGCAGGCTTTGGTTTTACAGGGTGCCCCATCTTTGGTCCTGTTCTGTACCCTGACTGTACCCTTCCAGTCCTCAAACTGGGATTCCGAGGTCCCTTTGGTTTCTCCTCACTGGCTGCCCCATGCCTGCTCGGGTCCAGCCCCCTTGTAGAAGCCACTGCAGCCCCTTAGCGGAGGATGCCTAGGGCCGGGGCCACGTTGGCAGGTACCTCTGGCCTGGGGGTGGGAGCAAAGGATTAGACCGGAGCCGCATCCTGGGGAGCCAGGCTTGGCCTTGCTCTGGGTGGCCAGACGAGAGAGAGGGGAGTCAGAGGCATGAATACAGACTTGTGCGCAAACTCCCCACAGCAGCTGCTGGGTGCCACACCTGCACTAAGCCTCTCATCCCGTGGTATTATGCACGCACGCACACACACGCACGCACACCCCAATTCAAGCCCTTTTCTTCAGACCAGGGTCAGAAAATGGACATTCCTTGCTCGTCTCACCAGGCCTGCCTGAGATCGTGCCCCTGCGAGGAGGGATCCATGGTGCCTCAAGCACTGATAAGTTAGGCCCGGACAGGGTTTGGGGCTGGGTGAGGGGCTCAGAGTGAAGGTGGCTGGCTCTCTTCCAGGCCAGGCACTACGGGAGGAGAGGGGGTGTTCCAGCTGGGAGATCTCATGGAAAACAAAGGCCTGATGTCAGGGTAGTGGGGCCTGTGGCTTTTCAAGCTGAGTAGCCTCAGCTGTGGGAACGCATGACTCCTCATTCCAGGAAGAGGCTCCCAGGATGGGCATACTGAGAAATGGCTATGGACCTCCCTCTGTACCCTGGACCCCTGATTTGCTTGTTTGTCTGGTTTCCGTGAGATGTAGGCTGAGCCTGAACCTGTATTCCAGGTTCAGCAGGGGTGGAGGGGGCAGGGGGCACCAGCTCTTGCCAAGGACGTTGTATTCCTGGGATGGGTCTGGGCCTCCCCCCTTCCCTGTCCTTGTGGTAGTGGGGCTAAAGTTCAGAGGTCTCTGGCCTGTGCTGCCTTCCTGCCTTGAGAGCCTTGGTCAGCCCTGACCCACCCACCGCCCACCCAGGGCTTGGGCATCAGCAATCTGGCCTCCATTAGCAACATGGGAAAGCAATTATGTAGGGTCTGGGGAGGAGAAAGAGGGGAGGGGGGCTGCTGGTGCCTCAGAGGCCAACGGAGAGGACTGAGGCATCTCCCTGCCCCCAATCTCAAGAGAGAGACCCAGCCCTGTCCTAAGTGCCAAGGTGGCTGGAGGGTCAGTGTCATTGCCTCTGACAGGCCTGGGCCTGGGGATGGTCATTCCTTTTTGGGAGTCTTGGCCCTCAACCTCAGAGGCTGCTCGCTTTGGAGGGTCTTAAGAGTGCTGTCTGCTGCTGCCTCCAAGTATTGCCCTCCACTGTCATTATTTCCCATGGTGGTTCTGGGGAGCTGGGGTAAGTATAGACATCAATTCTTAAAGCTTAATCAGATCCCAGAGAATTAAAACTGCTGAGGGGGCTGCCAGGGGAGGCTTGGATCCCAGGCCCAATGTGTATGGCAGCTCAGCCTTTCAGCTCACTAGTTCTCTTTGCTTCCCCAAGGGGCACTGGAGATGGGGACCTTCCTCTGTGCTCCATTCTTATGAGGCTGATTTGTCTCTGCCCCTATCCTCTTCTCACCGAACCCGTTTCCATCAGTCTCTGTCCCATTCCTATCTCCGAACATGCCTTTGTCCTGATTCCTATCCTGTGTGTGTCTCTATCCTGTCTCCTCCATGTATGTCTCTAACTCCTGTCTCTGTCTCCATCCCAGTCTGTCTCTCTCTGTCTCCTCCCTGTCTCTCAGTCTGCCCTTTTCTGTCTTCCTCCCTGTCTCTTGTGTATCTGTCCACATCGCAGTCTCTGTGTTTCTCTGGCTCCACATGGATCTCCACCACATCTCTGTGTCTCTGTTCCTCTTCACTGACTCTGTCAGCCCTCCCCTCTTTTTGCCTGCCTCTTTGTGTTTCTGCCCTGGTCCACACCCCAGCCTGTGGCCACTGTGCCTCTTTGGCCTGAGCTGGGAACTGTCCTGGGTTCTGCTGCCCCCTCTCGGCCACCTGCCTGCCCTTCATTCCTGTTTGGGGCAGGCGGCTGATCGCCCCACACACCCCACATCTGCCTTCCAGCAGCCAGCCAGGAGGAAGGTGGTTGGGAGACAGTAGGCAGGAATCCCTCTGGGGCAGCCTCTGGCCCTGTGAATTCCCCAGAGCCAGTGGGTGAGCTCATTAACTCCCTAGACTGGGACTCTGGGGAAGTTCATTTCCATGGAAAGAATGGAGTGCTTGGGGGCAGAAAAGATTGGGGTGTAATCCTCACACCCCCCCTCTCCTCAGAGGAGAGCAGAGAGGAAGGAGGTCTGAGGAGGGGAGACTGATGGAGCCAGCATGAGGAGAGGCTGGAGGAGAACTTTTCTGACAGAAGTACTCCAGTGGGGAAGGGCTAACTTGAAGCTGAGTGGGCCAGTGTGACAGGATTAGTCTGAGGGGAGGCTGGTCTGGGACATGCTCCTATAGAGATCTGTTAGAAGGGCCAATCTGAGGGGTAGACTAATCGAGAAAGCTTCTGAAGGGTTCAGTCTGAGGAGAGACCGCTCTGAAGACACACAGGTCTGAGAACAGGATCACCAACCAGTCCTAGTTTGCCTGGGACTCTCTCAGTTTTAGCACTCAATATCTCAAGTCCTGGGAAATCCCTCAGTCCCAGGCAAACTGGGACTGTCGGTCACCCTCTTTGAGAAGGCCTTGCCTTACAGTGCCAGTCTGATGGGAGAGTCGATCTGTGGGCGAGTGGACCTGAGGGGGCTTGGTTTGACAGTGCCAGTGTGAGGGGGAGAGGCTCTTTAAGGCTGGAAGCTTCTTTGGGTAGGAACCAGGCCTTCAAGGGAGTGGATAATTAGGGTCCTTCCAGAAGGGCAGTGGCTAGGGGAGTGGCCACCAGGGGGCAGAGCAAGCTCTCAGGAGAATCAGAGGCAAAGGCCCCAGAGAGGGGAGAGCCAGACAGTGCGGAGCTGTGTGCAAAGTGTACCTTCAGTATCATGTGTCACTGGGCCGTCACCTGCAAGTGTGTGGTGATGCGCTACAGGCACTCAGTTATGGTTTTGTGTTACTAGGTGACCAGGGGCACACCTGTGGTACGTTAGCGTGTAGCCTGTGATGGAGAGGGTGTCTAGTGTGTCCGTGGCTGAGGCCTTACCCGTGGCTATAGGGAAGAGAACAAGAGCACCCTGGGGACACAAGAACAGGGAGGCAGTATAAATGAGAAGTTTCCTTGGGAGGGGCTGAGATGAGGAGAGACAGGAACTGGGCTTCCCTGCTTGTACCTACCCTCGCTCTCTGTATATATTTCCCGAGAGTCCAAGAGCTAAGTGCTTTCGTCACACACAGGTGCAGCCCCCAGACCAGACTGCATGCCTAGGCCCTGCCTGCCCTACTCTCCAGCTTCTCTCCTCCTGCCCCCTGCAGCTGGCATTCCTCCAGCTAGATACCACCCCTGCCCCCCTCCCCACAACCCGTTCCCCAGTCATTGTTCCTATCTGTCCTACTTTCATGTCTTGGATCACGCTGTGCCTCCTCTTGTGAAGCATTGGAGGTCCCTCTGATGCTGCCCCCTGCTCATTCCTCTACCACGGACTGAACACCCACTTTGTACTAAGGCCTAGTCCTATGGGCCTCTATTTCACTCCAGGGATTTGAAAGTGCTAGGGCCTGCTAGGTTCTTGCCCAAAGGAGGGATCTGAGCGGAAAAGTATGGACAAGGCAAGGGTGGGATCTCTGGGTTAGGAGGCAAAGTGAAGCCATCACATAGTCACTCTACTCCATCCTACCCCCCACTAACAAAAGGAACAAAAGCCCAAACCAAAACAAAAATGCTGCTACAAACTCAAGTCCAACCAAACATGCAAATTCTTTTTATAAACCTTAAAATGTGATAGCCAAGGAAAGTAACAGAAGATAATGGTGCCACGAGTGAGTGGTATCTCTTAACCCCATGCGCAAAAGGAGCATTGAGAAAAGATGAGTCAAAATACCAACCATTTTCACTAACATCCTGTAATCTGAGGAAAATGGATTGTTGCCTGAGTAGGTAGCCAGGAAAACTCTAGGGAAAAGCCTTTGTAAGCAGAAGCCCGTGTGTTCCTCCGTGAGACCTCAGGAGAGGCAAGAAGAGCTGCCATGGCTTGGCAACCTCCAGGATATGGGGGTGAGGTTGGGGAGCCAAAGTCTCCAGAATGGGATATGCCCCACCTCCCGGCTGGAACAAGATCTCCAAGAGGGCCTCAAAGGAGACACAGCACCACGGCCTCATCAAAGTCAGCAGGTAGCCCCAGCCAAACCGCGCTCAGGGCACAGAAACGGGGTGGGTGAGTTTGAAAGCAATAGCCACCTTTCAAACCACAGCTCTCTGGGGTGGATAAGTTGGTCCAGATGGGAAGGGGCTCAAGGACCTACACTCCAGAGCAAGGAGAGGTCTGCTAACCGTGAGCCATGGTAGATAGTTGTTAAGTGGAAAGATAATGGCATGGCCCTTAGGCCTTCGGGTCACAGCCACAACATAGGTAGGAAGGAAGTAAAGAGGGAAAATGGGAAGGGAGGGAGGGAGGGATGGGAAAAGAACAAGGAAGACGGGATGCAAAAAATAAAGGAAGAACCCAATCTAGAAGAAAATAACCAAAGGAATAAAAAATTCCTGGCAAGTTCTTCCTGTTACAGAAGGCCTTAATAATAGCATGATATCCAGAGAACAAGAATTCAAAGACAAGATGATAAAACAACAGAATGAAATGAAAAGGGAGATTACAGAACTAAGGAAAAATAGTAAAGGACCAAAACAATACCATTACAGATACAACAGACCAGCGGTAACGACACAGAATAGATACGGCTGAAAAAGTAATTAGTAGGAAAGGCTCTGAGATCCTGAAAATAAATATGATGAGAAAAGATAAAGATATTAAAGCAATTAGAGTGAAGTTAATAGGACAAAGGCAAGCTACCATAAGCATGATTGTTGGCCGCCCTAATGTAAAGATTCCAAAACGGAACAGAAAAAGATACTAAGGTGCGACATACAGAAAAACTTTCCCTGAAATTAAGAAAGAACTGAATATCCAGATGGAAAGTGAAACCCTATGCCAGCAGAATGGATCCAGAATAATGGATGTTAAGACACACTGATTTAGTTACTAAACTTTCTTTTTTTTTTTTTTTTTTAAAGATTTTATTTATTTATTTGACAGAGATAGAGACAGCCAGCGAGAGAGGGAACACAAGCAGGGGGAGTGGGAGAGGAAGAAGCAGGCTCATAGCGGAGGAGCCTGATGTGGGGCTCGATCCCATAACGCCGGGATCACGCCCTGAGCCGAAGGCAGACGCTTAACCGCTGTGCCACCCAGGCGCCCCTAAACTTTCAACATAAAATAAGAATACTTCGGGAACCCAGGCAGAGGGAGCAAGTCACGTATGGGGACAAATTCAGTCTGATCTTAGATGTTCTCCAACATTCCACAACCCAAAGTGATGAAGCAATATCTATGAAGTTCTGAGGGTACAAAAGTATTACCCCAAAGCCTAACCAACAACGCGGGTGATCTCAATCATGAATTTGGGGATAGAGAATCCATGAGCACTTCTGGAAAAAAAAAAAAAACAACACAGTGACAAAATCCAGTCAGCCAAGAGGTTAGTCAAAATCAGGAGCTGAGGGGCGCCTGGGTGGCACAGCGGTTGAGCGTCTGCCTTCAGCTCAGGGCGTGATCCTGGCGTGATGGGATCGAGTCCCACATCAGGCTCTTCTGCTATGAGCCTGCTTCTTCCTCTCCCACTCCCCCTGCTTGTGTTCCCTCTCTCGCTGGCTGTCTCTATCTCTGTCGAATAAATAAATAAAATCTTAAAAAAAAAAAAAATCAGGAGCTGAGGAAGGGAGAGTCGTGGTAAAAGGACTGGTGGTGAACGGTAATTCCCTTTAGGTTAAGAATAAACTGGGAATTTTAGTTGCAGAACAGAATGTAAATACAAATCCTTATAAAGTTAGAACAACATTGGCAACATAATCTGGAGAGAAGGGGTAGGAAGGAGAGCAGAAGGACTACTCGCATTTTCCTTCATAGTTGCGAGCAACTAATGGCTTATAAAACGGACACGTAATGATACAAATCCTACTCCAACCTCTTAATCAATATTGTTCTTGAGAGGGGTCTTTTAGGAATGAATATTTTTTGAGGTGAAGAAATATTTAGCTGCAGTTCAGCATTCCTTCGTTTTCACTTGAGTGCTTTTCCCTCAGTTAAATTCAAGTAAAAGTATGTTTTGTATATTTTGTTTAAAAAATAGCTTCTGTAGTGTGTCCCATTCTTGTAAAATTTTTCTACCTCTCTGACTCTTTTTACATACCTTTCTCTTCACTCCCTGCCTCCCCCCCAATGCCCTGTGCTCACCAAATGTTAATACTGACCCTTTCTGGGTGGTGAGACTTTCAGTGATATGTTGCATTTTTCTTTGTATTTTTTTGTATGGCTTATAATTTTTAAGTAACAAGCATGTATCTTTTTTCAGTCTATTTTTTAAAAAGACCATCTATCTATCTATTTCTTTTGTTTTAAGGTAAATCACTTAACCTCTCTGAACCTCAGATTCCTCATCTTCAACGTGGGGACAACAAGATTCCTATTAGAGGAAGTTTTGAAGATTGTGAGATAATATGTGGGAGGCTTCATAATGGCCTCCAAATACGTCCACATCCTAATTCCCAGAACCTGTGAGTGTGCTTATATGGCAAAGGGATTTTGCAGCTGTGATTAAGTTAAGGCTCTTGAGACGGGAAGATTACCCTGGATTATCAGGTGGTCCCAGTGTAATCACAACCATCCTAATAGGAAAGAGGCAGGAGTTAGAGTTAAAGACGAGGTGATGGGATGATGAACAGGAAACTGGAAGACGAGGGAGGGGTCTACAAGCCAACAAATACAGGCAGCCACTAGAAGCTGAAAAGGCAATTGATTCTCGTCTCAGAGCCTCAGAAGGAACCGGCCCTGCCCACACCTTGACTTTAACCCAATGAAACTGGTTTCAGACCTCTGACCCTCAGACTGTAAGAGAATAAATCTGTGTTGCTTGAAGCCACTACGTTTATGGGAATTGATTAGAACAGCAACAGGAAATGGATACACCTTCCTGTGCGCTGTTCCCTTGGCCTCCCCACCCATCCCTTTCACCCCCAGCTCCCGCTGGTTCGATATTTGATTCAAGTTTCCCTGACATGGCCTGCCTTCTGCTGCTGCCCAGAGATGGGATATGCACCCCCCTCACAGCGCTCCCCACTTGGGGTTACGGTTGCTCATGGATAGGTCTCCCTTCCAGGCTGGGCACAGGTGCCGACGGCAGGACTCAGGCCTCTGCTACCTGGCCCACTGGAGCCCCAGCTGGGTAACTATTAAGCTAACAAATAAATGAGGGCTAGGTGAGTAGTTGGTACCATGTAACTAACCACTACTCTATTTCCCTGGGGTTAGGATCTCTCCCTTCCCTGCTACTATCTGACTCTCTCTCCCATCAGCCTGTCCTCCACATACACAGATTCTTTCAGGCTCTAGAAAACCAAGCTGTGTCTTTATCTCAGACTTCCTTCCTTAGTCCTTGGTCCAAAACACACACCTGTTGTGAGTCTGTCCACAGGTTTACTTTCGTGTGTGTGTGTGTGTGTGTGTGTGTGTGTACGCATGTATGTTACAGAGCCCGGCCAACCTCTTTGTTTGTATTTCCTGGATATGTGGAATGTGTGTAGCGAGCGAGAGACACGCGTGACCAGATGGCTGTTTTCCTGCGCACGCCTGTGGTCCGGGTAGGCTTAGGATTTCCGTTCATATGTGTCTTTGCTTGTGTGTGTGCGCGCCTCTGCTTTGTGGGTGGTGTATCTTGTATCAGTGTGTCTGATTTCTGCCCCCAAGGGATTTGATGGCCTGAGGCAGGAGTGGGTATGCAGGGATAACTTATTGAGATGTTAATGAGTTTTGTTCCAGTACATTGTTCCCTTTCCTGTCTCAGGCAGAAGGCTGGGCCTTTTTTCTCCCTGTCTCTTGGGGATTATGCTAAGGAGAGGGGGTAAAGCGATCCAGAGAGTACCCCCAAGTGAAGAGGGGATCTGTGTTTGCGTGAGCAGGTGGGGCCCACATACACTCACTAACGATGCCCTACGAGTGCGGGGCAGGGTGAGCTTGGGAAGGCAGGACCCTGGATACTGAGCTCCCAAACTGGACATCTCAGCAGAGACCATGTGAATCACAACATAACATGCCCAGGACCTTTGCACAGTTGGGGAGGAAGGGGTGAGGAGTTTCTCCCAAGACGAGCTTACTACTAGCTCCAGAAGCAAAGACCTAGGAAAGGAGTTAAATTTAGCTTTTCTTTGTTTTACCATTGTAACCATTTCTAAGTGTATGGTTTTGTGGTATTAATTATGTATACATATTTTTAAAAGATCTATCCATTTACTTTAGAGAGAGAGAGAGAGGACGCATGGGCATGCGAGCAGGGACAGGGTGGGCGGCAGGGGGAACAGAGGGAGAGAGAGAGAATCTTTAAGCAGACTCTCTGCTGAACTCAGAGCCCAGTGTGGGGCTCAACCCCAGGACCCCGAGATGGTGACCTGAGCCAAAATCAAGTGTCAGATGCTCAACCAACTGAGCCACCCAGGTGCCCCTGAGGTATTAATTATATTGTTATTTATTGTTGTGCAACCATAGATTTCATTTTTTAAAAGATTTTATTTGCGGGGGCGCCTGGGTGGCACAGCGGTTAGGCGTCTGCCTTCGGCTCAGGGCGTGATCCCGGGGTCCTGGGATCGAGCCCCACATCAGGCTCCTCCGCTATGAGCCTGCTTCTTCCTCTCCCACTCCCCCTGCTTGTGTTCCCTCTCTTGCTGGCTGTCTCTATCTCTGTAGAATAAATGAATGAAATCTTAAAAAAAAAAAAAAAAGATTTTATTTGAGAGAGAGTGAGAGTGCGTGGCAGAAGAAGAGGGGCAGAGGGAGAGGAAGAAGCAGGCTCCCCGCTGAGGAAGGAGCCTGATGTGGGGCTCAGTCCCAGGACCCTGGGATCATGACCTGAGCCAAAAGCAGATGCTTAACTGACTGAGCCACCCAGGAGCACCTAGATTTCATTTTTATAAAACAGAGAAACATTACCAATTTTACATACCTGAACACACCACCTCTGGGCTCAGTGTCACAGGAAAAACACATACCAGGTGTGGGGGGCACTATGAAGAGGCAGAGGACACCCCTTAGCCCTGGAGGGAAGGGCAGGCACAGTGAGGACCCTCCCACAGTCAGTTGTGGGACAGCTGAGAGCTGGGGCTGCAGAGGGCATGGGGCTGAAGTCTGGAGGCTTCTACTGAGAGTCGGGGGCCCTGGGAGCTGGGGAGACCTGGTCAGATTTGTGTTTGGGAAAGACCACCTCTGGAGGCCATGCAGAGGAGAGCAAGGAGGGAAGAAAATGCAGAAGCTTCAGTAGCCGAAAGGTGTTTTGAATGAATGACGCGGAAGGCCTGAGAGCAGGTAAGAGAAAAACCAGGGCCAGGTCGGTGAGAACAGTGCTTTTTAGAGCAGAGAGTCACCAAATCTTGATGAACGTGGGGTGAAGAGGGAAGGGAGAGGGAGGAGCCGTGCACAGCGCTGCTGACTGGGAGATTGTAGCGCTGTGTATTGAACTAGTTAGCAGAGGAAGGACAGGCTTTGGGGAGGCTGATAATAATCATGGCTCCTACATGTGGTCACTTGCCTCTGGTCACACAGCAAGTAAGCGGCACATGGGCTCAGATTAGACATGTCAAGTGTGAGGCACTAGTTGGGACTTCTTGGTAGAAGGCCTTAGGTCAGTAGTTAAGAGAATGGATTCCGGTCAGACAAACCTGGGCCCCTGTTGACCTTGGACAAGGTGGTTAATCTCGCTAAAGCTCAGTTTCTTTAAGTGGAAAATGGGAAAGACTTGTACCTCATAGGATCGTTGTAAGGATTTAATGAGATGATGTATATAAAGAAATTAGCGCGGTGCCTGCCATGTTGTAAACACTCCATAAATCTTAGCTCTTAGTACCAGCAGCGGCAGCAACAAACACCAGTCCGCGACTCAGGAGTGAGGGCTGGGTCAGCATTTAGGCGTCGTCAGCATCAAATGGGCACAGAAGCCATAACGCAGAGGAGGACCTCACTTAAGGAGAGGAGAGGAGAAGAGTGGGTGCGGAGAGCACAGCCCAGTGGAAAGGAGGGGCCAGGGAGGTAAGGGAGACAGAATGCGGGAATTGAGGGCAATGCAGCAAATCAGGGTTTAAATCTGGACTCTGTCACTGCTGCTCTGGGGTCTTAGGAAAAACCTCTTGATGACCTTCAGCCCCAGTTCCTTCATCTGTCCCATGGGCCTGTCTTGCAAGCAGGTGAGGGATATCTATGATGGATGTAAAGTTCTGACACAGTCTAGGGGCTTAATTAACAATAGTTGTTTTAGGGGTGTCTGGGGGGCTCAGTTGGTTAAGCGTCAGACTCTTGCTTTTGGCTCAGGTCATGATCTTGGGCTGTGGGATCTACTGATCAAGCTTCATGTTGGCTCTGCGCTGGGCGTGGAGCCTGCCTGAGATTCTCTCTCCCTGTCTGTCTGCACGTCCCCTCCCTCCTCCTCTTCCCTAAAAAATAAACAAAACAATAGTTGTTTTAGGAGGAGCAATAAATGTTCCCAGAGAGCGTGGCTTCGAGGAAGACAATGAAAGATGGAGTTTCAAAAAGGGATCAACAGTCTAACTGCTGCCAAGAAGTCAACAAAGAGAAGGACTAAAAAACATTCATTGGATGTGACAAGGAGGTGAAAGTGACCTTGGTGAGCCAGCTCCAGGAATGATGAGAGCAGCAGGTGGGGGCAGCGGCTGAGGAGTGATGGGAGGTGGGGGACTGGATCTGAGAAAGCAGGTGACAGCTTGGCAGGGATGCTGAGGAGTGAGTGGGAGAGTGGGGGAGGCAGTAGGTATGGTTTCAAGGTAAGGAAATCAAAGCAGAGTCGTGGCAAGGCTGCTCTCCCAGAGTATGGCTGCTGTGTGCTCACCCTGCCCCCGCCCGCTGAGGCCTGGCTCCAGCCTTGGGATCCTTTGCTCTTCACACAAAGCCTCTCTGTCTGGGAACAGACCGCAGTGTAATCCCAGGGCCCTGGCTGTGTCCTGGGGCCCAACCTGGGTCACCCAATGCTGAGGTCAGTCACCTCTTATCTCTGCCCTACTTGCTATTATGGCCTAGGAAAAGTTGAAGTGGTTCATACCTTCTTTTCTGCCAGATTTTAACTTCCATCCCTGTCCCTGCCTACCTGGATCTGCACAGCCCAGGGGAGATGGACAGTATTAATAAAAATAGCTATCAGTTATATTCTTTTTTAAAAAAGATTTTATTTATTTGAGAAAGAGAGCACAAGCAGGGGGAGGGGCAGAGGGAGAGAGAGCAGCAGACTCCCCACCGAGTAGGGAGCCCGACACCACGGGGCTCCATCCCAGGACCCTGAGATCACAACCTGACCCGAAGGCAGCCGCTTAACTGACTAAGCCACCCAGGCACCCTAGCTATCAATTATATTCTTTCTCCAGGTTCTTTTCCACCAGTAGTTAAACATGCCCATGTAAGAAACACATAAGGAATTTTTAGGGGACACCCGGGTGGCTCGGTAGGTTAAGCAGCTGCCTTTGGCTCAGGTCATGATCCCAGGGTCCTGGGATCGAGTCCTGCATGGGGCTCCTTGTTCAGCGGGGAGCCTGCTTCTTCCTTTGCCTGCAGCTCCCCCTGTCTGTGCATGCTCTCTCTGACAAATAAATAAATAAAATCTCTAAAAGACAAGAAATTTTTTAGAAATTGAATATAAACTTCCTCTGGTTCCACATCCTTGCATATCTATCCTCCTTTCCCCGATTTTTTAAAATAATCATCTTGAGTCATCTCTACTGTATCAGCTTGTTACTCATCAAACCACTCAGATCTGGTGGCCAGCACATACCCCATCTCCATTGCCCACTGCCCATTGCCCACTGGAACAACTTCTTGCCAAGATAATCAACAACCTCCTTTCCTTTAAGTCCAATGGTTTCCTTTTCTATAACTACTAGACCTCTCTTTGACATTCTGGATTGCTGACCCCTCCCTCTTTCTTGAACCTTTGTCCCTTCTTGGCTTCTCTGAAACTAGGTTCCTTCCTGGTTTTCCTTCTACCTCTGTGACAGCTACTTCCTTGTTTATTTTGCAGATTTATCTTTTTTCCTGCATCCATTAATGTTAGTGTGGTGGACTCCTTTATGTTTTGTTTGGAGGGCCCACCCTCCTGGTGGGAACTGCCTTTTACTCAAATGGTTATCATGGGAGCCAGCAGATTATGACTTCCCTACCCCGCCATGGATCACTGATACGGGGAATGGCATCTGACCAAAGCCAGCCTGATGAGAGCAAGGCCCTGGGAATTTTGAACCCGGAACTGAGCAGGGTGAGCTGGAACTGAAAAAGATGAGCCAACATCTTGCTGGGTACACCTGGATTTAAGCTGTAAAGCTGAGAATTGTCAGAAGCTGGCTTTTTTATTACATGGGCTGGAGAAGCATGGAAGCTTGTCTGGAGAGAAAAAAGGAGGGGAGACAGGGTGGGGACAACAAGCAGGGCTTCCCAATTTCTTAGACTCTCCCTGTGTCCCACCATCCTGATTGCTAGGACCTCTCAGTTTTCTCATCGTCAACATTCGAGAACGGCTAAGAACTCAGCTTCTGCGATTCAACATGATGATGCAGGGAGATCTAGCCCCTAGCAGTCTGAGGTCAAGACTGAAACACACTTCCTTTCCCAAGCAATCTACTTACTCTGTTGGCCCCCTAACTGCTTGCAGACCACCCATTTTGGATGTTCCTACCCTGCCAGGCGAACGTGACGGTGCTTCTCATTGTAAAGTGAATTGATTAGAATGCAGGGGAGAGAAGGGCATCATTCCAGGGCAGGATGAAGAAGAAAGCCTTCTAGCCCTGTCACTCCAGCCTACGGTTTCCCATGAAGCCAGAAGGCAGAGTCAGAGGGATTGAAAGTGCCCTGTTTAGCACCATGAAAAACATAGCGTTAGAAAAGAGAAATTGCTCCAAGAGCTCACACAGGTCCTGCATTTTTGTGGCAAACCTGAGGATTCAGAGAGCATGGTTCTACAAATTTCTAGTATTGATTATGGTAGTAGAAATATGTTGTATTCATAGACGTCCTTCATCTTTTAAATAGCTTTCCTCTATGGGAAAATTCCCATTTTAAAACCCAGTCTCCTTAGTGCAGGCGTCAGAACCAAACTTCGCAGAGCCCGATGCAGCTTGTGTGCAGACGCGCTCCTTGCCCCCACGGGAGACTTTGACTTGGAAGTGAGCTGTAATACGCGTGAGGTAAATAGCACTGGAGTTCAATATCCCTGGTTCTCCTTTCCTTCTGAGCACCGGGAGGGCTGCCCTTCTCTTGTCTCCCGATGTTAGGTATGGCCATGAGATTGGTTTCGATCGACGCAATGTAAGCGGACGCCAACGTACATTTTTCCTCACTCTCTTCACCACAGCAAATGCCGAAGGAGCCTGTCAAGAAAGTGGCATGGGGTGCCTGGCTGGCTCAGTCCACAGAGCATGCGACTCTTGATCTTGGGGTTGTAGGTTCAAGCCCCACACATGGGATGTAGAGATTACTTTTAAAAAGTCTAAAAAGAAAAAGAAAGAAAGAAGAAAGAAAGAAAGAAGAAAGAAAGAAAGAAAGAAAGACAGAAAGAAAGAAAGAAAGAAAAAGAGAGAAAGAAAAGAAGAGAAAGAGAGAGAGAAAGGAAGGAAGGGAAAGAAAGAATTAGAAGAGGAAGAAAGAAAGAATTTGAAGAGGAAGAAAGAAAGAATTTGAAGAGGAAGAAAGAAAGAGGCATCATCATAAGATGGTAAAACCTCCATCAGCCTAGATCACTGAGTGACCACAGTGACCAGTCTCCTCATCCTTACTTCACCCATGCCACCCGCGCCAGAACCGTAGCATGAGCAAGAAATACATCTTTGTAAGATCTGGGGGTTGTTTATAACCATTGTTACCTGCCTAATTCTGACTGACGTAAGAAGGAAGCAGGTTGGACAAAAGACTTCAATTTCTGCTACTGCTGGTAGTGTAAGTGTCCACTTTTGGGGGGGGGGTTCCCAGTGGTGGCAATATCGAGTTCTTACTGCAGAAGTGCCACAGAGCTTGTAAAGATGGCAGTCAAATTAAACCCTTGGTACTTAGTATTTGGAGAGGCAATGGCTGTGGTTTCCTCATCAGGTTGTGTGGTATGGTTTGAGTGTTGTTCCTAGAAACTGAGCCTCAAGTTCATTTCCCCAGTCCTCCTAACGCTTCTGAGCTAAATAATATCTTTTAACAAATCCCTTTTGTGTTTTAACTATCCAGGGTGGATTCTATTATTTGTGAAAAACAACTCTGATGAAATTACTATATTTAACAAATCTCATGCTCCATCAATTACAAGAGGCAATTTATTTTATGAACTACAGTTGACCCTCAACACAGGTTTGAACTGCACAGGTCCATTTATGTGTGGATTTTTTTTTATAATACTGTAAATGTATTTTCTCTTACGATTTTCTTAATAACATTTTATTTCTCTAGCTTTATTATAAGAATACATTGTATAATACATATACAAAATATGTGTTAATCAACGGTTTATGTTCTCAGTAAGGCTTCTGGTCAACAGTAGGCTATTAGTAGTTAAGTTCTGGAGGAGTCAAAAGTTACACATGGAGGGCGCCTGACTGGCTCAGTGAAAAATGCATGTGACTCGACCTCAGTGACATGAATTCAAGCCCCATATTGGGTGTAGAGATTACTATAAAAAAAATAAACTTAAAAAATGTTTTTAAAAAAGTTATACATGGATTTTTGACTGTGCAAGGGCTTGGTGCCCCAACCCTGCATTGTACAAGGCAGGGTCAACTGTACTAGAAGAGGCTAAAAAACTATTACATCCCATTAATTGTAAGACTGTATCCTGATCTCAGAGTTGTTTATTTTTTTTAAAGATCTTATTTATTTATTTATTTATTTATTTATTTATTTATTTGACAGAGAGCGAAAGAGAGAGAGAGGGAGCACAAGCAGGAGGAGCGGCAGAGGGAGAGGGAGAAGCAGGCTCCCCACCGAGCAGGGAGCTCACTGAGGGGCTCCATCCCAGGACCCTGGGATCATAACCTGAGCCAAAGGCAGACGCTTAACTGACTGAGCCACCCAGGCGCCCCTAGAGTTGTTTAAACTAGGGGGGGAAATGTGCTTTAGGATGAATAAGTTATTAGCAAAAGGAAATCTCCCCCAGATGAAACTGACAGACAGCTGATTACGATTTGAAAAGAATTGTATCATCTGGGAGGAAAATAAAACCACACCCAATCCTCATAAATGCAGAGATCTGTGATTGCTCAATGCCGGGATAATCCCTAAACCACCACCAGAAAGTGTAGTGCTAATCACTACAGCGCCCCCCAGAGAAATCCTCCACAGTGATGCTCGCAGAACACTGGATGAGGGATCACATCCTTATGGGCAAAACCTGGGGCAGCCAGATTGGCTGAGAAACTCTGTAGCCAAAGAAGTGAGTCAACAAACAGATGCCATGAGATTTCCCAGTTCCACCATGCTCACTGTCATTCATGGCCAAACAATATATGATGCTCTGGATTACTGACCACATTACAGTGCCTTCTTTTTATTTTGTTCTTCATTTCTTCCATCTCTACATATCAGGAGTTTTGGGGTTATTTTTGGGCAGGGGGGTAGTGGTTTAAAGGTAGTTCAAAGGCAGTTCAAACAAAGGTAATGAGGTTATCAGTAGCCATATTCACACCTTATAGAAACCTGACTGGAGCATGAAGAGACATTACCCAGAGAACTTCCATGTGAAGAACAGTGGTCCTATGATATAATCCCCAGAAGCAGGAGCTACATGTGTCACCGAGCTGCCCTCCATGAGAGAGGTGGTGAATTTATTGGCATATGTATAGTGGAATGGTTGGAATATGCAGGTGAGGACGTTTTTGGAATCATATATATGTAGGAAAATAATGTGTGTGTGTTGGGCAAACAAGGGGAGGACTACAGCGAACACCTGCCGTTCTGCATTCTCTCTTCTCTTAGGACACCCCCCCCCCCCCGCCCCGCCTGCCACAATGTCCATGGGGTTTTCATGTGAGCCATGTTAGGGAATTTGGGCTTCATCCGTCCCTTGGCCACAGCTGATTGGGTCCAGAGTTAAGTATCTACCTAAGCTGAGCCAATCAGAGCACTTCCTGAGGAATTTGCAAACTGCAACCAAGAAAAAGCAGCTAGTGTCTTGCTGGATGCCTAGACAATAATATTTTTAAGCTTTGGGATAGTGCGAAGTGATGTTTTTCACCACGTGGACCAGAAAAACATTAGAAGCTAGTCTGGTGGTGGGGATGTAGGGCTGGGCAGGGCAGGGAAGGAAAGGAAGGAGCCTGGCAGAGAGTAACAGAGATGAGCGCTGGAGAGATCCTAATGGCTTGTGTGTCTTTAGTCCCAGTTATTCCTGAGGCGTCCCTGCCTTTAGGTTTCAGTATCTGATGCTGTGTTTTTGTTTTTTAAGAGAGGGAGAGAGGTGGGAAGGGGCAGAGTGAGAGGGAAAGAGAGAATCCTAAGCAGGCTCCATGCCCAGCGCAGAGCCAGACGTGGGGCTCGATGACCCTAGATCATGACCTGAGACAAAATCAAGAGTCAGAAGCTCAACTGACTGAGCCACACGGGCAACCCGCTCAAGTCACTTTTCTGGTTTGACTATCATTTATTGATAACTCACAAATGCGTCTTCAGCCTGAACCTCAGACCTACTTATCCTACTGTCTATGGGACATCTCAACTTGGTACTTCAAATCTAGCATATCTAAAATGGAATTCCTCATCCTCCACCTCCCCCACACATCACCTCAGGCCCCTGCTGAGACACCCCCCTCTCGTGTTTTCTATCTCAGTAAAGGGAATCACAGTATTCCTAGTCACCAACCTGGAAGTTACCCCAGACTTTTCGCTCCCTCTTATTCCCCATATCCTGTAGGTCTAAGTGTCTAAGTTCTGCCAATTGTAATTCCCAAACATCCTCAGTGCTCTCTTGTTCTCTCCAATCCTCTTCCCCTATATCATTTCAGTCCTTTGTCATTACTCAATTGCCTTCAATCTCCCCTTCCACCCAGCAGTCCAAATCATCCCTCTAATTTCTGGATATGATCCCCTTTACTCCTCTGCTCAAAATTCTTCAGTGGCTCCCCACTGTTTGCAGGATAAAATCTGAACTCCTGCAGCTGGGTCACAAATTCACTCACATTACACTCAGATGTGCAACAGTATATGTCTCCTCTCTTTCCTAGAACGGATTTGATCTTGCTCACAATGCCCCCACCCTGCTGGGTAACAGGGGCAGGGGAACTAAAATTAATCTATTCTGGTAAACTCAGTAGGGTCCAAAAATTTATTTTAGACAGTCTGTAAGCATGACTCAGTCCTTCAGATTATCTTTCCCTTCCCTTTCTTGTTTTCAAGATAGCATTTGGATTTATAGGGATCTCATGTAAATTTCATGGCATTGAGGGAAGGGGCCCCCTTAGGCATATGGTCCTTGGGGTTGTGTCCGTTGGCATTTGCTGAAATGTGGTGGGTCGGGTACAAATGAATTGGTGAATTATAACCCTGAGAGGTAGCTATTACTAAAATAACTTTACAGACGAGGAAGCTGAGGCTAAAAGAGGGTAACTTGCCCGAGGTCACAAAGTTAGTTAAGTGGCAGAACCAGGAATCAACACCTCCCTGAGTCTGGAAGGCACTTGAATTCCAGGGTAATGTTGGATTTGGGAGCACCAGGAGTCTTCATGGTATAGCTTTAGGGACGTGCGCATCCATGGAGAATATGTAGAGTAGAATGAGAAAAGGGTGCAGTTCAGAACACTTAGGAATCACTGACCTATAAGGTACGGTAGGAAGGCCTACCTGACAGCTTCTGCCCAAACTGATCTTCCTCTCAGGAGAGATTCTGGGACGGAGAGAGTCAGAAGCTTCTAGGAGGGAGAGTCATGCCTAGTCCTGTTCGAACCATGGCTGACCGATCTCTCGGAATACCCCATTACTGTCTATCCTAGGCGCCCCCACAACGCAGCAAAGCACCAACTCGCGGCCGATACGGGGTAGGAACTCAAAAAATACGCCCAAAGAACCTGTGTTGGCAGAGCTGCTCACACCTCCTGGGGCCAGGGAATGTAGAGCCACCTACAGACCCTCTAAAGTGGGGATGTAGAGTCCACCCCCAGCTGGGAGTGGTTATCTAGGGGGCTTCCAAGATGCGGACGTTCAGTCTCCTCCTAGATGTGGGGACCCCAAGGCCTTCCTCCAAGGATGATGCGGGCAGAGGCAGCTATGGAAGGGCAGTCTCCTCACGTATGAGGGTACAGAGGCCTTTCTCAGATGCTGGATGTGCAGCTCTTCCAGGTGTTGAAGGTGCAAGAAATCCCCGCAAGTAGGTGGGCCTGGTTCCCACCCCCTTCCCCCACAGGGATCAAGACCTAGTAGCCCCTTCAGGCTTCCTCCCGCCCCCGCCCCACGCCTGCACAAGGGGCGAGCCAGTCCCCACCCCAGCGCGCGACCAATCGCCCGGGAGCCTGGCGCAGTCAGCCAATTGAATGACGGCAGCGGCGCGGAGATGGCTCCACCCCCCACAGGAGGCCGGCCGCCGGCCTTCCACGAAGCGAGGTTCTCAGCTGTTCTTGCTGCCTGCCGAGCCTAGCCGAACCCAGCCGAACGTAGCCGAACGTAGCCGAACACAGCCGAGCCTAGCCGAACCCCGCGCCCGGGCCGCAGCCGCCGCCCGAACGCCGCCGAACGAGTTAGCGAGCCGCCGCGGCCGCGGAGGAGGCACCGCCCCAGGGGGAGGAGGTGCCGGCTCGCCGCAGACCGCCCGCGGCAGAGGCCGCCCCGGTCGCGCCGCGGCGGGAGCGGCGGGCGGAGGCTGCGCGGCCGAGGGGGAGGGCCGGGGGAGGGGACATCGCCCCTGCCCGCCTCCTCCCGCCCCCCCCTCCCCCCGCCCCGCGCCGGCAGGCTCCCGAGGCTCAGTCGGCGCCCAGCATCCCGCTGCCCCGGACCCTCCCGCGGGTGCGCACCGGGCTCAACTCAGGTAAGGGGGGCCCTCCCCCCATGGGCATGGGGGTCGAGAACCAGAGACAGAGATAAAGAGACCCAGACCCACATGGAGACATAGAGACACAGCCGGGGAGAAAGAGACAGACACAAAGAGACACATGAGACTCACAGAACTACAGAGACAGACCCCACGGAGAAGGGGAGAGAGACACGTCCACGGGGACAGAGTGACCCACAGCAGGGAAGAAAAGAGAGACCGAAAGACACAAGAGACCCATACACACAGAGACCGGTACAGAGGTACACAGAGATAGACTGGGAGGGAAAAGAGACACACTCAGCCCCTCAGAGATGGGGACACGCGGAGACAAACACAGAGGTGGGTATGCAGAGGAGGGGCACACATCTAGGCAAGGGAACGGAAGATTAAGAGCCAGACACACAGACACACACAACTGACCGGGAGAGAGAGTCCCACAGAGAGGCACACCTAGGTACACAGCCTTGGATACACAGACCCACACATGCGTGCCAGGGCCTCCACAAAGTTCCCTCTGTCTGAGCTGGCACCTCTGGAGGTCTCCTGGGCTGGCTGGCTGGAGTCCTGAGAAGGGGGAGGCGCCCAGGCCACACAAATGCTGGTCACAATCCCCATCCTCTAAGGCCTTGGGCTTCCTCAGTCTCATCCACTCACACAGTGCTTTTGAGAGCTGGACTCTTGGTGGGCAGGGCCAGGCCATGCCCACTGGTTCCAAGGAGAATGAGATGTAGGCTGTCTGCTCCAGCTTCCCCGCTGTGGCTGCACCGCCATCCAGGTGCCCAGAGCCAGGCCTGAGGATGGGGGCGTTGGCTCTATGGGGTATTTAGATCTGCTGGGACCCAGAGTCCTCTGCCAGGGAAGCCAGACATGTGGGAAAGGACTCTCTTCTATACCCCGCTCCTCCTAGGCCTCACACTACCCCTTCCTCCTCACCACCCTTTCCTCTGCTCTCTACCTGCCACAGGCTCAGGACTGCAGGTGGACATCCACTGCCCAGGAATCACTGAGTGTGGACAGGACAGCCTCTTTGGAAGGCCAGCTATACTGGAGTTCTGCCTCGGCATGGGCCTTGCCATCGAGCCAGCCCCGTGGTCTGTGCTGGTCTGAGGGTGCTGCCTGTCATGGGGGCAGCCATCTCCCAGGGGGCCCTCATTGCCATCGTCTGCAACGGCCTTGTAGGCTTCTTGCTGCTGCTGCTCTGGGTCATTCTCTGCTGGGCCTGCCATTCCCGCTCTGCGGACATCGACTCTCTCTCCGAATCCAGTCCCAACTCCAGCCCTGGCCCCTGTCCTGAGAAGGCACCCCCGCCCCAGAAGCCCAGCCATGAAGGCAGTTACCTGCTGCAGCCCTGAAGGCCCCTCACCTAGCCTGGAGTCTGGGGCCTAAGTCTGCCCCACCCAGAGCCTGGAATCAGGATCCCAGGGTCTAGCCAGCCTGGGGTCCAGAACCCAGAGTCCAGCCTGTCTGGAGCTGGACCTGGCAGCCCAGAGTCTAGCCAGTCTGGCTCCATGAGGCGCTCTGGTGGCCCTGGTAGACAGGCCTGGGGTGGGGGTTCATGAGTTGGTGCTAGGGCCAGGGCCATCTTGACTCTGCTCCATACTGAGGGCCAGGGACTGGGGCCACCTCTCCCTAGGCCAATTGCCTCCAGGCCCTTGAGGTTGGGGAAGCAAACTGGAATCCATGGCAATAACGGGAGGACGTCCAGGCTGGGCCCCTCCTCGGGTCCTCCCACTGTTTGTTGGATAATAAATGGAACTATGGCTCTACCCTGAGATTTCCTCCTCTTCCTGAGGGCCCCGCGGTAGCAAAATTAAAGGTGTGCGGTGAGCTTCCAGACACAGGTTTATTTGTGCAAAGTAGGACGGGATAATGGTTGAGGGCTAAGTCCTGGGGTGAGGTGCTGGGACCCGGGCTGAAGTAGAGTGCTGGTGGTAGATGCTGGGACCTGATCAAGGGTGGGGTCACATACTGGGTACTAAGGCTGGGCTTGGGTACCAGGGTCAGGGGTTACAAGTACTGGGTTCAAAAAAACGGGACAGAGACTGAGGCCAAGCGCTCAGGTCTTGGTTTTCACTTCTCTCACCAGGTTCAGCAGTTTATCCAATTTTGCGATCTCCACAGCTGGACCCTTCTGTACCTCCTGCCCCTTCTTTTCCTGGCGGGGAGGGGGGGAAGTACATGGAGGGGAGGAATGGTGAGGGATGGGCCACCTTTCTCTGGGTCCCAGCTCTGCCTCTGCCCAGCCTGCCCCCGCTTTGTCCCGCCCCTCTCCTCGCCAGTTAGATTCTGGATCCCTGCCTCTCCCCATCCCCAACTCACGTTAGGAGACCCAGGCCCAGCTAGGGCCTCTGAGAAGCATCCAGTCTGGCTCTGAATCTCAGATCAACAAACGGTCTTGATGCTGGGAGGAGTGGCAGGAGGTATCTACGTGCTAACCCTCAGAGGAACTAGCCTTTCAGGCTAGGAGAACTGTAGCTCTGGGGAGAGGTAAGGCCTCTGACTGTTGGGACCACCCTTCCCACAGGAGGGGTCCTGGCTGAGTCCCAACAAGGAGCTAAGAGGTGTGTGTTTGCGGACGGAGAGAGGTGTGGACAAAGCCACAGGTGCCCTCACCTAGTACCAAAACTTTTAGGTCAGGTTGGGAGTGAGTGACATTTGGGGCCAGGCCTGCTGTTTCAGACATACCCAGGGTGGAGGAGGGTGTCAAGAGACCCAGGAGGGCAGATGAGATGTCCCATGTGATTCCGGATGTTCTTAGCTGGGACCGTCCCTTAGAAGAGCAGATCCTAAATTTATGAGCCCTCACCCCAGCCTACAGGGCACTTTAATGCCCTGAGAAAAAGAGAACTGGGACACTGGGGTATATGTCACTCACAGGCCCGAAGAGCTCCATGGCAGACCAGCACCAGTCCCATCCTCCCTTCTGTCCAGGCAGCAGGGTGTGGGCTAGGCTGGGGCAGCTGCCATTTCCTGCCTTCCCTCTGCTCCAGAGCCCCCTCTCCCCCGCCCTCTCAGCCACCTGTGCCCACTGCTTGCTGGCACCTGCTCCAGCCTTGCCTGCTGAGGGCCCAGCCCGGGTCTGGCCTGGGCTGCGAGGAGAGGAGGGAGTGCATGGCCAGCAGGGCCCTTCCTGGCCCCATCCTGGCTGCTGACACCATGCAGAGCTCAGATTTCCTCCTGGTGTGACCACTGCAACTGCTCTCAAACCTGTCTCCCCTTCCCCTTGTGGCCCAGTGCCTTTGTCACCACCCAACTCACTCCTACACTCTCTAGGCAGAGGACAAAGACATCTTTTCCTTTAACTACTCTCCTTTCCAAATCCAGTTAGTGTTCTCTTCTTGGCCTCACCCTATCCCCTGGGAGTTATGGGACCTGGCTTACAGTTCCAGCTTTGTCATTAACTCCCTATATGACTTTGGGCAAGTCCCTTGCCTTCCTGGGCTCAGTTTCCCATCTATACTGTAGTGAGGGAAAGATAGTCTTTGACCTTTGACAAGCTGTGCTCTGACACCAATTAGAGGAAGCTTCCCAGGTCAGGAAGTTGGGCCTCTGTGGCCAAACCCTCCTGGAAAGGGCAGGGAGACTGCAGCCCAAAGAGGAGAGGCAGTAGGGATGCCCAGAGGATTTCCTTTTGCACAAGTCACTTGGCTACTGATAAGATCAGATGACAATTTCACAGGAACCTCCAATCCACCAAAGCATTAGCCCCCAGCTGTCTCCTGCTCAGGTCCTCGGCTCCCCAGGTACCCATACACTCAGGTCTTCAGAGATAAAGTTCCCCAGATACAGATACACAGAGCCCAGCTCTCTTAGCCATGGCTGACGCTTGCTCAGAGAGGAGTTGGGACCGTGGGAGATCCTTGCCTCCCTGGGTCAGAGTGGGCAGGGCAGGCCCCCACCCAGATCTACTACCCTCCAGGTGTGATGGCCATACCCTTGCCCCAAAGGGTAACCACCGTCCCTCCCACTGGGCTGTCCAGTTCTGCCAGCTCAAGCCTGGGTCTCCTTCCTAAATTATGAGCAGATTTCATCTGTTCCACAAATTGTACTGTCTCCTTCCCCCTCCTTAAGACCAACTAGCTGGGCTCAGCAAAGAGCTTCAGACCATGCCCGACCCCACCCCCTCATCCCTTCCCATCCCCCCCCCCCCCAGCCCACCACAGCCTCTAGGCCACAGCTGCAGGCGCTTAGCAGCCTTCTGAGTATTTATAGCCAAGTCCACCCCCTCCCCCAGCTGGCTACAATTACAGGCCCGGCCAAATTCCCAGCCCTTGTCTCTGGTCACGGTAGGGAATAGACCAGGCAGGTACCAGAGGGACGTTGCGGTGACCCCTGCTTTGGTAAGGGTGTAGGGGGGCAGGTATCAGTAGTTGAAAGCGATAGGGCCCTGCCCTTGCCTCAAACGGCAAATAAATGCCTTATATTGCAACCAAGTATATTCATCAGGGCAACTTGGCCCAGCCCTGGCCCAGCCCTGATCCTGGCCCAGAACCTGGCAGAAAGCAAATTCTGTATCTTCTCTTAGCACCTAAATGGGCAGGACTGGGCTCTGGATTTGAAGGCCTGGATGCTCAGGTCTGAATCCGGGCTCTTCGGATTTTGAGGTGCTGGCTCTGGGCTCCATAGCCTGTTTTCAGGGCCTTGGGCTCTGGGTAGGGTCTCCAGATCAGCACAAATCCCAGAAAGGAGCCAGAGCTCACAAGGAGGACTGCCAGCTGCTGATGTAGTTACCCTCTTTTCCTTTTCACATTCTTCCCTGTGTGGACCCACAGCTCCCAGCTCAGGGACCACTGGAGCAGAGGCCTGTGTAAGTCCAGCCAGTGAAGCAGTGACTAAGCCCCAAGCCCCCTTCCCGGATAACCTGGTCTACACCAAATAAGCCAATGATGTCTACGTGCTCCTCCAGCCTTTGGACCCATACTGTCGCCTGCTTACCGGATGTCTCCACCCGGAAGCCCCACAGGTAACTGAGTTTCAGCATGGCAAAACTGACCGCGTTGTCCCTCCACAAACCCACTTCTCCTGTGCTCCGTATTTGGGCAATGACCCCACCCTGACCCTGGGTTTCCCTAGCTAGAAAGCTGGGGGCCACCCCCTGACTCCTCCCCTTTCTCTCAACCCCCACCATCTTGGAGACTTTACTCCTTACAGCAGCCCAAGCTACCCAAGCCTGTACCTTCGGCATCTTGCGCAAGTTGGGTGAGAGCTTGAGGCAAATGACGTGCCCACGGTCATCACCCACAATGATGATGGGGTGGATAGGATTGAACTGCACGTGGGTGATCTTGTTCTTCTTTCTGGCCACCACGGGCTGGTTGCAGATGGCCTCATACTTGTTGATGGACAAGTCAAACACATGGGTCTGTGGAGAGGTGGGTGTCAGCACACTCAAGCATAAGGGGGCCCCTGTCCTCCACCTCAGAAGAATCAGCACATGGGCTTTCTGGGGAAACGCAACAGAAGCCCAGCATGCTGGAGCTGGAGGCAGTGGGAGAGGGGATTTGTGTCTCCGATCATGTTTTTCCTGTGGTTGAGGGAACGAGCATAAAAAGCTCAGGAGAACATGTAAGTCTATGAAGAATTAACAATACTAGCAGCTACCATTTATTGAACACTTACTATGGCCTAGACTCTGGGCAAGCATGTTACATAGTTGTTTCACCTAATAATCCTCACAGACCTTCTATAAGGTAGGTTCTGTTATTATCCCTGTTTTATAAATGAGGATATAGGCCTCTTAAGGGTAACTTGCCAGTAAGTGGCAGAGCCAGGGGTTATAGCAGTTAATATATGCAAGGTGCTTAGACAAATGTTTAATCTTATTTTTACCATTCCTTGAGTCCAAACCATTAGTAACTCTTGCCTGGACAACCGTGGCACTGTCCTGACCCGTCTCTCCTCTTCCACGCTTGCCCCTCTACCATCCATCCTCCATGCAGCCACTAGCCTCAGCTTAAACGATCTAAAATCTTCCAGTAGTTTCCCTTGGCAGTGTACATAAAATCCAGATTCCTCACTCCAGATTGCTCCACTCTCACTTCCTGCGCTCTCCCCTTTGCTTCCTAGACCCAGGCACACTTGCCTGCTTGTCTCTGAAACCCCTTCAAGCTCATTCTCACCTCAGGGCATTTGCACTAGCTTTCCCCTCTGTCTGGAATGCCTTTCCTCGTCTTCACCTGGCTAGCTCTTGTCATTCAGCTCTCAGCTTGGATGCCACCTCTTGAAGAAGCTTTCCTTGACCACCCGTCCCTTTCTGTTACATCACTCCTTTTCTCTCTCTTTTAAAAAAGATAATAGCTTTATTGAGATATAATTCACATATAAAAACATTTACCCACTTAAAGTATACAATTCTTGGTTTTTGGTATATTCATAGTTATGCAACCATCACCACAACCAATTTTAGAACATTTTCATCACCCCAAAAGAACCCTTGTACCATTAACAGTCACTTCCCATGTTCTCCCACACCCCCAGCCCGAAGCAACCACAAATCTACTCTCTGTCTCTGTAGTTTTGCCTATTCTAGACACATACAAATGGAATCATACAGTGTGTGGTCTTTTGTAACCGACTTCTCACGCTAGCATGTTTTCAAGTTCATCTGTGATGCAGCATGTATCCAGTACTTCATTCCTTGTTACTGCTGGATCATAATCCTTTTGGCTATACCATATTTTGTTTATCCATTCATCAGTTGATGGACATTTGGGTTGTTCCACTTTTGGGCTATTATGAATAATGCTGCTATGAACACTGTGTACACACTTATTCCTCTGTTCATCTCTGCCTAGCACTTAATGCTAATTTTGTGTTTGCTCTGTGTCCCTTTCCCTTCACAAGAATGTGAGCTCTATAACTGCAGGGACCCGAATCGCCAGGCCCTGTCCTGGTGCTGGACACCATAGTTGGCCCTTAGTAAACATCTGTTTGGCAAATAGGTGACTGATTGACTTTAGGGTGATGCCTTCAACTGCCATCTTTCCTTGAGTGGGTGCCTCTCAGGTTATATCAAAGGCCATAAGGAAAAATGGATTTACACCCAAGAATTTCTTAAAAAAATATTGGTTTCTGAGTTTTTACCAATTCTCAGTGTTGCACAGACCCCTCCCATCTTCCTTCCTCAGACTCCGCTTGCACATTTCCCAGGCATGGGGACCTTGCACCTTTTAGACATTATTTCAATCACAGATAAACTCTGGCTCAGAAGTTTTTCCTTACATCAAGCTGGCCCCTGCCATCCTGTAGCTCCCTCCCCAGGGCTGTCAGAGAAGATAACTGCTCCTCACGGTATCATCCCCCAGAGTGTTCTGTCCTTCGAGATGAACAGCCCCATTCTCTCCTTGAGGCCTCATGGGATGAATGATTCCTCTTTTGACAGGGCCCTGGATGGCCTAGCCCTTGAGAATACAGAGTCCTTATGTCTCCCCTTCCCCTACCTGATTAAGGCACTACATGGGCTCTCTAGGAGGAAGACCCTAAGATGCTTCATCCTATCTCTTGTAGAGGGTCCCAAGGGGGCACTCACCTTCCCGTTGGTGGTGACTGCCGCAAACACCGTAGAAGAGTATGGTGCCCAGGCCACATCTCCCACAGCTGAATTCAGATCATAGATGAACATCGGGGTCCTGCAGTGGTGGAGGGGTGGAAAGTTCACCATACAGAGGGCTCGCAGTGCTAGAGCCCCACAGGCCCCAGCCCAGGGCAGGGTCCGAGGGAGGGCACATCTCTCTCACTTGATGGTATGGTCCCAGATCTTCACAGTCCAGTCGGAGCTGCAGGACATGAAGACCTTGGTGTGGTACGGGTTCCAGGACACAGCGTCCACTGCCATGTTGTGGGCATCATAGGTGTCAAGGAATTTGCTGGAGTAGGATTTAGAGCACTGGGGCGAGGGTGAGGGCAGTGGGGGGATCAGGATCAGGAATGAGAGAGACATCAGCAGCCATTACTTCCCTGGGGGCCCTGGAGAGTCAGAACCTAAGACACCTCTTCTGTCCCCACATCATTGTCACAGCTGAGCTGGGGCCAAGCCCCAGCTGCTGGCTGCTCTTCTCTGTGCCCTCAACACAACCAGAGACTGGGTTGGGGAGTTTTCCTGGAGGGTGAGAGACAGTGCTATAGTCTGCGCAGAGGATTCCAGGCCAAGTAGAGAAGGGCTTCTCTCCCTGAGTCAAGGCAGAGCAGGTCTGGGGGCCCTGGGTGAGGTGTGGCCTAGCCTGTGTCCAGGCCAAAGCCTATGGGCAGACAGACAGAGCCCTGGGTCCACTCACAGCCCACCGACAAAATCCTTGCAATAGTGATAAGCATCCCACCTTGCCCAGGTAAGAGTAGGCGCAGAGCCAGGAGCAAGTCCCAATCTCATGATTTCCCATCGGATTTCTTGCCCAGACCAGCATGCCCCTCCTCTCCCTCCAGGAGACAGTGTGACTGACTAGTCTCCTCCCTCCTGCCTCTCCCGCGCTGCCTTTGGGATGGGTGTAGAGGGGGTTGGGGACCTCTTTTGCATTCAGACCAGTTCCTGCTGGGCCTCAGGGGCTCCTGGGAGGCTGCTGGTAATTAACATTCTGAGTCTCTGAGCCTAAGAAAAGCTTGCAGCAGAGCTATTTCTGGACGGAGGGAGGTTCAGAAGGATGTTCACCTACTGACACTGAGACCTTGCAGAAACTGGCCACGAAGTTCCCTCCCACCGGCTGGAACACACCCAAGATTCAGAGAGAAATTTTCTTGTTACCCGGCCTTCAGAGCTCAGCTCAAGTTCAGATTTCCTCCAGGAAGTCTTCTTAGATGTTCCAACACTCCCCAACCCCCACTCCCACATCTGCTTCTTCTACTCCTAGGAAGGGAGGGAGGGCCCAGAGGGAAAGATACCACCAGGCTGGGCTAAAGTCAACCTCTAGATTTTCATCCCCTTTTCTGCAGTCATCCCTTCTTCCTGCCACGCAAGCAAGTCAAGAATACAGTAACTTCTCCCAAGAAGCTTTCTAGAACTGATTAACCCTGAGATCTGTCAGAACGGGGTCTGTTGAGAAGGATAAATTCCCATGGTTCTCGGGTCTAGACGGCCCATAAGAAGCTGGCACCGGGCAGCGCTGCCTCACCTTGTAGATTTTTCCCTCCTCTGTGCCCACTAGGAACAGATAGTCGATCTCTTTGTGGAAGTCAAAGGCCGTGCCGCAGCCTTGGGAGAAGAGGTAGAGCAGCTTTAGGCCTGTGCTGGGAGGGAGGCTCCCAGCACCAACTCTGCCCAGCAGGCCCCTGTGACAGCCTGAGCCCTGTCTCCTGCAGGAGCTCGGGCCAGGCAGACAAACAGAAACCGGCCGTCAGGCCTGCTGCCTGTCCCAGGCAGTTGGGACTCTGCAAACGGAGAGGGCTTCTGCAGACAGGAATGGGGCCTGGGTAAACAAGGCAGGGATTGATTTAAACAGGGTCAGGGTCAGGGTAAACAGGGATAGGGTCTGCAAACAGGGACATGGTCTATGCAAACAGGGATATACTCTGCATAAACAGGGTAGGAATTGAGTAAACAGGGACAGGATCTGGGTAAACAGGGGCCTGATCTGCATAAACAGGACTGGATCTGCATAACAGCGCCTGATCTGCATAAACAGGAACAAGGGTCTGCAAACAGGGATGGGATCTGCATGAACAGGGAGGGTCTGCAAACAGCCAAGCTCCGGGACAGGGACGGCAGGGCCAGGCTTTCCCATTACCTCCTGTCCAGGCTTCTGTCCAGCACAAGTGGAGGAGGGAGTGCTTGCTAAAAGGAGATGGCCACGGTCTCTGACCCTCAGGGGGCCCGAGTGAAGTGGTCAGGTGTGGAGGTGAGCCGGCTGGGGTTCCTACCCGCTGTGTGTAGCTGCAGCCCAGCGGGACCATCCGTGGCGATGCCCTCCGCCTTCAGCTTGATGACATCTGTGTGGACCAGCTCGCTCTGTGGCCAGAAGGGAGGGGGGAGGATACATGGGTGGGGCTGCAGCAGCAGGGCTGAAGGCTGTCTGTGCCCTTCAGCTCCCCCCATCCCCCATCTCCACCCCATATGACCCTTTCCGGGAACCAGGCACCTTCAAGAGCGTCCAAGACACAATCCTGCCGTCAGATGACACAGAGAAGAAGTTGAGGTTGTTGTCCATGTCATCCTTCTGCCACCTGACCTGAAACATCCCAGCCTGTGAGCTGTGGGACGCTACCAGGGTGTTGAGTTAGGGCTGGGAGCTGAGCAGGGCTCCCTCAAGAACCCATGTGAGCTTCAGAAGCAAGTTCTGGGAGCCCATTTTCCAGTCCCACAGTTGGCCCTTCCTCTTTCCTTCCACCCATCTCTGTCTCTCTCATCCCTCTCTCCCCGACCATCCTGGAGTATCCGTGCCAACACTGGCCTACACCACTGGCTTGGCAGTGGGAGGTGCCAAATTCCTCCCTGGGTTGGGTTCCAGGAGCCAGTTGTAGGGGGCAGGTGGAGTCTCTGGGCTCATCCTCCTTATGTAGACAGGCCTGGAAAGAACAGGGCCCATCAACTAGTTTCCTCACTTCTAAAACGGGAACCATAATAGCACGGGTTTGTTGTAAGGGTTAAATGAGACATTGCAACTATTAAAGGTGCAATAGGGGCGCCTGGGTGGCTCAGTCGTTAAGCGTCTGCCTTTGGCTCAGGGCGTGATCCCGGCATTTTGGGATCGAGCCCCGCATCAGGCTTCTCTGCTGGGAGCCTGCTTCTTCCTCTCCCATTCCCCTGCTGTGTTCCCTCTCTCACTGGCTGTCTCTATCTCTCCGTCAAATAAATAAAAAAATAAAATCTTTAAAGGTGCAATAAATGTTAGCGAGTATCCTCATTATGACCCTCATCCTAGGAACTGGGGTGCCAAGGTTCAGCGGGGGGCTTTTTCCTGCTTGCTTGGGGCGGGGTGCCCTCTTCTTCCAGGTTGACCTTTCTCTAGGACCTCCTTCACGTCACCACTAGCTCCTGCTCCCAGAATCTTGCTCCCAAGCTCAGATTTGAGCTGCCTTTCTCTATCTGCAACTCGGGGTTAATAATCGTGCCCCACCCATCTTCTCGGGGCTGGAGGCAAACATATGGGAAAGTGTTTTGGAGACAGAGCTGTTGTCTTATGAAGATGACATGCTTGAGGCTCAAGTTTCTGTTGCCAGATGTGGAGGCCTGGCCAAGTCCTGTCCCAGAGAGCTGGGGTGGGGCTGGGTGCCCAGAGCTTTCCATTCTCCAGCTCCCTCCAGACCTCCCATGCGGGGACCCTGTCCCTTCCCCTGTCACAAGTAGGGGCCCAGTGAGGGAGGACAGAATTCACTGCCGCTGCCTGTGACCACAGCTGTCACCATGGCTGTTGAGGGGTGTGGTTGGGGGAGAGGGGATCGCCTGTCCCCAGCCAACCCCCAGGCCTGGCTGATCAGAGTTACAGAAGGGCGGGCCCAGTCCTGCCTGGGCCTGTCTAGGCAACTGGCTCTTTTTTTCACTGGGGGGCCTAGAACACCACAGAGCCTCTGCGGTATAAGTCAGAGCTGGCCCTTACACTGGGACCACTTCTCCTTCTCTGTAAAGATGGTCTCTTTAAAGGGGGGAGGGGACAGGGGGTGTCAAAGGCCAGGCTGTAAGAGGCGCTAGGGAGCTACAAAGGGAAGTGTTTAATGAGCACCCTCCAGCGGCGCATGGAAATTGTAGTTCACACCCCACTTAGCGGCCTGATGCCCGGTGGGGGTTGCTGCGTGTATTTGCAAGTGAGCAGGTATGTGTGTGTACAAGTCACACACGTGCTCCTGGGGTGGAGGTGGGAGGGTAGGAGTAAGGAGGGGTGGGTGGGCAGGTGGTAAGTGGGGTTCAGAGAATGAATGAGTGCCCGGGAAGTAGGTGGTAAGGAGCCTGCTTCACGAATTCCTTCTTCTGCCTTATCTGATTAGGGCAGACCTGCCTGCCCCTCCCCCCATCTCTGCTCATCTATCCATCCCTGCTCCCTTCCCCAGTACAGCACGGAACACACACACACACACACACACACACACACACACACACACACACAGTGTTGCTGCTCGAGGCTGCACAGTGGGGCTTGAACAGGGCTGGGCTACCCAGATGGGCTCCCTTGGGCAGTAGCCTGTGCCATGGGCTAGAAACCTAGTCCCCTTTGAACAGACAGTTCTCTCCCTGGCTCCAAAACCTTCCATGGCTCCCTGCTGCCAACAGAATAAAGTTCTTCTGCCACAGCCTGGCATTTGGGATCCAACATAACCTCTCTGGTCTCTCCCAAGACACAGTCCTTTTAAGAAGGACCTAGACTCTGATGTCGCTGTCGTGCCATTTACCAGCCCAGTTTCCCTCCAAGCTCCAGGCTTACACAGCCCACGGCCTGTAGGAGGCCTCCTCTGGCTTCTTTTCATTGTAGATGTTCCTCTGGCTTCTTGTATTCACTTCTGGCCAAACCGGCTCCTCCTCAGTCATTCCATGGCTCCCCTGGGCACAGTCCCAGGGCAGCATCTCGTAGCTGTCTAGTTGCCTTCTGTTGCTTTTACTACCTTGGCAGTGCTCACCCTACCTTCTCATTTCTATCTCCACTGTCCCTGCTGTAGCTCGGGCTTCAGAGTTGCTCATGCTGCAGTGAGAGGACATCTCCAAGACAAAGCATGACTGTTCTCTGCCCCAAACTCTCTGATGGTTCTGCAGCCATTTTCAAACCGTGCTGGAGGGAGCTCTTAGGAGCCTTATGAAAGTACCTTGGAGGACAGGGGGAGTGCGAACAGGGGACCCTCAAGCAAGCAGGACGCTGAGTCACCAGAGCCCCATTCCCACCTCTGAGATATCGGGTTTCTGTACTAGCACTTCATCTGAAGCCCCTGAGTACAAGGCGCAAGCTCCCTCCTTGCTAGAGAAGCGCGCTCACGCAGGTGCTGGTGTTGTCCTCGGTCCGCGCCACCCTCCCTGCCTCTCCCACTGCGCCCCAAATGCTGCTCCCCGCTGCCACTCCACTCTGCCTGATGCCCCTTTGTACCCTTCCTCATCTAACTCATACTTATTTTCTTTTTCAACTAAAATCTAGACTTCACTCGATTTTCTTAGTTTCCTCCAAATAGCCTCTTTTGTTCTGCTCTAGGATCTCACATTACATTTAGTTGTCATTAGCTAGTGCTTTCTCATCCCTTACCATTCAGCTCACGTGTTGCTTCCTCTGGGAAGACCTGGCCCCCTGCCCCTGCTCCTTACCCTGGACAATCTCGAGGTCCTTCCTCAGTGCCCCCAGGAACCCTCTTTCCGAGTTAACATATTGCCCTGTCCTGCTCAGCCCATGGCTGTGCTTATCCCCCCACTGGGAACCCCAGGGACCAAGCCCTTAAGCACCCTCAGCTCCCAGGGGAGCACAAAGAGGACTCACTGAATGGACAGATGAATGAGGAAAGGGGGAGGGAACTAGAGGCAAAGAGGGAACAGGAAGTCAGGAAACCAGGGAGCGAGTGAGTGAGCGCCAGGCAGCCCCTCCCCTGTCACAAGCCTCGAGTCCAGCCAAGAACTCTTGAGTCTTTGGTTTTGCAAAGGCACTAGCCCTGTTTCCCCAGCAGGATGGTGGGAGAGCAGAAGGCCGTCCCTGCCTAGGTCGGTGCCAGTCTCTCTGGTACCCGCCCAATGAAAGTGATAGCATGTCTTCTGCATGCCCCAGTTCTTTCCCCAACCTGCTATCTGCTTCCGAGAACACAGCAGAGGCGTAGCCGGATGGTTGGCCTTGGCCCCTTGCCCTCTTCTGGGCTTGAGGAGGGTGGTCAGGCCAATCAGAGATGCTCTGTGCTTGGCTCTGGGCTATTTGAGCTGGGAGAGCAAGGGCAGGCCTGCTGCTGGTTTAGTCTGACCAAAGCAGGTCTTTTTCTCCTCTCTTGGTTCTTTAAAGTCTCTGCAGACATCCTCCCCATGTCTCGAGACCTCCGCGTGCCTGGAGACGATGAATGGGAAGGTGGGATTTTCAGAGGAGAGAACTCCTGAGACTGTGAGCTGTGGTCCCTGCTTTGGTAAAGAGCCGGCAGGGGTGGGGAGGGGGTGTCTCATGGGAAGGGGTGCCTCCCTCTCTGTGCCCTGGCTCTGGGCAAAGGATAAAGAAGAGAGGGCACCATGTCCCCTGTGCCTGGACAGGCCCCCCTCTGCTCAAGGAGCTGAGCTGTCTGAGAGCTGAAAGCCAGTGCCTAGGGCAGGTGTCTGCATGACACAGGGAGCTCAGGGCCAGGAAGGCAGGGGTGCAGAGCCTGCCTGGAGACTCTTATTAGGGCAGGGGACTAAGGAAGATGAGAAGACAGAGTCCCAGCACGGCCCTGCCCAGAGGGCAGACACACTAGCAGCACCCACTCGTGTCTGGGAGTTGCCCCAAATCTAGCCCAGATGGCAGGGGAGAGTCCTGGCAGGGAGTCGAGGAAGCCCAAACACAGGGAACTGGAGTCCTTGATGACACAGCAGAGGCCCGTCAGGCTTTCGAGTCTTCCAGCCAAGGGCTAGGAGTCCCTGAGCGCTGCACCTAGGAGAGCCTTCGCAGAGAGAGGGGCCCTCCTGCTAGCAGCTCCGCGCCACAGACCCCTCCCCTCCCGACTCTCACCTCCTGCCCTTCTCTGCCCCTTCGCACACCCAGCTCCTTGGCCTCTAAGCTGGTGCCTGTCCTCCCCATCCCCTTGCCTGTGGCCCGTCCTCCCCAAGGTCCCTCCTCTAGGGGTTCCACCCCCACTTCTCCCGTCTGGGTTCCAGGCTGACCTGCCACACAGGGTCCGTGTGCTTGCCAGACTTGGCTGAGCTGCGGAAGGAGGGCTGGGAGTGGGGCTTCTTGAGGTTGTAAATGGCCACGTTCCCGTCGTAGTGGCCCACGACCACCAGGTAGGGGTGGTCCGCGTGCATGTCGAGACACATGATGCCGCTCTCGCTGCTGAAGCTGAACTCAGGGAAGCTGGGGTTCTTCATGCTGTAGAGCAGCAGCAGGCCCCGGCCCTGCTTCAGGAAGTCATCTGCCGCAGGGAGGGCGCCAGGCTGTGGGGGCGGGTTCGGCTGCCCCGCCCCGCCCCCACGGGGGACAAGCCCTGCCACTGCTTGTCAGAGAGGGTGGGATTCCTCTCTGGGCTTCATCTTCTCTGTCTCAGAAATGGAATCATGAGCCTTGGCTTCTCCCTTCTTAGGGTTCCTGGGAGGGTAAGGTGACCAGGCTTATCTGAGGGACAGACAATCATTCTCTATATTCTCCCTGGGGCACAGGAAAGAGGGGTGCAGGCGCGAAGAGTTGCTAGGTGAAGAATGCGTGTGGGCTCGGGAAGAAGCAGCAACCTCAGAGAGGGCTCAGCGGCCCAGCCCAGGGGCAGGTGGTTGTCCTTAGATGCCCGAATGATGCCCGTGTGTTTCCCAGCCCAGCCCAGGACAGGAGTTCAGTTTGGACTAACATGGAATTCTCCATAGGAGTTCCAAAGTAGCCACCCATGGGCAGCTTCCCGTACCCGCTCGCCCACAGTCCCTGGCTGCGGCCTGTGCCCTAGCTGAGGCAGGTTCCCAGAACTGGGAAGTCCCAGCCAGCCAGCCACGGGCCACTATGGGTGACAGCTTTTGGTGACCAACAGCGGACCACTCCGCAGAGGCCCTCCTCCCTGCCCACCCCATATCAGGGGAGAGCCTCCCTCTCTCTCATTCTCTGCTCACGAGGCACCCAACCTGACAAGGTGTCACTGAACAGAACACAGTCCAAGCCCTCGAGTCCAGCTCTCCTGCTACCACTAGTCCAGGACCCTTCCCAAGCTCAGAAGAGGAGGAAGTCTAGAGCAGCCCCTATCTTGGGGACCCTCTGCTAAGGGAAACTTCTACGTGAGGTGATGGCTCTGCTCCCTCCCCTGCCAGGGCTACCTCTTTTGCCCCCTGGCACTGCAGGCCTAGGGCCTCCTGACCAAGTGGCCAGTCCTGAGGTCTTGAGCCCATGGGTGGGAAAAATAGGGAGGCCACTCCACCCTGACTAGTTTTGCTGAGTCATTCTTTCTATCTTATTTCTTTTTCTTTTCTTTTCTTCTCTCTCTCTCTTCTTTTTTTCCCCAAGATTTATTTACTTATTTTAGAGAGACAGAGACAGAGACAGCATAAGTGGGAGGGGCAGAGGGAGGAGGAGAGAGAATCCCAAGCACAAGCCCAACACGGTGCTTGATCTCATGACCCTAAGATCATGACCCGAGTGGAAACCAAGAGTCAGAAGCTCAACCAACTGTGCCACCCAGGTGCTCCTCTGTCTTCTTTCTAATGCTGCCCCTTACTCAAGGGAGTAAGTCCCTGGGTTGGTTTCCCTGGGCTCTGGTGATGAGCTTGGCTACAACCAGTTACCAGATATTCCCACCCCAGGCACTCTGCAAACACCACTTGGTGCTTACTGGGAGCCAGGACTAGGGAGCAGGGTGCAGCAAGGAGCCAGGCTGGCCTTAGGTGGGTAGAGTTGGAAACTGAGGCAAGCCGGTATGCCCACCAGAGCAGGTCTCTATGGGGAAGCCCACCTTCCCTTGCTAATCCTTACCAGCTCCGGGATTCCCATTGGGCATCCCTCCCTCCCCACCCCCATCACTTGCAAAGGAGGCTTCGTGTACCAGGAGGGAGTTGCCCGTCCAGTGGAAGGTGCTGGGATCCAACCTGAGCCATGGGAAGGGCACACAGTGGTCGAGGAAGGAAAGTGTTTCTGCTCTGGAGAAAGCGAGCCTCTCACAAAGAGGAGGAGCTGGGGGTTTCCAGATCCCCCAGAGCCAGGTGGGTCACCCTATGCCTGACACTACCTCAAAGCCAGTAAGAACTGTGGTGTGGGGAGCTGGGCCTCCCCTTGGGCAGGACCCTGACAGGGACAGAGACACTCCACTGGAGATGTGGGCTTGCCCTCAGCAGCACCTAGTGTGATGAGAGAGCCAGACCCTGCAGCTGAATGAGGCCAACCCCTCGATGGGTAGTGAGCAGTTACTGCCAGGACACGGGTGAAGTACTGATACCCTTACTGCGCAGTCTGTCCCTGACGCTGGGCGAGGCTGACAGAGGATGGGCGCGTAGGCACACGGGACAGTGCGTGAGCAAACGAGTGAAAGCGTGAACAGGTGCTGACTGACACTCAGCCTGAGGACTCAGATGCTCTCCTCATTTCACCAAGGGGCCAAGGCGGGTATGACCCTCACACTCGTTCCTTCTGCAGCACAGGACCCGGCCCCTCAAGAGACACAGGTGACCCCCCGTCCCTGCATGTGTACAGGGTCTTCATGACCAGTGAAACCAGAAAAGGGGGGTAAGAAACCCTAGTCTGGCTTAATAACTGCATAGTGAGGGCATCTCTGACCTGCTCACAGAACCACTGAGACTAGAGGCTGGGCTTTGGCTCCCAATTTTTATAGATGGGTAAACTGAGGCCAGAAGGGGAAAACAGTGTGCCCGGCTGCCTCAGACCCATCACATGGTGTTTGCCTCATGCAATATCTTGTTTATAGGTGACGTTACACTGCACTGACCCAGACCTCATGGGGTGGTGGTGACTGGAGAAGCCAGTCCAATCTCCCCAGGATGTGGACTAGAGAATGTGTAAGGGACAGGGCAGTCACACATGATAAGGGGAAACTTCTGGCAGAGAGAAGCATGGATTTCGAGAGATGGGGACACAGAGAGCGATCAGTCACACTAAGACCTTAGATACTTCCTTAGTTCCCAGGCCACATGCACCCTGACAAGAAGCCTCTGTTTCTTAGCCGGCCCCTGGCGGTCTCTGTTACTTGCAACCAAATGAGCCCTCCTGACATAAAGATCACGAACTCTTTTCTTTTTTCTTTTCTTTTCTTTTCTTTTCTTTTTTCTTTTCTTTTCTTTTCTTTTCTTTTCATTTTTTTCTTTTCTTTTCTTTTCTTTTCTTTTCTTTCCTTTTCTTTTCTTTTTTCTTTTCTTTTCTTTTTTTAAAGTAAGATCTACACCCAACGTGGTGCTTGAACTCACAACCCTGAGATCAAGAGTCTCGTATCATGTTCCAGCAACTGAGCCAGTCAGGTGCCCCAAGATCGCAGTTTCTAATCATGGCTAGACTAGTGTTTCCTGAATTCCAATTCAAGGTGCTGTCTGCCAAACCACAGCGGGAAAACACAGAAAACTCTCATTTAACTGGTGCTTCCTCTCCACTCCATCTTATTCTATGATGTTCTCATCCCTGATTCCAGTGGCCCCCGTGACCTTACTATTTCATTCTCTGAGCATACCCAGTGTGACATCACAGCCCAAACCTCCAACAGTACCAGCATGAGATCATCATCTTGTCTTCCAGAAGTCCTAAAATGACATCACTACTCAGGCCACCAGGGATCCCCATGTGGTATCATCACTCAGGTAACCAGCAGTCCTAGTGACTTGTCTAGTGATCATTGCCCAGATCTCCAACGTGCCCAGTATGATGTCAACAACCAGGTTACCAGCAGCCTAGGACATCATTGCTTGGCTCTCCAACATTCCCAGTACGATGCCACCCACCAGGGTTCCCAATACAACATTAGCATCAGGGGGTCGTCTATAGTACCTCAGTTCCCAGTGGAGACTAGAATCGTATCAGGCTCAAGGCTTACAGGGCCCTGGGCCCTGAGCCCCGGGGTACTTTGTCCTGAATACCACAAATTCTCTGGTTCCTCAAAGTAGGGACTGGAGGGTCCAGTGACACAGATGGGAGCCCCTAACCCCACATTCCATTGTATGAGGCAGAAACTCTGAAGTCTGAGGCCAGTGAGGAATTCCAGGTTCCTCCAGGCTACAGGATTTCAGTAAGTAACTGTGGCTAGGTAGAAGGAGCAGAGGAACAGAGGAAGAGAAAGAGGAAGGGCAGGAGGGAAAGAGAGAAGAAAAGAGGGAGGGGGAGGGAGAGAGAAACAGAGGAACAACCTGGTCTGTGACTCTGAGACCGAGGGAGAGGGCTGCTGGCCTGGTCTTAGCTCCGCTTTTATGTTCTTGCCCTTCTCCCGGAAGCCTTCCAGATCATTCAGCCTCTCCTCTGTGTATGGGCCCCCCTCCACTCTTCTCTACCTATATGTCATTATTACAGGTGGACATGAGCAGGTCTTTTCCTCAGCCTGCCACAAAGGCTCCATCAAAGAATGGAGTGAGCATGGCTTAGCAGGTTTACTCTCTCCACTGGGAGGGTTGACTCTTGGTACTCCTGCTTTGCTGGAAAATCTCTAAATCCTCCCTGACTCTGACCTTCAGTGATCCACAAGATTTTGGGAAAGAGAGTCAATCCCCTAATAGAAGCTGATCTGGCAGCTCTCAGAAGGCCATGGTCTCAGGGGAGCAGGGGCTTAGTTCCACCATAGACAAAGGCTGTCACTCCCTCGGCTCCCTGTGGGAGGGCCCTGGCAGAGTAGGGCCCAGTGAGAAGCATGGATGGATGTCTCTTGAACTGGCAACCACCAGTGGGGGCCTCAGTCCCAGAGCTCTTCCCCTGCCCTGCAAGTAAGAACTCTAGATCACAGGGGCCACTCTGGAGAGTTCTGGCTGTCAGGAGAAGCCCAGGCTCTTGCTCAGGATTCAGTGAAGGCAAGGCAGACAGAGGGCATGTCGGGCTACCAGGCTAAAGCCAGGTCAGTGGTCAGAGGGAAGTGGATTGCCAAGCTGCCAAGGCAGGTTCCTGAGCCAGCCTCCGACAGCAGGCCTTCCCCTCTCCTACTGTGGCTTTCTAAATGAGTCCAGCCCAGGGCTGCCTCCAAGGCAGCAGCGGCTTAACGACTCCCTTATTAAGTCATGCAAGAGGCATTTGGAGAGGAGCTGTGGTAGGCAGAATAACACCCCCTTCGATGTCCATGTCCTAATCCCTTGAACTCATAACTATGTTACTTAGCAGGCAAAAGGGATTTTGTGGAGGTAATTAAGTTAAAGACCTTGAGATTATCCTGGATTATCTGAGTGGACTCAATGTAATCACAGGGGTTCTCATAAGGGAAAGAGGGAGGCCGGAGAGTCAGAGAAGGAGATTGAGAATAGAAACAGATGTCAGAATAATGCAGTTGCTGGCTGGAAGGGGGCCACAAGCCATGGAATGTGGGCAGCTTCTAGAAGCTGGAAAAGGCAAGGACATGGATGTTCCCCTAGAGCTTCCAAAAGGAATGAAGCCCTGCTGACAATGGACTTTTGCTCAGCAAAACCCATTTTAGACGTCTGAACCCCAGAACTGTAAAATAATAGATAGGTGTTGTTTTAAGCCATTATGTTGGTAGCAATTTGTTATAGCAGGAATGGGAAACAAATGTAGTAGGCATTCCGGGAAGTCTGACCCAAACTCTACTTTGAGGAATCAGAGGGAGAAGCACCAGAGATGGTACTTTTTCCTGGGATGGTTTGGAAACAGTGTCTCTAGAAGTCAGGGGGGATGGATGCAATGATCCCCAGCTCTTCTAATGACAATAATGAAACCCTCCCTCAGCTTCCCACACCCAGTCCTGCCACCTTGGACTCCAGGAACAGAAATGCCCTTTGGGTTAGGATTTTCACAGTCTCCAAAGGCACGGGACTAGCCCAGGGCTCACCGAGAAAGGGCACCAGTGCTAGAGGGTTCCAAACCTCCGGCCTGGCCCAGAGGCTGTGGTGCCAGGCTGAGAGGGTTCACTCTCAGGCAGCCCGGCTCTTCGGAGCACAGTCCTCCAATGAGAAGTCATATTTAAACAGTGTAGGAAATAAGAGCAAGGCCTTGGAGACAGAATACATCAAGCGGGACATTTAATTTGATTTAGGGAAAATGAGGCAAACATTTGAGAACCTAAATAACTAACCAGTAATTAAACTAACAACGGGAATGCCCTCGCACTACAACCCGGCAAGCACAGTGGCCTTTATGGACCGTATTTACAAAGAGACCTGACAACATAATTAGTCCTGTAAATTTTACACGGCCTGCAGCTGAGGAGTGATGGATTTTGTGTATGGAGGACGAACGGGGAGAAATGAGGTGGATGAATTTCCATTTTCAGTAAATGAAATTAACACTGCTTAATTAGTGAAGCTGACAAATAAATGATCAGGAAAGATTTAAATCCCTACAAGTGTGTCTCTGGCCTCGGCAGGCTCGGAGACAGGCCAGGATGTGACGGGACAGAGAGAGAAAGCATTCTGTCGGGGGGCTCGGGGCCTGACTTTGGCCCCTTTTGAGGGCTGCCCCCAGAGGAAGGCTGGGCTGAGGGACCGCTGACTCCTCTGTCTCTCTTTGATGGGGCCCACTGGGCGGCTTCCCCCTCATCTCCATGTGAGCCAGGCAGGACCGCGCAGAGTGTCCAGGATCTCTTCCACCACCCCTGCCCAACAGACCATGAGGAGTTCCCATTTCCCTGCTATCAGCCGGCTAATGGGCTGGAAAGGACCCCTTCAGTGCAGTGGGCCGATATAATTGCATCCTGCTTTGCCCCATGGGCCGCCCCTTCCTAGACTACTTTCCCTTGCCCGCCAGTGTTCCTCCATCTGCTTTCACCTGCTGACAGTGTCTTTCTCCACTCTGGGGAGACACGGAGCCTGGCCCTCGGGGGCACCCCAGTCTCTGCCTTATATGCAGCTTGACATGGCCACCGCCGCCTCCCCAGCAGCCACCCGGGGAAGGCAGGTGCGAATGCTTCAGGGCTGTTTCGGGCAAGTGTCTGGACTCCCTTTTCCCTACCTTCTTGCTCCTGGCCTGGTCTAGCTCCAGCCAACCTGCTCTGTGCCCGAATAGGAGATTGGCCCCAGTCCTTCTTAGGTAAACGCCTACCCCTGCCAAAGTCCTTCTTAGCTGGGTTATAGAAGAAATATCTGGGAATTCCAGGCAAAAGGAGGCTTGGGCTGAGCTCATCAGGGGCAAATCCAACAACAAGCCCAAATTCTCCCTCCAGGGTTTGTCTGTATGAGGCCAAGCCTGAGGATAGGAGGCTGGCATCTGGGAGTTTCCAAAGACAGTGTGGTGGATGCTGGGAGCCAGCTGCCCCTCACGATAACCTCATCCAGTGACTAGGGCACCCTTCGCCCACCTCAGCTTTGCCCTCTTTCTTTCTTTCTTTTTTTTTTTTTTAAGATTTTTTTAAAAATTTATTTATTCGACAGAGATAGAGACAGCCAGCGAGAGAGGGAACACAAGGAGGGGGAGTGGGAGAGGAAGAAGCAGGCTCATAGCAGAGCCTGATGTGGGACTCGATCCCGTAACGCCGGGATCACGCCCTGAGCCGAAGGCAGACGCTTAACCGCTGTGCCACCCAGGCGCCCCCTGCCCTCTTTCTTCCAGGAGGGTGTCTGGGCACCCGAGAGCACCGGACTCCCAGAGGTGACCTCAGGAGTGAACGCAGGGGCCCTTCTGAGTCCCAGCTCAGCCTGACTCTGCTCAGGCCTCTGCAGAGTGGTGCTGAGATATGCAAGGTCTGGAGAAAGATGCCCATGTGCGAGCTGGTCCATGACCCCTGTACCAGTGGTGGCAACCGCAAATAGCATCCCTGCCACTGCTGGGGCCTGCTCGCTAGAGGCGGTAGGGGCCTTGTCTGATTCTCCTCTGTCCCCACAGCCCCCTCGCTCTGCTTAGGTCCCCTGAGACCTGCAGGAAAGCTAGGGGACAGGGGCACCTGGGTGGCACAGCGGTTAAGCGTCTGCCTTCGGCTCAGGGCGTGATCCCAGCGTTGTGGGATCGAGCCCCATATCAGGCTCCTCCACTATGAGCCTGCTTCTTCCTCTCTCACTCCCCCTGCTTGTGTTCCCTCTCTCGCTGGCTGTCTCTATCTCTGTCAAATAAATAAAATCTTTAAAAAAAAAAAAAAAGGAAAGCTAGGGGACAGAACGACAGACAAACGAGCAATGGCTGTCCTTTCTATGTGGGTGGTTCCTATAGTTCACGGGGCCCTTTTCCTTTTCTTTCAAGTGAGCCTAGCAACAGCCCCGGGATGGAGGTCTGGCAGGGGTCAGCCTCTTCAGGTCACCAATAAGGAAACCAAGGCTCAGAGCATCTTCTGGCCCCAGGTCACACCACGGGGCAGTAACCCTCCAGCCGGAAGTTCTACAACTGACTGGTGCTACCCAGGCGTGTGCTCGTGGCCAGCAAGAGACAAAGAGGCCCTTCCTGGGTGCGTGCTTGCCTCAAGGCGGGTCCTGGGTCTGCCAGGCCTGCCAGGCTCACTCCTCTATTCCCGAGGGGTGAGTTACTCTTCTCCACCGCCCCTGGCGAACGCGGCCCCTGTGGACAGTGTCTGCATGACCCCAACTGGCTGCTGCTGCTTCTGAGCCTGGGTGGGAAGAGGACCGGCGGAGAAGTGATGCGGTTTCTTCTTCCACGTGCTAGGGAGCCTCTCTCACCCCTGCTTCAGTCCTGGGCAGAGAGCCTGAGCAGAGAGCAGCCTCGTAGGGGTCCACACCCACTCCTGGGAGGGCCTGCCCAGCCCCCAGGCCCTGTGCCAGGCCCAGTAGCTGCAGCAGAGGGGGAGGAATGTGCTAGTTCCCTGCCAGAGGGGGAGGGTGCTTCCAGCTTGGCGGCAGCCCCCCCTCAGGAGTGGGGACACAAAGCAGGCATTTAGGGTATCCTCAAAGGCAGCCCAGACCACGAGACTGGGAGCAGCTCCAAGGTCTCCTCCCTGAGAGGAATAATAAACACTGACTCCTCCTTGCCCTCCCTCCCACTCCCCAACCCTGGTCAAAGAATAGGCTGGGTGCACAGGCGGTCTGAGGGGTCGAGACCAGGAGCTTGCACGTCTGCCAGCCAGCAGAAGCTTGGAGAATGGAAGGATTTTTCTGCTCGTAGACGCTGACCCTCCCAGCCAGAGAACAGGCTGTTAGCCCGGGGAGCTCCAGCTAACATGAAGTGTGGGGCCCTCTCCTGTTAGGAAGGGGGAATGTCCAGCCCAGCGCGGAGGTAGGGGCTTCTTCAGGGAAGGCGGAACATGAAGGGAAAGTGAACGACCACACAGTCACGGCACTGCCGTCTCCTGCTGCCGGGATAAGGGTGGACTGGCAGGGGCAGGGACAGCCTGGACAAGAGTGCTCTTCCAGGGCCCAGGGGCCAAGTGATGAACACCAAGCACCTGCCCCCACCCCTGCCTGCTCCAGGGCCAGATCAGGAAAGTTCCTTCTCTCAGCCTCCAGTCTCTCCCCGGGTCTGGTCCAGTCCACCTTCTCAAGCTTCGCAAACCTACTTCTCCATTCCCATGCCACAGTCGTGGTCCAGGTCCTGCCATCTCTTCCTGGGGAGCCTCACCAGGCTCCCAAGTGGTTTCCCAGCCCCTAGTCTCATGCCTGCAATTCCCCCCCTGCTCTGGTTCTGTCCCTGCTCTTCTCAAATTCCTTCAGTGATTTCCCCTCAGGAGAATGTCATAAGACTGCCCCCAGATGGATTTTCAAGCTTCTCGGAATGGCTTACCAAGCCCTTTGGGGGCCAACCCTGGCTCCCTTAACAGCTTCATTTCCTCCCATATCTCTTGTGCCTCCGGACCTTTGCATATGCTGGTTCCTCTGCCAGAAGTGCTCTCCTCTCTTTCTTCACCACAATAACACCTTCAAGGTTCACTTTGGCATAGTCTTTCCCCCAGCGCTAACTGCTGGTATGATTGTCCATCTTCCCCATTAGACTGTGCGTCCCTGAGGGCAGTGACTATATCTCAGTCATCTTACTTCTTTCACACCTCGCAAAGAGCTCTGCACAGAGTAGGTACTGAAGTGTTTGCTGGTTGAGTGAGCAAATGAACAAATAGCCAGATTACTTACAGGAGCCATGTCCCACCGCAAACAGATCATTGTACTTTGGATTCCTGCAAAAGAAATATGAACCCATTGGCCCAGTAAACGAACGTGGCCTTCCCATGAACACTGGTGCCTAACTACACTGGAGACATCTACTGTTGACTTTAAAGACCTGGGCTGATCCCACAATCCCATACAAATCCCAGTCCCTTTTTTTCTATAATACTGCGTGTCAACCTCAGGGTGTGAAGTGCAGTAGAAGTGCCCGACTCAGGCGCTCAGGGGCTCCAGGTTTGCTGCAATGTCTATACTCACCAGCAGAGGGCGGTGACGGCCAGGCGCTTGGCTTTGTCGTTTTGGAACTTCCAGAGCGGCAGCAGCGTACCCTCCTGGTCTCGGTATTCGTCAGCAGCATCCTCGTAGTACTTAAAATCTTAAACACACCCAGGCTGAATCAGCCCTGGGACTGCCATTTTATGGCAAACCCAGGTCTGCCACTTTCTGTCTGTACCTCCTTGGCCAAAACAGACTCTGTGTTTCAAAGTGGGCACAGTAATAGTACCTATCTCAAAGGACTGTTGTGAGGATCAATTGCTAATATATGTAAAGTACTGAGAGAAATACCTGGCATGTAGTAAGCTCTCTGTATGTGTTATTGTTACTGTCATCACTGTTGTTGGGGGCAATTTACAATAAAGCGGCCGTGTCCTCATAGCTAAAACCCCGGGTTTGTCCATCTTCATATCCCCTGCCAAGCCCCACTATGGTGAAGCGCCTGGCTCCCTGAAATGGGTTCTCTGAACTCAAGTTCATCTCCTGCCCTAAACTGTCTCTGCCTCCCGTTTCCTCTAAATTAGGTAGAAGCTCCATCTGTCTTGCCACTTGGCTAAACCAGAAACCTGGTAATCCTTGACTGATCTCTTTCTATCCTCTCTCATATTTTTCTTCTGATGACTTTTTTTAATCCCTTCACTTGTCTCCAAACCCACAGCCACTGCCCAAGCCCCAAGAGCCATCACCTGGATTCTTACATCACCCTCCTAGTTGGTCTCCCCACCTCCAGGAAGTCCTCCCCCAGGCGATGCTCCACAGAGCTACCTGCGCGAGAACAAATCAATCACCTCAGCACACCACCCCCTCCACCCCACTGAAAACCCCTCAGTGGCTCCCTTGCACAGGCTCCCTGGTCAAAGCAAGGCTCCAGGCCACCACTGCCGTGTCATTTCCAGTCAGGTGTTCACGTAACTTCTATATCAAATAGTGTCGAAAATGTCCTGCTCCTCCATCTTCCTGGCAAACTCCCACTCACTGCAGATTCAGATTAAACTTCTCTGTGAGGCCTTCATTTTCGTGTCAAGCAGAATTCATCACTTCCTCCATTCCAGCCCTGCCTCTTCTCTACTGAAATATCTGTCACGCTGTGTTGCTTCTCTTTAGCCTTTCGCCCGTCTCCCCTACCAGACAGCTCCCGGAGAGCAGGCAGCATGTTACAGTCATGGCTGGACTCGCAGTGCCCAGCACCGTGCTAGCCACAGAGCAGACCCCCGGGGACCGCTCGAACAATGCAATGAAATAAATCACCAGAAGTGAAAATTTTCTCAATCTTTCTTTCCAACCAAGGGTGACCCATTAGAAAACAAATCCTCTTGTCCAGCATGGTCAAGGACATGCCCAGGCACTGCCCCAGCCTTGAGGCTGTGGGACCACATTTAAATCTCAAGAATGTCTGAGAACAAAAAAAGAATCAGACTGATCAGAGGCATGAGCCTGGATCGTATCAGAGAGGCCTGAGCTTCGGCTATCTTTGAAAAGACCTCAGCTCAGAGAGGAGATTAATTGGTAACACTTCTCTGTTTTCACTTCTTCGTGATTAGACTTTCCCAAAGGGAAAAGAGTATGCAATTAAAAAAATCAAAGTTCAATGCATTTTTATGTGATTGTGTTCTTATAAATGAAAAGGTTCACCACGGCCAATTTCTCCATGGATATTAATCGTGTTTGCAGCCCTTTGGTGGGCTGGTTGCAGAGGCTGGGTTTCAGGAAGCCAAGCTGTGTGAGTGACAAATTCATTCACAGCTGCTGTGTACTTTGACAGCTTTGAAAAGCACTCAAGGTCGTTTTCCAGCCTGAATGATAACAAGGGGGCTTGTTTAGGCTGCTGGTCTTGGCAGCCCTGGTTTTTATGTCCCATGGGTGAGCAATGAGCATCAAGTCACCAAGAAGAGCCCTAGGCTGTCAGCAAAGGAGACCAGCCAGCAGCGAGGAGCTGCCAACTTTGGGGAGGCAGCTGCTCCAGATAAATGCACGACCTCTTAGGGAAATACAAGCCACTTGGGAACGTGCTGTTCATGCCATGGGAAGGATTCTGTTTCCCTGGCTCTGTCAAAGACACCAGGATTTCCCAGGCCCCCAGGATTTAAGCATTTCTGAATCAATCTCTTTCTTCACTTCATCACTAATTAATCACCAGCATAGACTTATTGAATGTTTACTTGAAATGTCTCTTCCAGCTCAGTGGTTCTGTGGCCTTGTGCTAAAGTACTTAGGCTATGGATCCAGGGGGCCTGTGTTCAAGTCCTGATGGCTCCACTCACTCCTCATACTAGCTGTGGGTTTGAACAAGTGGCAATAGCCCAAATTTCTCACCTATAAAATGGAGAGAATAATGGTATTCACCTGACAGTGTGGATGTCAGGATGATATAAGGTAATACATGTAAATTGCACAGCACAATGCCCAGTACACAGGCCGTTCCCAGGGAATGCTGATACTGGTTTTTCACTATTATAACCGCTTCCTTTTCTCCATCCCCTGGAAAAGATGTGATGAGGCCCCTCCTACCCCACACCTGAACCTCATCTTCATCTCTCTCCCTATATTCGGCCCAATCACATCCTTCTCCAGCCAGGTTCTCGCTGGGCTGTGTTCCTGCCTGGACAGTATCTTTGATCTCTCTGCAGAAAAAGCTCAGATTCCCTGAGATATTCCAGGCCCTTCATTAACTGGCTCCAACCACCTCTGTAGCCTAAACTCTCACTACTTTCCAACAAATCTCTGTTTGAGTCACTGGTCTGCTGCCCTTTGTCCTCAGAGTCCATTCCAATTTGTTTTTACCACCGAGTGACTGCTTATGCTGTCCCTTGCCCAGAACATCTGCCCTTCTGCTAATCTCTCACTCAAACTCTGCTTATCCCTTTGCACCTAGCTTACCCCTCCCTGCTGCTTTCCTTGACTGCTGCCACTAATTCCTCATTTCCCTTCCTCCATTCTTGAGGATCCCCAGAGCAGCTTCAGTCTGCATTCTAGCATTTATATTGCCCCCAAGCTGGACACAGTAGAGACAAGAATTAGGAAGCCCAAGATCTAGATTTGGGTCCTCTCTGCCATTCACTAGCCAGGTAGCCTTGGACTTAGCTTCCTCTTGTGTAAAGTAGGGGTAACACTCTCTGCTCTCTACCGGCCTCCCCGGACTGTTAAGATGACATTGGATCACTAATGTGCAGGTGTCTTTGCTGCACCATTGTCGGATCTCATCACTAGACCCATTTTTTCTTACTCCATTGTTTGTAGTGGACCTGTATATGTCTTGTCTCCCTAGTGACATCCAGAGGAGGGAAGGATTAGTTTTTTTCCCCTTGCACCTATAGGACCTAGCATGGGACACTCAAATACTTGTCTTGTATGAGGAATTTTTTAAAAAGATTTATTTATTTATTTTAGAGAGAGAGCGCGCACTTGTGAGCGGGGTGGAGGGTGGCAGAGGGAGAGGGAGAGGGAGAGATGCAGACTCCCCACTGAGCATAGAGCACATAGGGCTTGATCCCAGGACCCTGAAATCATGATCTGAGCTCAAATCAAGAGTCGGACGCTCAACCAACTGAGCTACCCAGGCACCCCATGAGGAATTTTTTAATACAGGCAATAACAGTAGTTGCCAGCACTTCAAAATTTACCTTGAGCAACATCATCATATGTGTTCTGGTTGACCATCCGCTCCACAATTTTAGCGGCCTGAGTCACTTTGGTGATGTCATCACTCTGTGGAGATACAGAGGCCACAGGTCCTCATAGCTAGCACCTGGAAAGGTTATGGCTTGAGCCACAGCCCAGATGTGCAATTGTCTCTCTGACACCACCCACCCCAGACAGCTCTGTAAAGAACTCTCTTCATGCCTCAAGGACCAGCTCAGGTCACCACCCCCCTTTGGGAATGCCCAGCTTATAAGTGGCATAAGGAGTCTGCACTGCCATACTGGGCTCCTGGGCACAGCCTGCCTCATGATCTTTCATTCTGAACTTGTTCTGGAGAAGGCATATCTTGGAGTACAACACAGGACATTGAAGAGAGCCCAGGAAGGGTATCGGAGGAAGAACAGAAAAGGGAAGGTAAGAGGCTTCTTTAGTGGAGACAGAGAGGTTTCACCATCTCAGGCAATGACAAACACTCCCATTAAAGCCCTTAGAGAGCTTCTGATCTAACTTATTTAGTCAAGAGTTGAGGAAGAGACAGAGACCCAGAGAGGGGGCAGAGATATGCTTGTACATAGGGAGTAGAAGGCAGAAATGACTCCTAATCCAAGGCCTTGACTACTGCAGGAAAGAACCAGCTGAGTGGGTAACCCTCGGGGGGCTCAAGCCCATGGTTCTTGAAAATGAGACTTCCCAGGAGTGTCAGCATCAGCAAGTAGCTAAGAGGATGGCTTCTGGAGATACACAGACCTGCATTCCCTTCGCATTCCATGGATTAGGAACCAGGTGGCAATGTTAGGTGAGTTACTTGACTTCTCTGAGTCTTCGAGTACACATGATATAGCAGGGATGGATGTCACCTGCATCATAGGGTCACTGTACTATACTAGCAACTGTACATGATCTTGAGTTCTCACAACAATCTTGCAAAGTAAGTATCATTAGGATGTCCTTACCAGTGAGGAAACAGGTTGGAAAAACCCAGGTAATAAGTAGCAAAGACAGGATGTAAACTCAGCTTTGTGGACTCCAGGTCCCATGCCCTCAGCCCCACACAGAAAGCCTCACTAGCCTAACCACCCTTCCTGGTCCTGGCAGACTCAGGGTTTTAGATGTGCTCTGAGGACTGAGTGTGGTGGACTGCTGTCTCCCTTGTTCTGGATACTATGCTACTTGAGCAGACAGCTCTTCATTAGTTCTGACTAAACTTGTGGCCTCTGAGCCCTTTTTCCCTTTCCTGTCCTAATCTTTCAGACCAGACAAGCTTACATGAATCCAAATCATTAATGAGACAGAAACCTGAGATCTATCATTGCAGACCTTCCTACAGGGTATCATGGAGTTATTCTGCTTTCTCCCCTCCCACACACTTGAGTTTTATATCAACCTCATCAGATGCAGGTCCCTGAAAAAAGGCTATCACTCTGTTCATGCACTGGGCCTGAGCAATGGGCCACTCTATTCTACAGACAGCCAGGCCCAGTACTTGGGATTCCCAGTTAAAACTCAATTCCCTCATGTAGAGGTTGCACACTGGTGTTGGGGGGTACCTTCCACCCCACAATGTCCTGCCACCACAGTAGCCTCTTGGTCCAGGGGCTGGAATCTGCTGCATTACAACCTTCAGTGTCAACCAAGCTGGAAGAATTAATTTAGTGTAGTCCCCCTTCCCTGGCCATGTTAGGCACCAAGTCTGATATACATGTTAGACACCAAGAGCTTAGACCTGAGGACAGTTTTCAGTCTCAGCCACAGGGACATTTCTTCTGTTCTCCGGGTCCTGGCAGCTGCAGTTAAGGTTTCTGCAATAATGGTCCTAGCACACAGCCTATAGCCAAACCTTTGAAGGATCTTCAAGTGAAACTTGACCCAGGCCAACAGCCCCTCCAAAGCCACTAACCTCTAGGCAACAGCACAGGGGAAATCAAGGGTCTGGACAGGGCAACCCATGGGGCAGGGACTTCGTCTTTCACTTCTGGGTTCCAGTACCCAGCATGATCATGATCACAAGTTCTTGGTCTGTAGTTGAATGAAACTGAATTGGGGAAGTTCATATTAAGCCAAAGCAGGGAACCCTCAAACCTCTCGTAAAATGTGACTTTTATCAGGGACATGAAATTGAGTGGAAGTGGGCATACCTCAGACAAATCAAAATTTCCTTTAACTGATCTAGCTTCTATAGCAGAACCACTTCCCAGAGAGCTGTCTGGGAGCTCTCCAAGGTGCTGAACACAGACCTCAGCTTCCTGTGGCCCTCTGCTCTCCCACTCCATTGTCGGTCAAACTCATCCTGATATCCATACTGCAACTCTGGCTCCTGACCCAGCTTTCTCTCTGTTGAAGGGACAAATGGGACCCTTCATCATCTCCTTGTGGTGGTCTTTCCTGTGGTGACCTATCACCATAACTTCCATGATGATCCCCAACCTATACTGGCTGTACCCATAGTGAGTCCCCCAACCATGACCTCTATAATGACTCCTATAGGGTTCTTCACAGTAAAATCCAGCCCAGAATGACTACACCCATTTGCCTGGACTTGCTGGTGACTGATCAGCTCTGACTTAGCTTCTGGCCCATAAGACTCACCTAAAAATCTGAGCAGAAGTAAACCCGAGGATTGAAAGTCAAAGAGCAAATCACTCTTCCAAACCCCAGGAGCACTTGCTCAGGGAGGTGGTGCCTTATTCTCATATTCTACCCCATCCTGAGAAGACTCCTAAGCTCTTTCAAGGTGTACATTGGACTTTCAATAACATTCATGTTTTCTGTTACCCCCTAGCCCAACAATCCTGAATCCTATATAAGACTGGGGAGAGGTTTGGAATGCCAGAGGCAGCTGTAGCTCTTCTCACATCTTCCCACAAGGAAAGAACTATTCATACTTCAACATTAGCAGCCCCCCCCCCTTAAATCTGTGAAGTCCTTCCAAATAGCCAGGCTTCTCTCTACCCAGAGACCAAGATCCCACTCAGTCATTCTCTGTGACAGAGCCATGGAAACCTCCACCAAACCTGGGACTCCATAGATGTCATCTTCCTCATGGTCATCTTCCCCATTTTTTTAGCCACTGGCGTCTTTGCCTTCTCTTTCTCTTTGGTCTTTTCCTGCTTCTCAAGCTCTTCTACATAGGCATCATAGATCTCCCACTAGGCAAGGGCAAGATGAGAAGTATCATCACAGGGCAAAATTTTCATCCAGCTAGCTCCTATTCAGCTTTTAGAGCTTGAGGAATAGATTATGTCAACCCCTGTCACATGCCTCTATAGCATCCTATACTTGGCCCACTGTAATTATGTATCCAATGTCTGTCTTCTCTGCTGTCAGCTCTAGGACAGGAATGAAGCTCTCAGGGCACCTCTGGGGTGAGCTTTCCACCCTGCAGCTCGGAGGCTCAATTATCAGCTGGAGATCAGTATTGTTCCAACTACAGACCCCGCTAGGCAAAACAAGTTGGCAAATATTAGACCAGCTCACATTTTTCTTGGTGATTTATAAGACTCTGAACTAAGACATTTTAAAAATGTTTTCCCCATGGAGATGTGATAAACCTTACTAGTTCATGTTGGCTGTCTATGGCACTGACCACACCTCCTGAGCATAAAAAGATAAAAGTATGGGATGGGTGCCTGGGTGGCTCAGTCAGTTAAGTGCTTGACTCTTGGTTTCAGTTCAGGTCATGATCTCAGGGTCATAAGATTGAGCCCCGAGTTGGGCTCCACACTCAGTGCAGAGTTTGCTTGAGATTCTTTCCCCATCCCCTCTCTCCCCCTCTGCTCCTCCCCCTGCTCCCTGCTCGTGCCCTCTATCTCTCTCAAATAAATAAATAAATAAATAAATAAATAAATAAATTAAGTAAGTAAGTAAGTAAGGGAACCCCTGATAACTGGATCTGACAGCAAGAGAAACCCAAGGATGTAGCAAAGGAAGCAGCAAGAATCTGGGACTGGACAAAAACCCAAATCATATTCTGCTCTCTCCAGAGTTGGGCAGTCACTGCCACCTGGAGGCCAGATAGACACACCTTACATTAACTATTCACCCATGGGCGAGTACTCCATGCTACAATATAATTCAATGTTTGTTATCTCATTCAAAGCCTTCCAACAACCCTTGAGTCTGCTTTTTCTCCTCATTTGACAGAGAAAGAGAAACTGATGCATTAAGCGTGATATAATTTGCCCAGGATCGTAGAGTATGAGTAGCAAAGTTGGGGCCTGAGCTCAGGTCTCCTGGCAGCATACTCTGCCTAATCAGCATGGCTATCCAGTAGGATTTGAGAGGGAAGGAGGGTCTGCAGAAACAATGAAGGCTGCTGGAAGGCAGGTTAGAGTGCTAACACTTCAGAGTCAGCCTTGGGGTGCCATGGGCTGCAGAGAGTCAGAAACTATGCCTATTTTCCTCTTTGACAGCCTTGCCCTGTAGGGGGCCATGTAGCTGATCCAGAACTCACTGGGTGGGGACTGACTGTCTCATATTCTTAGTGTTCAGAGCCTGGACAAGGAGCAGGGAGATGGATGGATGAGGAGGGAAGACTGCCAGAGGAATCTTTGACAAGGATGCATGGGGTGAATGGCTGGGGATGTGGTGATGACTTTTAGACTGACCCAGGGTCTCACCTGATTGGCTGTGGCTGAAAAGTTTGTCCTGGGAGGAGGCTCCATCTGGCATTCTCGGTCCTGGAGAACAATGACAACAGGAAACCCACAGAAAGCCCTCAACTCCTTCTCACTTAACCCAATAGTATATCCATGTGTGAAACATTTCAGCTGGAGCAGAGGGAGGGATGGGACACAGAACTGGGGAAGTAAAAGAGGACCTGAACAAAGGACCAAATGACACAGTGAAAGTCTACGTTTTCCTTCTAAGCTCCTTCAGAAGAAGACTAAGCTAGAAATCAGGGGCAATGAAGACAAACTGCCAGTTTCAACCAAGAAAAATTCCAAGTGGGGGATGGACTGGTCTCTGGCCAGCCTTCTGATGCAAGACACAGAGGTCAGCCCCTGGCAAGCTACTGGGCTAATATCCCTCACCCTGAGAAGACTTCTCCCTAATACAGGGCTCTCTGGCTCCACCAGAGGAATGCACTCCCTTCTCATTGTGTATCACCCAGATTACTGAATAGGGAGTACACAGCATGATTAGGAGCTGCCAGAAACCCATCCCATAGACTTCTGTCCTCCATTCACAGGTTGATTTCTATAAAACACTGTCTTACATACATGAGTCTCTCCCCTGAAACCCTGAGAGGTTCTTTCTGCCTGGTACTCAGGGTCCTCCATACATAGGAGCAAGGGAACTTTTCTAGCCTTTTCCTGCTAGTCCATCACAGAGACCATCAGCTTCAGTCAAACTGGCTTAGTCCTGCCTCCCTGGCACATTCTGGCCTCCCCTCTCTCCCCCAGATCTTGACCTCTTCTCCAAGGCCCATACACGTTTCAGTCTCAGTGAAGGGCTCCAGACTCCTTGTTACCCACTCTGAACTCCTACCAGGATAGTTTATAAGGACCCGAACACAGGTTCCCAGCTCTCCTTGGAGAGATTAACTGTGGCGTGTGCCTGTCATCCTTCCAGGCTAAGGGCTGCTGGGGCTGGGATCAGGCCTGCTCCTTTCCTGCCATGCACAGTGCAGAGCTGGGAGGTAAAGGGGCTGGGGGGGGGGCTGCTCTACCCGGAGAGGGTTGTTTAAGGTCTGTGAGGCCCTCTCACTGAAGTTGAACTGGTTGGTGAGCTTTCGCTCCTTGGGCTGCTTAGGAGTCAGCAGTTCTTCTTCAGTCACTTTTGCAGCTGCCTAGAAGAAAAGACCCACAGGACCAGGGCTCAGCTGTGAGAAGAAGGTGGTGGGGAGTCAGGGGTAGGGAGAAGTCATGTCCTAGGAGAGGATGGAAGTGGGAGAGGGTAATGATGCCAGAGGCGTTGGTACCTGCAGCCTCTAACTTCTCCCCTTCAACTCCACCCCCCAACAAGTCACCCCTGAGGCTTCCACCGCAGCTGGAGCTGGAAGGGGAGGGGTGGGAGCGAGAGCATACTGCACCTCAGCTGCAAGCACATCTGTTTGACTCGCAGCTTCAGGTTCAGCTTCCGCTTCCTTAGGCTCTTCTTCTTCTTCAAGGATTTCGGTTTCTGAAATCACCACCTTGGCGGACTCCTGAGAACCTTGGTAAGATATTGCAGCTGAGCACAAAGTCCAGGCCTACTCCCCCATCCGCTGGCAGGGCAAGGCTCTCTTGGTTTCTGCCTTGGAGACCTCAGCCACCTCAAGGTTCTCATGCCTTAACTCCCAGACGTAGCCAGGGCAGCTGGCTGTGGGACTTTATGTAAGTAGAAGCTCTGCAAAGTTATGGCTTAGTGTGTGCTCCCTAGGGTGGCCACAGAAAGGGCACTGAGCTCTGGGCTGCAGCTTCGGGCTGGCCCCAAGGCCTACCTGCCACTAACTCATCACGGTAGTGCTGCCGCCGTCCTTCATCCGAGTCTTTGGGGATCAGGTTCCCGACCTGGCTGAAGTGAACTGCCAGTTGGTTCACAACGCCAATAAGCTTATATGTGCCTTCCTGAGAGGAGAGGGGATTGAGTCAGACCAGGGGCCCCAAAAGAGCTGGCGTGAGAATATATATATTTATTTTATATGTATATATGTGTGTGTATATATATAATGTATAATTTATATATTATATATAATGTATAAATAATATATATAATATGTACATATTATATATATAATTTATACATTATATATATATAATCTCCCCAAATCTTCAATTAACCTGAAGTTTTCATTACATTCCAGCTTAGGAAGAATGAAATAAATGAAATAAAGGTTTTTTTTTAAAGTTTTCATCAAAGACATATTTTTATTTTTTTAAATTTTTTTCCCTTTTTTTTAAAAATGATTTTTTATTATATTATGTTAGTCACCATACAGTACATCCCTGGTTTCCGATGTAAGGCTCGATGATTCATTAGTTGTGTATAACACCCAGTGCACCATGCAATATGTGCCCTCCTTACTACCCATCACCGGTCTATCCCATTCCCCCACCCCCCTCCCCTCTGAGGCCCTCAGTTTGTTTCTCATAGTCCATAGTCTCTCATGTTTCATTCCCCCTTCTGATTACCCCCCCTTTCTTTATCCCTTTCTTCCCCTACCAATCATCCTAGTTCTTATGTTCCATAGATGAGAGAAATCATATGATAGTTGTCTTTCTCTGCTTGACTTATTTCACTTAGCATTATCTCCTCCAGTGCCGTCCATCAAAGACATATTTTTAAATACCTTTTCTTTTCAACTTTGAACAGCTCTGGGTTTGTCTATCACTGGCTCTCACATCCATGCCAAGGGATCCTGGTGTACCTGTCTCACCAGAGATTTGAGACAGGTCACACATAGTCATCAGACATACCCGGTCTGACCTTCTCTGCACTGTATTTAGTGGATGCGAGGACTGGACAGATTCTCAGAGACACCAAACCCCCAATCCCTCTGTTCCATACAAGGGCCACAGAAATCTAGAAAAGGTTTGAGTTTGGCACTTGTCCAGTTGATACAGCAAATGAGAAGAAGGGCTCAGCTTAAGATCCAGGCAAACTTGTTCATTCCTTCTTCAACAAATAATTTTTAAGCAGACACAACACAACATGCCAAGTGTTTTCTAGGGTACAGGGATAGAAATCCTAACAAAAGCAGATGGGATCCCTGTGTTCATAGGGCCTATTAGTCTGGTTCCTCTAGATAGCCTCCTTACTGACAAGCATCTTAGTTGTACTGTTGACTCTGAGACCTTCTTTCAAAACATTTCTTCCCAACCCTTTACAAGCCACATAGAAAATTATTACATTTATATGACACACAGGGGTAAATTCTAAAGAGGAGAAGCTCTAGAGAGAAAACCAGCCCATGGGCTCTGGCTGTACCAAACCCACCTACCCCTGGAGGGCTGAAAGAATTACTATTTCTGCACATAGGTTGGAATGCTCTGCCTTAAAAAGTCACCACAAAGCCCTTCTCTCGGTAGGTCAGATGGATGGGAGGAGGAAACAGTGCGGTAGTTAAGAGCGGGATTTATGGCGGTGGGCAGAATGGATTCAAACCCTGATTCTGTCCCTTATTTTCTGCATGACCTAGGGCTTAACCACTCTAAGCCCTGATTTTTTTTCACCTGTAAAATGAGGATAACACTATCTAATTTTCAGGGTAGTTGTTAAGTGTTAAAAATAATGAAAATAATTTATTAGCACAGTGTCTGACATGTAATAAGTACTCATTAAGACTGCAAGGGAGATTAGTAAAGAAAATTTTAAAATCTCCAGAAAATTCCATGTAAAATTTCAAGGTTCCAGCCAAAGACCAAAGTTTAAAGGTGATCTCTCTAATAGCAGAGAGGCTTTTGCAATATAGCAAGTCACTGCCAAGACGAGGAGTACCTAGAGGCCCCTACCCCCGAGGGGATGGCTTACTTTGAAGCTGTACCTGACGATGTTCTGAGGTGCGTGCGGATTGTTGGCTGTCAGAATGCGTGTGAACTCCTCCTTCAGCTCCTAAGGGAGAGAGATACCAAGAGGGCCATCCATGGACAGCCCCCACCCCTTCTGATACCAGGGAGGACCCCTAAGGGTATCAGCAGACATCTCACAGCCGGGTTCTGTGCAGGCTGCTAATCAGTACTATGAAAGAACACATTCCTGAGGCTGGAGGAGGTGGAAGGGGCAGGGGCAGGATGCTGCTAACTCACCGCATCAGTCAGCTCCAGCTGGTCAGGGGGTCTAACTGTGGCTTTGGACTGGGCCCATTCATCTGCCCCTTCTCCCACGTCGGTCCCTGAATCTTCATCCTGGACAAAAACCTCCTGTGAGGATCAGCCAGCAGTGCGGCAGGAAGCCGCTTCGTTCACAGATCCTCCCAGAAGCTGAGCTCTGCCCCTAATACAGAGAATGCAAAATGCACAGTAGACCACTCTCGGAAGGGTCCAAAGGAACTGCTCAGGCCAGAATTCTCATTGCCTGGGAGATGTTGGCCACCTCGGCCCTTGTGGTCAGGGGCTAGCTGGAACATTGTGGTGGGCCTCTGGAGGCAGTAGTGAGACCAGAATTCGCCTCTCCCTCCTCTCTCCCATACAGCCTAGAACCTAATGGTCAGGACCAGCGGCCCAAGGCAGGGCTTTACATAAAACGAAAGGACATCGATCTGTTCTTAAAGCTACTTCAACTCTGATGCATGTTTTATCTTCCAATTTGCCACCTTATCTTTACTCTTACAACAATACTACCAACACTTGGTAACTTTAAGCCTCACAGTCCCATCAGATCCTTGCTGCAAAAAAATCAAGGACTAGAAGTTTTTCCTTTCCCTAATAGATAGCTAAACACCTTGCCAAAGTGGCCCATGACATATTTTAAAAAATTAACCCTTGTTAGCAAAGATATGCAAAAAAAAAATGCAATTTTTCACTATAAAACTCCTGAAAATTATGGGGCCCCTGCGTGGCTCAGCTGGTTGAGTGACCAAGTCTTGGTTTCAGCTCAGGTCATGATCTCAGGGTCACGAGAGGGAGCCCCACAACAGGCACAGTGGGGAGTCTGCTTGGGATTCTTTTTCCCTCTGTCCCTCCCCCTGCTCATGCTCACTCTTGCTTTCTTTCAAATAAATAAATAAATAAATAAATAAATAAATAAATAAAATCTTAAAAAAAAAAAAACTGTTGAAAACTTAAGCAACAATAAAAACCCAAAACAAAGAGACCCCTCAACCAAATGAAATTAATATCCAGTGTTGGTGAGGGTATGGGAAAATTGATACCCATAAATTAGCACAATCTTCCTTTCCTTCTTTCTTTCTTTCTTTTCTTTCTTTTCTTTCTTTCTTTCTTCCTTCCTTCCTTTCTTTCTTTCTTTCTTTCTTTCTTTCTTTTCTTTCTTTTCTTTCCTTCTTTCCTTCTTTCCTTCTTTCCTTCTTTCTTGTGTCCATAAATAGTTTTATTGGGACACAGCCACACTCATTCATTTATGTATCGTCTTTTGCTGCTTTCGCCCTACAAGCAGAGCTGAGTAGTTATACGTGAGACCATACGGCCTGCACAGCCTAAGATATTTGCGATCTGGCACTTTGTAGATAAAACGTGCCCACCCCTGAGGTACATGATTAACAGTTGGGCTGCTGGTGTTCAGTAGAATTAGATCAGTTTTCCTATCTTTATGTTAATAGTTTTTTCTTCTGTGTGGCAGACGACAGTTTCTGTATGTTTTGTAGCAGAATTTTACATTTAATCTCTTTGCTACTGTGAAAAATAGAAGATATTTTATTTATTCCTCAAAAACATGACTGTGGTTATGTGCAGGGCTAGTCTGGGTCATTTTTTTAAATTTCAAGTTTTTATTTAAATTCTAGTTAGTTAACATATATGGTAATATTGGTTTCAGGTGGAGAATTCAGTGATTCATCACTTACATACAACACCCAGTGCTCATCACAGCAAGTGCCCCCCGCACACCCATCACCCATTTAGCCCATCCCCTACCCAACTCCTTCCATCAACCCTGTTTGTTCTCTATTGTTAAGATTCTCTTATGGTTTGCTTTCCTTTTACTCTCTCACTCTCTCTCTCTTTCCCTCTTTCCCCCTTCCCTTATGTTCATCTGTTTTGTTTCTTAAATTCCACATATGAGTGAGATCATATGGTATTTGTCTTTCTCTGAGTGACGTATTTCGCTTAGCGTAATACCCTCTAGTTCTATCCACGTTGTTGCAAATGGCAAGATTTCATTCTTTTCAATGGCTGAGCAATATTCCATTGTATATATATATACCACATCTTCTTTATCCATTCATCAGTTGATGGACGTTTGAGCTCTTTCCATAATTTGGCTATTATAGACATTGCTGCTATAAACATCGGGGTGCATGTGCCCCTTCAAATCAAGCACAACCTTTCTAAAGAACAATTTGGAAATATTTCTCAAATGCCTAAAAAGTATTTGCACTTTTTTGACTGAAGTTTCTATGTGTAAGACTTTATATTAAAGAAATAACCATGGGGTGCCTGGGTGGCTCAGTTGGTTAAGCATCTGCCTTCAGCTCAGGTCATCATCCCAGGGGCCTGGGATAGAGCCCCACATGGGGCTCCCTGCTCAGCGGGAAGCCTGCTTCTCCCTCTGCCCCTCCCTGGGACCCCCCCTCCCCGCAATGGACACACATGCTTTCTCTCTCCCTCCAATAAATAAAATCTTAAAAAGAAAGAAAGAAAGAAAGAAAGAAAGAAAGAAAGAAAGAAAGAAAGGAAGGAAGGAAGAACCACAACTATGGACAGGTCCAGAGATTTAAATGCATGAATGTTTGCCAGAGAATTGATCATAATAGTGAAAAAGAGGAAACATCTAAATGTTCAATAATGGGGCATGGTTGAACAAATTATGGTATGGCCTTAAGGAACATATGGTAAAATATTGTACAGTAATTTTAAATGATGCTATAAAAGTATGTTTATTGGCAATGGAAAGTACTCTATATTATGTAAAAAGCAGATAATAAAATAACATACAGTTTGATTCCATTTAAAAATAAGTACATATAATTTTTATATATGCACAGAAATATCTGAGAGTATATAACATCATGTGTTAACTAAGAGGTTTCCAGCAATGGTGGGTTTAAGGGTGATTTTAGTGTTTTTTTTGCTCATTTGAATTTTCTAAAAAACATACAGCTAATATTTTCAATGGAAAACAATGCTGTTAGCTTCTTGCTGAGAGCCTGCTTGGGCTCAGCACTTACTCTCTTCCTGGCTCCTCTGCCCACACTGATGCTCTGAAAGAAAGAACAGAAACAAGAGGTAAGTCATAGGCAAGTCTCTGTGGGAATATCAGAAACAGTGTTACAGGGAGGCTTCTGCCCAGAGACCTCTAAGACAGTGGACATTGAGCTTTCCCAAGTCTCTCTCTCTCTTTTTTATTTTTTTTTAATAATTTTAAGGTTTTATCTATTTATTTGTCAGAGACAGAGAGCACAAGCAGGGGGAGCGGCAGGCAGAGGGAGAGGGAGAAGCAGGCTCACCACAGAGCAGCGAGCCCGATTTGGAGCTTGATCCCAGGACCCCGGGATCATGATCTGAGCCAAAGGCAAACGCTTAACCGGCAGAGCCACCCAGGCGCCCCTCAACAAACGTTTTTAAAAAGCATATTCTAGGGGCACCTGGGTGGCTCATTCAGTTAAGCATCTGACTTTCGGTTTCAGCTCGGGTCATGATCTCAGGGTTGTGAGATCAAGCCCCAAGTTGGGCTCGGCACTGGGTGTGGAGCCTGCTTAAGATTCTCTCTCACTCTCTCTGCCCCTCCCCACCCCTCTCTCTCTCTCTTCAAAAAAAAAAGAAAAGCATATTCTAAGTGCTCAGCTTTGTACTATGCATTAAGGGGATTTTGAGGTCAGACTATATTCATTAACACTTGTTTGGGATGAATGTAAACCCTTTCTGAGCAGGTACTCTGTTTTGTGTGCTGCTGTCTGAGAATATAGTAAGCGTTCAAAATACTTATTGAATAAATGAAGGAATGCCATTAAACCCATCAGTGATCATGATGCTGGGAAAAAATGTTTTTTTCTCTTTGGGCCTCAGTTGCCTTGTCAGTAAAATGCGTAGGGTGGGTGCGATAACCTTCCAGTACTAATATGCTAAAATTTCATGTCCCCAAGAGCAGCATGGTCTGTTCAGCTTGATAAACATTTGTTGAGCATCGATTTGTCTGTCAGTGACACGTCTAAGCAGTAGGACAAAAATGAAGAGAGATGAGGTCTCTGCTCCAGTTTGCTCAGGGCCCATGGAGGAGAGAGCAGTATCGACAGTGCTCACCATTGCTCTCTCATTCACTCATTCACTCACTCCCTCACTCACTCATTGTATGTTCCTTTGAAAGTCTGTTCTGTGCCAGCAGCAGAGATATGCATGCCCAGGGTGCTGGAGGGGTGCACAAAGACACTGACCCGACACAAGAAAGTCTCCCAGAGGTGGCTATTTCCTAGCTGGGTGTCAAAGAACAAGTGTGGGTTGTCCAAGTGGAGAAAATATTTTTCAGAAGATGAAAGCAGCATGCACAAACGCAAGAGAACAGTGACAGAGCACTAAAATGTTCCCTAAACAAAAACCGTGCAGTATATAAACAGAACGATAGGTGTTTCAGATGATCAAGCCGAAGGGAGATGTGAAGGAAGGGCTCTTGTAAGAAGCAAGTCTGACGTATTGAAGGAGGGACCAGAGCAGCGTGACGGCAGCACAGCACATGGGACAGAGGCCTCTGCTCCCTGCGCTCACAGGCCACCTGTGTGGTTTTGGGGAAGTCTCTTGGGCCTCAGTTTCCCAAACACAAAGTGAGAGAGTTAGGCTAGATGGGCTCCTACAGCTCTTACAGGATAGTCTATGGGAGAAGCTTTGATGGTGGAGGGGAGGAAAGGGATCCCAGGGAGAGGGAAGAGCATGTCTCAGCTTGGGCTGGGATTGTTGCCGGTAGAACAGGCAGCAGGATTCAGATTTCTGCCAGGTTGCCAGGGTTTCCAGTGATAGAACCCTTCTCTGAGGCTAAGCGGCGTGAGCCAGAAAGCTGCTTTTTTTTTTTTTCTGAAGCACCTCTGATCCCTAAGGTAACAAGATAGAAGTGCCCCAAATTCCAACAGCTTTCTGGCCCACAACAGAGCACTGGAGGGCCAATCCCAGTCCAAACTGCCAGCCTTAAATAGAAAACGGGATCCAGTTACTACTGCCCCCCGTAAATATGTCTGTAAAACATTTATCTGGCAATAAAAGAACTGACAAGGCAATTTGAGTGTAATTGTTTTTGGCAGTTGGAAATATTTCAATTAACACACTATAAAAGCCACACTATAATAAATGCAAAACAGGCCAATGAAATCAGCTGCAGCCCTGACTTCCCAACCATGGCGAAGGAGATTGAATGTCAGGCTGCCACTTTGGGCCCTTGGTCTTCCAAAAGGAGAAGCCTGAGACAGACAAGGCTGAATTCCTGGAAAGCTTTTGATGGTTCCTCCCAGAAGCCATCAAACCACAGAAGAACAAAGCCCAAACTCCCTCCCCTGGCCCTCAGAACTCTATCATCTGGCCCCACATCTCCATTCCAGCCTGTTCTTCAACCCTTCATGTGTTAGCACTTTGAGATGCAGCCTAGCAAGTCTACTCACATTTCCTAGGCATGGCCTGTGCTTTCTCACCTCTGCACCTTTGCTTTTTTTTTTTTTAATTAATTATTTATTTTAAAGTAATCTCTACATCCAACATGCAGCTCAAACTCATGACCCTGAGATCAAGAGTTGCATGCTCTTCCAACTGAGCCAGCCAGATGTCCCCTGCACCTTTGCTTTTTATAGTCCCTCCTGCCAGAAACACCATCTTCCCCCTCCCCCTTGCTGCTCCCACTATCTCTGCCAAACAAAACACTACTCAACTAACCTCTGCTAGTCCTTTATCTAACCCTGCCATATTATCACTTTTCTCCTACCTCCCTCCACTCTTCCATTCCTCACTTTGAGCAAGGCTCTGCCCCACCTTCCATCAACACCACAAGTACTGGCTGTTATGAGACGAAGGATGAAATGTATCTTCAGATAGACACTCTATTATCTCTGGGTTTTGGTCTGCAAAAGGGAATAGTGTAATGAAAAGAAACATAATACTGCAGTACATATTGGAGGCAGCTTGGAGATTCCAGCAAAGGAGGTCCACCATTCTTATGCTATTCACCAAAGAAGATCCTCTACGTTTGGATAGGTCATTTTTATTTGGCCAAGGGAGGATGTCTATTAGAGGAGTGATACAGGAAGAGGAAACCTCCCTAGACCACCATGGCAGTCAAATTAATCCTGATGATCAATGGGATAACAGATGTCCCGGTTTGAACTCCTCCATAGTAGAGGATTTTCTATTCTCATTATCACAGATTTTAGTGTGAGCATCCTGAGGGAAGAAACTGGTAAATACTCAGCTCCCTAGTGGTTACTTCTCATTTCTCTTTCAGGATGAGGGCTGGGCTCCCTTGCTCTCTCTTGAAACTTCACCACCTTCATTTCCATGTCACCTCTCCAGTAGCTCCTTCTCAATATCCTTGACCAGGAATATATGCTTGAACCCCTTAGTCGTCGTCTTCTTTTTTTTTAAGGATTTATTTATTAATTTTGAGAGAGAGAACGCCTGAGCAGGGGGAGGGGGAGATGGAGAGGGAGGGAGACCATTTCAAGTAAATTCCCTGCTGAGTACAGAGTCTGATTCAGGGCTCCATCTCACAACCCTGAGATCATGACCTGAGCTGAAACCAAGAGTCAGACGCTCTGCTCAATTGACTGAGCCACCCAGGCACCCCCTGATCCAGTCTTCTTATTCTATACACTCCCTTGGGTGTTCTTATCCCCACCTATAGCTTCATCTTGCACCTTACAATAGAGTTCAAATCAATTTCTTTTTTTTTAATATTTTCATTATTTATTTTATTTTTTTTAGTAATCTCTATGCCCAATGTGGGGCTCAAACTCCCGACCCAAGATCAAGCATTGCAGGCTCTACTGACTTAGCCAGCCTGGTGCCCCAAAGTTCAAATCTATTTCTGTAGCTTAGACTTCCTGGAACCCCCAGGGTTTGGTTACTCAATTTGGTTACTACAATTTGATACTCAAATTGGTATCAGAGTACTTAAACTCAATATATTTAAAAACCAACCTCAGTATGTTCTTTTTCCACCAATCATTATATTTTTTTCTACACCAAATTTCTTTTTTTTTTTTTAAAGATTTTATTTATTTATTCGACAGAGATAGAGACAGCCAGCGAGAGAGGGAACACAAGCAGGGGGAGTGGGAGAAGAAGAAGCAGGCTCATAGCGGAGGAGCCTGATGTGGGGCTCGATCCCATAACGCCGGGATCACGCCCTGAGCCGAAGGCAGACGCCTTAACCGCTGTGCCACCCAGGCGCCCCCTACACCAAATTTCTATTTCTTCCAATATTTCCTATCTCACTCAAGTGCATCCCCATCCACCCAGTCACCCAGGTTGGAAAGTGGAAACCATCAGAAATGCCTGCCTCCCCCTCCCTTCCATTAGCATCATGTTTCAAAGTCTAACAATTCTATCTCCTTAATGTCTTTCATAACTATCCTCTCCATTTACACCTCCCTTAATTCAGGCCCTTACTATCTCTTGCCTAACTACATTTGATTTCCCTGACTCCAGTTTCTCTCCAATCTAATAATTATATCATTATCATCATTCTCAGCTATTGAGCATTTACTCTGGGCTAGTCATTTACTAAGCAGTTTATATGAATTATCTTATTTAACCTTCAGAACTACCCTGTCAGGTAAGAGCTATCATTATTCTATTTTACAGATGAGGACATTGAGGCTTAGAGAGATCAAGCAATGGACCCAAAGGTGACCAGGATTTGAACCCAAACGAATCACTATAGGTGATCTTCCTGAAACATAAACCTGATCATATCACTTTCCTGATTTAAAGCCTCCAAGGGTTCCTCATTGGCCATGAGATAAATCTCAACTCTCTAACACAGCATCCACTTTGTCCCCTACTCTATTCCTCCCACAGCTATGGGAGGGTGCTTTGAAAATGAAAATTCTGGTCAAGGTAACAGATGATTATTATTAACACCTACTGGGCATTTACCTGAACTTAGATATGTTTTGGTACATGGCCCACTGAAGAGTGTAAGCAACCCATTTGTCCCTGAGCATATTTTAGGGGTAAGGAGATAAAAACATTCTTAAACTGTTCCCTATCATGAAGATACAATATTTTTTTAAACAAGTACATGATCAGATATATTCATGGAGCCCAAATGTGGGCTCTGAAGTCAGTCATACCTTGGTGTGGGTCCCCACTCTGCCACCTACTAGTTCTATGACTCTAGGTAAGTTATTTGTCTTCTCTGAACCTCAGTATCCTTATCTTTAAACTGGACATAATGACACCCTCTCAGTCATGGGATTGTTATGAGGATTAAATGAGTCAATGCACATAAAGTGCATAGTGCGGTACTTAGCCACAGTTCATGCTCAATTAATGATAGTTGGCAGCCTTTATTCCCATTTATAGCTCTTGCTCTGCCCTCAGCCACCCAGAATCTGTGTGGCCTTTGCTTACTAGGAGGCCACCACTCTAGGGACTAGAGCCTACAGCAGCTCACATTTCCACCAAGGACTTCAATGCTGAAACATGTTTGTTCCTGGAAAGAGGGGCTCTTCGAAGCATACAAACCCACAAATGCAGCATCCTCCTTCCTGGAGCCCAGGAGACTTCGTTTACCATTTCAGTTGTCTTGGTCCTTATTTTAAAACTCACTAACAGGTTTCCATTAAGCTAAATTGAAACTAAATACCTCACCAGCTTGCAGTTTCCATTTTTAAAAGGGTAAAAGCTCTTAGTCCCAAAGGAAAAGTAATTCACCAACAAATCTTTCTCTTGCTACACTGACTGCATTTCGAATCTCTGAGCCTAGTGCAGTGTCTAAAGCACACAGAAGGCACTAAATAAGTGTAGTTGAAAGAAATCTCAAAAATTTGAAACACTAGAGATGAAGGTAGTAGACATTATCATATGCTATTGTGGGAGTGCCAACTGATGCAAACTTTTTATAGGGTTATTTGGCAATACCTCACAAAATTTAAAATGCAGATACCCTCAACTCCACTTTTTTGAATTTTTCCTATAGCAGTATTCGTACACATGCATAAGATGTATAAAATTTCTCACTGCAGCATTATTTGTCATGTTTTTAAAAATGGAAAACACCTAGATATTCATTGGTAGGGGCCTAGTTAAATAAATTATGGTATAGCCATTCAATAAGATACTATCATATTTTTAAAAGAATGAGACAAACATTTATGTACTGTTATGGAAAGCTCACCAAGGTACGTTGTTAAATAAAAAAGCAAGCTACAGGAATAGATGACCCATCTGCTTACTTTAAGGCTATGTATGTATGTGTATTTGCATATACATACAGAATTTCTAGAAGAATATATAGAATCTGTTGATAGCAGTTTGGTTTAGGGAATGTGACTGGGGAATTGTAGGGGAAGGGACCAATAATGTTCACTGTATACTCATTCTCATGCATGAATGTGCATTACTTTTGTAATTTAACATGCTAAGAATTTTTATTTATATATTTATTTTTTAAAGATTGTACTTATTTATTTGATAGAGAGAGAGACAGCAAGAGAGGGAATACAAGCAGGGGGAGTGGGAGAGGGAGAAGCAGGCTTCCTGCTGAGTGGGGAGCTCTATACAGGGCTCAATCCCAGGACCCTGGGATCATGACCTGAGATGAAGGCAGACGCTTAATGACTGAGCCACCCAGGCGCCCCCTAACTAAGAATTTTTAAAATCAACAAAGTACAATTAAATATGTTTTTCTTTCCTATTAATGCAGTGTTAGTTAGCACAGTGCTCTGAATGCAGGAAAAAGGGATATGAGACCAGGCTGGTGCCTGCCTGGAAGCCCAGGAGGGCAGAAGCCAACTCCAGGGGACCCTTGCCAGATAAGGCTACAGTAGGCAAGGAGGGTAGGATTTAAAAGCAGAAGCTTTAGGGTAAGCCTTGGCTGGATTCCTAACTTGGCCATGAACTATATGTGAAATCTTGAGCGAAGTATTTGGTCTCTAATCCTCATTTTCTCATCTACAAGGTAGAGAAAAATATTAGTGCCCTTCTCAGAGTTGCTCTGAGGATAATACAAAACAATGCCTGAAGAGCACCTAATTGAGAGCCCAGCACTCGGTAAGCCAAGTAACGGTGGCAGTGTAGGCTTTGTGGTGTCATTATGTCATTATTCTATCATGATCTGCTGTGCATGGCAATTGAGTCCCACTCTGAGGGCATTTATTGTACAATTGAAAAATGTGTTGTCCAGGCCCCAAGAAGTCCTTATCAGAAAGGAGCCTATAAACCTAAGGGTTTTGTAGAGGGATGACAATAAAAACATCTTCTGTTTCTATAACATCTTTCAGTTTACTAAACATTTTTGAGTACATCATTTCATTTGACCCTTATACTAATCTTTTGTGGTTGGTTGTTGAATTTTGACCTTTTTTCCCCCTGAATCTATTGAGATGTCATTATATGAGATTTCTCCTTTGTCCTATTAATGTGAAGAAATACTTTTATTTTTTAATGTTGAGCTAACTTTGCATTGTTGGGTTAAACCCCACTTGATCTATTCTTTTTATGTTTGCTGAAACAGATTTGCTAATTTTGTTGCATTTATGTTCATAAGGGATATTGGCCTGTCATTTTCTTTTCTCGTAATAACTTTGATTTTGATATCAGAATTATGCTGGCATCATCAAATGAGTTGGTATTTATTCCTTTCTCTATTTTCTGTAAGACTTTGTGTAAGATTGGTGTTATTTATTCCTTTTTAAGAAAGAATTATTTATTTTAGAGAGAGGAGAGAGAGAGCATGGGAAGGGGCAGAGGGAGAAGGAGAGAATCTCAAGCACACTACCCAATGAGCGCAGAACCGGACATGGGGCTCAATTTCTTGACCCTGAGATCATGACCTGAGCTGAAATCAAGAGTTGGACACTTAACCAACTGAGCCATCCAGGCACCCCTGGTGTTATTTATTTCTTATGTATTTGAGACAATTCATCAGTGAAACCAGTTGGGCCTGGAGTTTCTTTGTGGGAAGGTTTTAAGTTATGAACTCAATTTTTTAAAAATAGGTACAGAGTTTTCATATTTTCCATTTCTTCTTGCGTCAATTAAGGTAAACTGCATTTTTCAAGAAATTTGTCTATTATGGGGCACCTGGGTGGCTCGGTCAGTTAAGCCTCAGACTCTTGATTTCAGGTCAGGTCATGATCTCAGGGTCGTGAGATCAAGCCTATGTCCAGCTCCAAGCTCAGTGAGAGTCTGCTTGAGATTCTCTCTCTTTCCCTCTGCCCCTCCTGCTCTCTCTCTCTCTCTTAAATAAATAAATAAATAAATAAATAAATAAATAAATCTTCAAAAAATTTGTCCATTCCATCTAAATTGTTGAATTTATTGCCATAAAATTGTGGTAATATTTCTTTATTATCCTTTCTAATGTCTGTAGGATCAGTAGTGATTTCTCATGTTCCATTCCTGATATTGCTGTTGTGATTTCTTTTTATCTTGATGAGCCCTGTTAGGTTTGGTCAATTGTATTAATCTTTTCAAAGAATGAATGTCTGGCTTGTTAATTTTCTCTATTGTTTTTCTCATTGTTTCTATGAAACATTGATTTTAAATCTTTCCTTTTTTTCTAAAATAGGCATTTAAAGCTATATGTTTCTATTATGCACAACTTTAGTTGCACCTGCAAATTTGTGATGTTATATTTTCATACCACTCAGTTAAAAATGTTTACTAATTTCCCTTGTTTGTTTCCTTTCTTTGTTTCTTTTTTATTGAAATAGAGTTGACACACAATGTTTCATTAGTTTGAGGTGTTCAACATAGTGATTTGACAAATTTATACATTATGCCAAGCTCACTACAAGTGTAGCTACCATCTGCCCTTGCTCCTTTTGACTACCTTTATTTAGAAGTGTGCTCCTTAATTTCTAAATATTTGGGGATTTTAAAGATGTTGCTATTTATTTTTAATTTAATTCCGTTTTGTTCAAACTATTCCTAGTATGCTGAGATTCTTTCTCTCATGGATGGATGTTAAATTTGAATTGAATTAAAATCTGTAAGATTTTAATCTTTGATATGTCTTGGGACTTACTTTATGTCCTAGCATATGGTCTATTTTTATGAACACTCTGCAGTTCTTGGGTGTAGTGTTCTATAAATGTTAATTAGGTCAAGTTGGTTAACAAATCTTCTATAACTTTTTTAAAAAAAGATTTTATTTATTTATTTGACAGAGAGAGAGACAGCCAGAGAGAGGGGACACAGCAGGGGGAGTGGGAGAGGAAGAAGCAGGCTCCCAGGGAAGGAGCCTGATGTGGGGCTCGATCCCAGGACTCTGGGATCACACCCTGAGCCGAAGGCAGACGCTTAACGACTGAGCCATCCAGGCATCCCAACAAATCTTCTATATCTTTCAATTACTGAGAGACAAGTATTAAAATCAACTACCTTTGTGTATTTTTCTATTTCTCCCTTTAGCTCTGTCAGTTTTTGATTCATATATCCTGAACTTCTGTTAATAGGTACATACATGTTTGTGACTTTATGTCTCCTCTTGAATTGATCCTTTATCAGTATGAAATGTCCCTACTTTTCTTTGAGAATATTCCTTGCCTTGAAGCCTACTTAGTTCTGATAACACAACATTCTTGGGCTTACCATTCTCAGGGTATATTTTTTTCTACTCTTTTATTTTCAACCTATCTATGTCTTTATGTTTAAACTGTATCTCTTATAGGTAGAATTTAGTTGGGTCTTGCTTTTTTCTCCCTAGCTTGAGAAACTCTACCTTTTAATTGAAAATAATGGTATGGTTGTCTTCATTATGTTGCTCTTCGTTCTCTATTTTTTTCCATCTGCTTTTTAAAAAAAATTTTTTTACTTAAATTCAATTTAGTTAACATATAGTGTTTTATTAGTTTCAGGGGTAGCATTCAGTGATTCATCAGTTGCATATTAACACCCAGTACTCATTACATCAAGTGCCCTCCTTAATGCCATCACCCAACTACCCCACCCCACCCTTCCCTCCAGCAATCTTCAGTTTGTTTCCTATAGTTAAAGAGTCTCTTAGGATTTGCCTCCCTCTGTCTGCTCATTTTGTTCTTCTGTTCATCTTCTTCCTTCGTTAACCGAGTTTTTTTAGTATTTCATTTTATTATCTCTGTTGGCTTTTTAGCTTCGCCTTTTTGTATTACTTTTTAGTGGTTACTCTAAGGTTTACAATAAGCATCCTGAACTTATAGTCCACTAAGAATAAATAACATACCACTTCATATTTCACAGTGTAATAACCTGATTAACATCTTAATTCCATTTACCACCACCACCTCATCTTTTGCCCTATTGTTGTCATATATTTTATTTCTATATACATTATAAGTCCCATCTTATAATGGTATTATTTTTCCTTTAAACAGTCATATGTCTTCTAAGAAAATGTATAGAAGGGAAAAAAGATAGTACTTTATCTTTAGCCACATATTTATCATTTCAAGTACTTTTTGGTCCTTCCCATAGATAGAGCTTCTATCAGGTATCATTTTTCCTTTAGCCTACAGAACTTCACTTAGTACTTCTTGAGGTCAAGGTCTGCTAATGACAAATTCTCTCAGCTTTAGTTTATCTGAAGATGTATTTATTTCACCTTTCTTATTTGAGGGATATTTTTGCGAGATGTAGAATTCTGTGTTGACAGTAATTTTCTTTCAGTGCTTTAAATATGTCATTACATTGTCTTCTGACCTTCATTGTTTACAATGAGAAGTCAGCCATAATCATATCATTACTACCCTGTATGCGATGTGTCATTTATTTCTGGCTACTTTCTAGATTTTATTTTTATCTTTGGCTTTCAGTATTTTGTCTATGAGGGACCTAAGGGTAGTTTTCTTTATATTTATCCTGCTTGGGACTCACTGAACTTCTGATTTTCCATCAAATTTAGAAAATTTTGGCCACTGTTTCTTCAAATATTTCCCCCCTCCTCTATTTCCTTCTGGGATTCCAATAACATACATGACATACATATATGACATGTTCCCAAGAGGTCATTAAGGCTCATATTTTTTAATCTTATTTCTCTCGGATCTTCAGATTAGATCATTTCAATGGACTCTTCTTCACATTCAGCTGTGAGGCCCGTCCAATTATTTTTCCATTCTGATATTTATTTTTCTATTGTTTCCATTTTTCTGCTTAGACTCCCCATCCACTAAGTCAATATTTTCTGTAAGTCCACAAATATATTTATAAAAGCTGCTTTGAAGTAATTGTCTGCTATTTCTTTCTTTTTTTTTTTTTAAAGATTTTATTTATTTATTTGACAGAGAGAGAGACAGCCAGGGAGAGAGGGAACACAAGCAGGGGGAGTGGGAAAGGAAGAAGCAGGCTCCCAGCGGAGCAGGGAGCCCGATGCGGGGCTTGATCCCAAGACCCTGGGATCACTCCCTGAGCCAAAGGCAGGCACTTAATGACTGAGCCATCCAGGCGCCCCTTGTCTGCTATTTCTAACATCTGGGTTATCTCACTGTATCAGCACACTCTCCTTTGGGATCTACCTCTCTGAGTCACGGTCAAGAAATTGTCCCCAGCCAGAGAGCAAAGATAAACATGTGACTCATGTTGGATGCTTTCCTTCCCTTGGGAATCACTGTCCTGAGGGCATGTGGCATATATTGTGTCCAGAATTTTATCTGTTTACAGTGGGAGGGCAAGTCCAGTATGGACTGTTCCATCATGGTCAGAATATAAATCCCCTACACCAAGGTCTTTAAAATTCATTGCAGGGGCACCTGGGTGGCTCAGTCAGTTAAACGTCTGCCTTTGGCTCAGGTCATGATCCCAGGGTCCTGGGGTCAAGTCCTACATTCAGCTCCCTGCTCAGCGGGGATCCTGCTTCTCCCTCTGCCTGCTGCTCTGGCTACTTGTGATCTCTCTCTCCCTGCCAAATAAATAAATAAAATCTTAAAAAAACAAAAAATAAAAATAAATAAAAGTAAAATCCATTGCAGAGGGGCGCCTGGGTGGCTCAGTCAGTTGAGTGTCTGCCTGCCTTCAGCTCAGGTCATGATCCCGGGGTCCTGGGACTGAGTCCCACATCGTGCTCCTTGCTCAGGAAGGAGCCTGCTTCTCCCTCTCCCTCTGCCTACTGCTCCCCCTGCTCATGCTCTCTCTCTCTCTCTTTGTCAAATAAATACATAAAGTCTTAAAAATAAAATAAAATTCATTGCAGAAACAGGCTGTTTAAAACACACACACACACACACACACACACACACACACACACACGAACAACAACGCTTAAGTAAAAGCTTCTCTAAAGGACAGAACCGTTTGTAATGTAAATGTCAGCCCTGAATGGAGGCACTGGGTTGGAAGAAATCTGAGGCCCTTCCTGCACAATGTATGAGAAAGAGATTTTTCAGAAACGATGTAGAAGTTACTTTGGAGTAAAGCAGGTTATACCTTACACTCCTTGCAAGAGAAACTGCCCTGCTCACAGTTTTGGCTGCTTAGAAAGCCACGGAATCTTGTCCTTCCCTGATACAGTCTAGCATGAACAGATAAGCTAGACTCCAAGAGTTTGAACTGGAACTCCTGAGAGAACTGGTGACTGGATGGAGATAGTATGGAGATGTTTGCGAGTTAGAGAGAGGCCAAAGCGGCACGATGAGCTGGAAACATACTAAAGTTACAAGGGAGCAGAAACCATCGAAAAGTCGGCTGATTGGGAAATGAAAATAGGGAATGAAACATAGTTGCTAAGAGAAGAGAGGCCATGAGAGACAGAGAAAGTAATGAGTACTTACATGTGTTTCAGAGCCAATAGTTTTCCAATTCTGATTCCAGGCTACTTGTGTATTTATAATACCCATCCACAAACCCCCACATGCACCCTTTCCCCTTCACCCACCCTCAGTTTACTTGAGGCAACGTGAGTGAGCCTATGTTCTTTGCAATTTAAAGAGCTCGACTAAAATCCGTGTGCCTCAGAGTTTGCCAGGTCCATAAAGACTAGATGTAGGAAAGCCTTGGGCATTCCAGGCAGAGGAACAAAATCATTAACAAAGGTACAGAGACTTGGAACCATGTGTCTGTCCAGAGACCAGCAGATTTTTCTTTTTGTTTTGAGAGAGACAGAGTGAGCAGGTGAGCACGGGGACACACATACACAAGTGCTTGGGGCGGGAGAGGGCAGAGGGAAAGGGCAAGAGAGAATTCTTTTTTTTTTTTTTTTAAAGATTTTTTATTTATTTATTTGATAGAGACAGCCAGCGAGAAAGGGAACACAAGCAGGGGGAGTGGGAGAGGAAGAAGCAGGCTCATAGCCGAGGAGCCTGATGTGGGGCTCCATCCCAGAACGCCGGGATCACGCCCTGAGCCAAAGGCAGACACTTAACGACTGCGCCACCCAGGCGCCCCACAAGAGAGAATTCTGACCTGAGCTGAAATCAAGATTCGGAAGCTTAACAAACTGAGCCACCCAGGCACCCTGGGATCAGATTTTTTTTTTTATCCATTTATATTCTAATTTGTCCCAAAGCAAGATTTGAGGCTAAATATATGACACATGGGAAAAATAAGTAAATAAGAAAATGGATAAAATAAAAGGTAAAAATAAAAGTAGGGGAAAAAGCTTAGCATCAGGAGTAGGGTCCCTACTTAATTAACAGAATAAAGCTGCTTTGACTAAGACAAAGGCACAAGCAGCTTCTGCTGCAGGCCCAGAAAGAAAAGTTAGCGTTCAGAGTATTGCAGTACAGACCTTCCCATCATGAATTTATTTACTCATCAACAGACTCATTCAGTCATTATTCACTCATTCAGTATTTATTAAGCATCTACTATGTACCAGATCCTAGGATGACAGCTAAAGAAGAACCAAAGTTGAGTTGGTCCCACCTCCAAGAGTTCTCAAATCTACGAGGTGAGAAAAATAGAGGACATAAACGCACCATACAAACCAGAATCCAGTGACTCCATGAGTAGGACAAAGTATTTTGAGACACAAAACAGGGAAAAAGTTTGATCAACAGCTGCGTCCTTTGCCTGCTTCTTCCATACAACTCTGTCTCAGCGATAGGGAAGACCAAACGCTCCATACAAATCCCTAACTGGCAGAAAACAATTCCATGTCACTTGCTCACAGCTGGAGACAGAGAATCAAAATTACTCTTCAGCATCAGCTTGCAGGCTGCAAAGCCCAGGGATAAGCACAAGAGCCCTCTGCCATTGTTATTCGAGTACCTGGCATGTTCTGAGTACTAACAATGTGCTAGGCTCCACAGTAAACAGGGGAGGAGACAAAGTTCTGGCTGCAAATGCTCACAGCTGTTTTGTAATCTGATAATTGTGCATGACAAACCTCAGACCGTAACTCTGAAAATAGCATGACTATAATCATAACAAAATGGAACTGCCATTGGCAAAATTTGTTTTCTAGTTATCACTTCCAGAAGGAATTCCATAACACTACTAGGGGAAGAGAAGAGAAAATTCTCTCAACTTCCTGCCACTAAACCTCTAAATTATCATCATCTGCATTCATCCCTTCCTCCTTTCTTTTCTCCTGTTACAGTGTTCTGTCTCCTGTCCACAAATGATCCACTCTCACCTCCTCAGAAACTTGGCTCTAGTCAATATTATATGTCTCCTGATCTCCAACTTCTTCTCTATGTCAGGGTCCCTCCCCTCAGCATTTAACATATTCAAGTTTTACTTTCATCCCTAAAAAAAAAAAAAAATCCTTGTCTACACAGTCTTTATTGTCTTCTTAGCTCAATTCAGTCTGGCTTTTATCTTGAAAATTATTCTTCCCAAGGTCACCAGTGACTTCCTAATTATTATATCTAATAGCTAGGTCTAGTTCCTATCTTCATTGACCTGTTGGCAGCATGTGACACAGCTGACCACATACTCTATAAACACTGTAAACTCACTATAAACACACTCTTCCTTAGGACATTATTCTTCTTTGTTGTCTTCTATGTATGTTCTTGTATGTCTTCTATTTTGTGTTGTCTTCTAACTTCTCTGGTCATTTCTTCTTATCCTACATTTTGAACTCTTCTTCCTTTGTCCAAACCTTAAATCACAGTGCTCCTCCTAGAAGTCTTCCCTCCCTCCCCCAGAATCAGTGTTAGGATATCCTGCTACATGCTTTCATAACACCCTACGCTACTTCCTAATCACACTCTATCATTCACTCATAATCATTTATTGAGAGCTTCTGGTGTGATGGCCACTGTGTTAGGAACTTGAGAACAGATGTGAGCAAAAACATCCACAGGTCCTACTCTCAAGGAGCTCACAGTCCAATGGGAGAGACATAGAATAATCAAATAATCCCACAAACAAGTGAATAAATACATACATTAAGGAAGGAAGGATCACGAAAGGATCAAGATATATTTCTACATAATAGAGGAAACAACCCTATCTTCATTAACACGGCAACAGCACTGGGGCAGGTTGTGGGGATTGATGATTGGGCTGAAATCTTAGGAGTACTTGTGTGAGGGAGGGTTTGAAGAGTGTTCCAGAAAGAAGTACATAGAACTAAAGTACAGCAATAATAGGGGAAGAGTGATAAAAGTTAAGGCTTAGAGCTCCAAGTGGGCCTCAGCCCTTATAGGCCCCAGAAGGGTTATCTAAAAAATTTGTCCCTCTCCTAAAAGCAATGGGAAGTCACGGAAAGGTTCTGAGTGGAAATGATACAATCAAATTGACAGTTTGAAAAAATCACTTGATGCAGTTGCGGAGAATGAATTAAAGGGGCATGAGTGGATGAGGGGAATACCAGTTACAAGGCTTTTACAGCACTCTGGCTGAGAGTTGATGTAGGCTGGGCTAAGGAGGTGGCAGAGACTATGAAAAAAGAGGTTTGATTTGAGAGCTATTTCAGAGCTAACGGGGCAAAGGATCATATCTAGGGCTTGAAGAAGGTACGAGGTATAAGAATGACACTGAGGAGAAGGGTCATAAGAGCATGGATATCTTACTTTGAACATACAGAAGCACTTCGACTGGCCTTAGATTCCGCTCACCTCCTCTTGTCCTTTCCTCTATGGATCCCAGGCCCAGTCACCAGACCAAAAATCTCTGAATCACCTAAGACTCTTCTTTGGCCTTGCATGTATTCTTGCCGATTCCCCCCTACACTAGTCACCCCTCATCAAGATCATCAGTTCTAAAAGTATTGGCTGTGAGGGGCCTCTGGAGAGACCATAAAATGATCCAAAAATGCAAGTCTTTTCTTTGGCTCTCACAGGCAAATGATGCAAAATTCCAGACTGATTTTTTTTATGGTAACTAACTGAGTTATAAAGAAGTACTAAAATTTGTTAGTCATAAACTAAAATTAGCTTTTAACTGGAGTTCACAGAAGACTCTAATTCAGTTCTCTACGAAGAAGTCTGGCTGCCAGGCAATGTTTGGCAACGTTGCAAAACTCCTCCTGCACATACACACATGCAGCCAGTTGGAATTCTCAACATTTTCAGGAAGGACGCTCCGTTATTGGGGTGTTACCAGTGATGTTTTGAGCTGGTCATGGTTTATGGTGCCTGACATTCATGCATTTTAATTACAAATTATGATTCATGAAGCTCTATCATGACCAATTGAATATACCATGGGTTATTTGATTAACCCTATGGAGTAGAGGGATACACCTCTCTGACCTTATTTCCTGTCACTTTCCACCTTCCCTTCCTTGCTGATCCAGAACATGGAGAGCAAGTTTCCATCTTAGGAACTTTATACTTGCTATGCCCTCTGTCTGGAGGCTAACTCGTTCATTTCCTTCAGGTCTTCTCAAATGCCACCTTTGTGAGGTCTTCTCTGATGACTATATTTAAATCACAATCTTCTGGTTCCCTGAAATTCTTCCTCCACTTCCCTGCTTTATTTTAATCCTTGACACCTATCGCCATCTGATTAACCATATATTTTACTTGTTTATTTATTGATAATTTACCTACAACTAAAAGATAAACTCCATGAGAACAGGAATTTGGGGTTTTTTTGTTTGTTGCTGTATCACCAATACCTAGAACAGTACCTGGCATATAGTAGGTGATCAGTGAATAATTGTGGAATGAGAATGACTATATCATCAGAATTGTTGCCCTCTTAAGTCTCTAATGCCCAGCTCTTAAACCATAGGTACATGTGATTCAAATTTGAATTATTCATAGACCTACTGCCAAAGCAGATATAAACATGAACCCAGAAAACATGCTTCTACAGTGACATTTTCTTGTTATTACTCCCCACTGGTCTCTTTACCCCAGGTTACCCCTTCCTATCCTTCAAACGCACTCAGATCAAAACTTCTGAAGAACAGCTCCAGGCATTCAGAACTCATATTCAATTCATTTTCAGAATTTAATATATTCCAGACATTGTGCTAAGTTTAGGAACTCAACAATAAATGAGATAGACATGATCCTTGCTATCACTGAGTTTATAGTCTCGGGGGGCTATCACCCTATCCTGCCTCCAGAAAGGGGACTTAATCCCTTATAGAATATGACAGCCAAGCTGAAACCTGATGCATGACCAGGAAATGAAGAGATTTGAGGGACAGTGGCATGGAACAGGTGGCAGCAGACAGAAATGATTATACCAAGCAGGTAGAGAAAACAGCAGTTCCAAAGGCCTAGAGGAGAAGAGTGTGTGGATGTCACTTTCCAGGAAGTGAGGGT